>NC_071111.1:23371250-23695000 GCF_024256425.1 Clarias gariepinus
GAATTTCACTTATGTCTCAATTCTTTTGGCCACCAAGGTATATGCATTTAGGATAAAGGTTACTACTACTACTACTACTAAAAAAATCAACACAATAAAAAAAAAAATCTGCTCAAAGGCAGATCTGTCAGGAAGGAGTTGCAGTAGTCCAATCTCAAAATAACTAGGGTGAGAACGAGCACCTGAGTGGTCTATATGGAGAGAAATAGAAGTTCGACATGAGCATTTTAGCTTACGTAGCAATGTGAGGGGAAAAGGTCAGTTGTCCAGGTTTACATCAAGGTTGTAGGCAGTGAGTGAAGGTGTAATCTGATAGTTGTTCAGGGAAATCATAAGATCCTGATGTGGGGCGGGGGGGGCTTGGGTGATTAAATCACCTGGGATGAACAGCAGTTCAGTTTTGCTGAGATTAAATTTCAGTTGATGAGCTGCCATCAAGTTGAGATGACCACCAGACATACTGAGATCCGAGTAGAAACATGAGTGTCTGAGAGAGGAAAAGAGAGCATGAGTTGAGTGTCATCGGCATAATAATGTTATCTGGAAGTTGAGTCATGTCAACTGGACTTTTTTCTTGTTCAGTAGAAACGTTTCACTACTCGTTTAGGTATCTTCTTCAGGGAAGAAAGACAAAAAATAAGTCCAGTTTACGTGACTCAACTTTCACATAACCTCACCTAAATAACAGAGATATGAAAAGCCAGGATATGACCTCACCAAGGGATGGTTTATAGTGGGAAAAGAGTCTTAATACTTTTGTCTCATCACTTTTGGTCACCAGTATAGTATTAGCCTTCGCATTTAGTGCATAGGGTACTACTAATAAAAAAATTAACTCAATATGCGGATTTTGTAACTTAATAGATATTGTAACTAAAATAGATTTTTTTTAAATAAAAATCTAAAATATATACTTCTGTGTTGGAGGGAAAATCATTTAGATTTCCATGGGAATCTCCAGTCATTTCATTGACTTATTGCATTATGCAAGTCATCAGTCATCTTCTTTGTTAGTTTCTTTACTGAGTATCATTAATAGGTGAATAAAAGCGTCTACTATTTATGACATGTTTGGGAGGTTGATTGCGTTCCAGGCAATGTAGATAGATCTGGTATTTGTACTTTCTTTTTTACTAATTCTTATTTCCACCATACTGATGAAGATGTGCACTATGCTGCTTCTGCACGTGCTACACAGCTGGAAGGGTTGAAGGTCACATGTTCACACTGAAAATGGCAGCGATTTATTGGTTGACTAACTTTAATGACAGAATTTGTCTGCTTTGAGTTTTGTCCAGGAATCTGCCAGAAGTTCTTGTGAAACGCAAGTCTGTAGTGAGAGATGGGCAGTGTGTGGCCTATCACCAAAGAAGAGTCCAGCAGTGAACTTATGTGCTTGAGG
The DNA here is from genome assembly GCF_024256425.1 of Clarias gariepinus. NCBI lineage: Eukaryota > Metazoa > Chordata > Actinopteri > Siluriformes > Clariidae > Clarias > Clarias gariepinus. Next base: position 23,372,653 of record NC_071111.1, read on the forward strand.
AGATGTATTATTCTCCTGGGGCTTGCTGGGGTGATATGGGTCACCAATTGTCTCTGCAACATCAGAGAGATGACAGGAGTCGGAAAGAATGGAAGAGGTATCTTGAGTTCCTGTCCATAACATTGCATGCTAAAGTTTCATGGAAGCCAACATGAAAACTAACCATGCAGCATTAACAGCATTAACAAAGCAAATATAGGCACTAAAGCATATTTTTTCATAACCTGGAGACATATGCAAACACAGTGTTGGTGCAGATTATTATTTTTCTTTTTTTTTTTGTTATACATATAATCCAGAAAATGTGTGTGCCAAAGAAACTACTTCTGAAGCTCATACAACATGGAAGTGGCCAATCTTGCTCCCTTAAAAAAAAGAAAAATGTAAGTTGCTAACTTCAGCCGTTTTGGAGAGACGATTTTATATGAGCCCCAAAAATTAAGCGTTATAGTGTCTCGCTTCAAACAATAATTATTTAAAATGCAAATTATTCATATTTTTTTTATGAATATTCATGCTAAAAGTGCTAGAAAGCTGCTTAAATTGTTGTTTTGGTAAAAGCTTAAAAAGCTGAATAAAACTGTATTGTCCATAACCATGTCAAATTTATTTTGCAAAATTTTTGGATTTTAGAATAACACACTTTTTCAGGTTTATGCCTTTTCATTTGAAGTCTAAATTGGAAGGTTGAGATCATTGGAAGATTTCAATTCAAAAAAGTTATGGACACTATAGACATTAAAAGGCATGAAACTGTATTTAACAAATGGGTTTCTATTTATCTGATGAAAATATAAATATACATATGAAAATATAAATATGTATGCATATTTACAAGAAACAAAAAAACATTGTCATATTTACAAAAAACAAAAAACAAAGCATGGTTCTAGAGATAAAAAGCACTTTTCTTTGCTTTCAATAAGGTTGATGAAGTTTGTGCCATAAAATGAGCAAAATATTTAAAAGAAAGTTTGTGTGAATTTGAGAGCTGTCTGTCATTCAGTTCATCAAACTATAAAGCAGTGTTCTCTACGACACTACAGCAATTCTCATCCTTGATGCATCTCGTAGTGTTTTCCCGGCCCACCTGGCTCAACTCGTCAACTCCTAAGCAATTCCTTCATGAAATTAAGAAGGAGGCGGCAGTAAAACACTCACACGTGTTCTGTAAAAGCACTCCACGATGAGCACTGGAGAAACACTGCTGTTAAAGATTTAGTTCATTCTAAAGCAACCAATGAGGGGTAATCATGTTTTAAATGTCTAAATCTGAGTCCCTCGTAAGACCTGAGCACATACACTATTGGTCAAGCATGATATTGCTGCTGGTTTAATGTGTGCATCTAAGAAGCTACTTCTGAAGTTTATGCAATATGTAAGTTACTACTGTACACATGCTTTGCTTAAAATTTTAAGTCAGCCATTTTGGAGAGACTGCATTACACTTCAAACAATAATTATTTAAAATGCAAATTATTCATATTTCTTTATGTGTATTGATACTAAAATAGGTGTAAGCTTCTTAAACATATGAACTGTAAAAAAAATTGTTTCTTTAATTAAAGCAATCTATATATTTATAAAAATAAGGATTTTTGCTCAGAAAAATCTGTAGTGTCTGTAACCACGTCGAATTCATATTGCAATAATACACTTTTTTTCAGGTTAATGTCTTTTCATGCGGAATATACATTGGCCAAGTTCCATCTAAATGACGAATTAAATCATTAAATTTGTTAATAAAAAAAAGTTACGGACACTATAGGCATAAAAGAGCATGAAATTCCCATCAATACCATGTTTTGGCCGTATGCCATTTATTTGCGCATTTTGGCCTAGAGTTTGTTGTGACATATACTGAAAACCACACACAACGAATACAGAAGCGATTGTGCTTTAATGCCATGTTTAGGCAGGTTTGCAGGTGCTTATTTGGAGAGTTTACAACATAACAGCGATCACAGTCTAGGTTAGTTGTGTGAGTGCTTGTATGCATGGAGGTATTGCTTTACTCTGCAATACACAATGCAGGATTGTGACAGAATAATTATGTCTGGTATTTTGTGTGTGTGCGTGCATGCACTCTTTTGTGAGTGTTTCTGTGTGCAGAAGGGGGGATGTCCTCAGTAGAAATGTAACGGGAGTGGAAAGCTCATTAGCTCTGTTCTTGATGGGATTTCATCCGACTCAGCAGTAACAAGAGTACAAACCTTCTCTGTTATTTTTCAATTAAGTTTTAATGTGCAACACATTAACGAACATGCGACTACCTCTGCGGACCAGACACTCGGCTGTTTCTCTTACTGCTGTGTTATCGCATATTGTTTCTTCTCCTCTCTCGGCCTATTTCACAGAGTGCACCAGCCCAAGGCTGCACCTGTAACTCAGACTAAACAGCATTAACAGAGGTGTGTGTACACTGCCTTTATTTCACACATACAGAGCGAGTGAGAGAGAGAGAGAGAGAGAGAGAGAGAGAGAGAGAGAGAGAGAAAGAGATTATTAGGGGCATTAAACATTATTTGATAGAATGAGATAAAATAGTAAGAGATAAATAGGGAGAGCATATGGGAGTCAAAATGAATTGGCTGACAGTTACAAAAAAAAAAATCTTTATTTGTTACATATACATACATTTATTTATTTTTTTCACATGTTCCAACACAGGGTCAGCCATGTTAAGGCACCCCTGGAGTCTAGAGGATAAAGGGCCTTGCTCAAGGGCTAAAGGATCAATGAAAATTTTTAAAATTCCCACCTCAGGTCTGTGTGCATGGAGTTTCCATCTTCTCCCCTGGTTGGTTTCCTCCCACAGTCCGAAGATGGCAGATTTGGCATTCTCAAATTGTCCATAGTGCCTGAATGTGTGTATTCATATGCCCTGTGATGGTCCAGGGTGTACCCTGCCTCTTGCCCTAAGTCTCCTGGTGAATACAGTAGACACCAGGACTCCCTCTAACCCTGTTGTCTGTACTGCTTTACCCTACTATATGGGATACAGCGGTATAGACAATTAGTGAGTTTTAGCATTCATTCTGAACATATTTTGCCATGCAATTAAATTAAGGAAATCTTGGTCATTGGTTCATCAGAAGACCACAGTCAGCCAAAACATGGTACTGGTCTAAAAAGTGTCTCACCTTGGTGTAGCGTCCGTAACTTTTTTGCATCGCAAGCTTTCAATTATCTAATTTGTGTAATACTGTACTTCATGCTTCTTATCTCCCAATCCATGCTTAATTTTTTTGTGAATATGCATACACATTTATATGTTTATCAGATAAAAAAGAAGCACAGTTGCTAAATTGAATTTCATGCTCTTTTATGTAGCGTCTGTATCCTTTTTTAATTCCAACCTTACAATGATATTAATTGTCACTTAGATGTAACTTGGCCAATTTAGATTTCACATGAAAAGACATAAACCTGAAAAAGTCTATTATTATAAGCTGCAAAACTGTTCAGATATTGCAACATGAATTTGACACGGTTATGGGCTTTACAGATTTTTTGGGGTGAAAAAATTCTTTAATTTTGCACAAAATGCTTTAATTTGACCAGCAAGTTTTACAGGTTCTGTGCTTCTTGAAGCTTACACCAATTTTAGCGTCAATACAAAAATGAATAATTTGCATTTTAAATGACTGTTGTTGCTTGAAGTTAGGGCACATACAGTATAATATAATCTCTCCGAAAGCGGCTGAGTAAATGTTAAGGAAAGCAAGACCGGTCACTTCCATGTTGCACACACTTTAGAAGTAGCTTCTTTCGCATACACATTTTCTGTGGATAACATAAAAGAAAAAGAAAAAACACTTAAATCAGCACCAATACTGTGTGTTTTGGCTGAGTATGATTCATAAACTTATGATATAGTAATACTCGCTGCGACAGGCAGAGGGCGCCATTACAACTTTGTGAATAGAGGAAACCCATGAATGGCTGCAGGATGCATGAAAGGCTTGTGACTTTATTTATGAAAGAGTGGCACAAAGCCCAGGACAAGCGTGGCGAAGGGGGGGGGGGGGGGGGGGGGTGATCTGAGATCTGAGAAATCATTATTTTCATTCTGATTTTTTTTGGGGTGTGTGTGTGATGCTCTCTCGTGTCATGTAAGTCTATTTAGGGGATAACTCTAAAATAACAGTGGGAAAGGATAGTTACAGGAAACCGGTATCTTGGTTCACATACCCAAAAAAGGGCATGGCTGCGTCCAAAAGCACATAGTTTCACACTAATTAGTAGGCTAGGTCTGTAGCTATATACTCCTACTTGCTATTTTAGGGGCATTATCGAACAGAGCAGCGTGCATGATGGGAAAAAAAACCCGAATTATTCCGTTACAGATCACGTGCAGAAGCTGTAGAGATCCGGCACGCACACGCGCGCACGCACGCACACCTGTACGTGGCGACTGACACATCCACACACGGTGACGAATACGATGCGATATGATATGATTACACCCTATTTTTCCGATTATGGTAGACTGGCTCCGAATAAGGAGACCGCTCTTGACGGACATGTGGTAAGTGTAAGAGTGCGGCTGAGTTTGTGCCTCCTTACACAGCCTCGTGCTATTTCAGCCAGGGAGACGTATAGTGGCTGTGAAGTATGACTTCAAGTGGTGTTTTATTTATTATATTTTATTATTTTAACAGTAGAGTGATGCATAATAATTACGGGCTGTGGTGAAGTCTGAGAGGGTGATTACAGTCATTGCATTCAACAAGTTGCATCAAAAGAAAAAGAGCACCTATTACATACTGTATATATGTATATATAGAATCAGCCAAAATGTATACACACTTATGGAAAAGGAGACTAGTATGATGCATATTATATTACATGATGTTAATATAAATAATATCATATATATATATATATATATATATATATATATATATATATATATATATATAACGTACAGCAATACATTTAGTATTAAATATTTATACAAGTTTTTTTTTTTTGCTGACTTGTGTATACATTTATTTTGGCTGACTCATAGGGGAGAGAGACAATGAAGTTGGGAAAGAAATGTAATATACTCTTATGACAAAACACACACACACTATACATATGTATATATATATATATATATAGTATGCATGTACAGCCTATATACAGATACATTGTATACAACTGACTGCAATTTTAATGCGCTGAAAGGGATTACGTACACTGTGTATATTTATATTGTATATGTAGCCTATCTACACGAACATGGTAGACTTTCAATAAAAATGTTTTCATTACATTTTCATACATTTTGTATTTCATTTTATCTAATTCCAACCTAAAAGTTAACGTGCAGCCTTATGCCGCACTGCACATCATTTGACACGTTCATACAAAGGGAAAGCCCACGTGACCACGCCCACCCGCGATGCTGTCCAATCAGAAAGCGACTCAACTCCTTTCAAGGGTTTGTGCTCCCGCTTGACCGACAGTTGAAACCCCTCGAGCGCACCGCTATAACCTCTCTCCGGCGTTTTTTTTTTTTTGCGTCTCCGGCTAAAATATATACATACATACATACATATATAGTATATATATCCATTTACATATACATGTATCTATATCTATATATGTTTGTATGACAATTAGGATGAAAAGACACTGATGGTCAAGACTACTGGGAACACAGCTCGATTCTGAAGTTTGTTTGTTTGTTTTTTGTGCCTATTATCCAACAGCAGACGGTAAAAACCTACCCGGGGATCTTAGGACTGTTTTTTTTTTTTTTTTCCTTTTCCTTTTTTTTGCGCTGTGATTTTCCTGATCCAGCACACAGCTCAGCAAAGTTACATCACTTTACCCAGACGCGAAATCTGACAGGTCCAAGTCATGGGATTATTCTCTTTCTGTGATGTGGATTGTACAGGCGTTTGATCAGAAGAAGCGCAGTGCGCGTCGGGACCATGTGAGCGGATTCGCGTCGTGGCTTCTGACGTTCCTGGATATTTTAAAAAGCATCGGCAACAGTTGAACCTTCCATCTATTCCCCTCGATCCCCTTATACTCTCTTTCCATCAGGTGTATTTATCACGTGGGACCAAAATGGGACTGTAGTTCTCCTGATTCCTCCCCCCTTATTCCCACATCTTCATCCATGTCTGCCCTGATTTCTGAGACTCTCTCTGATGCTTTTGTACAACTTCGCCTATCGTACGATAGGATTTTAATCCGACTTTCACGTTGCGCCATGTCCATCATGAACTTGGCCGTGCGCTTGTTGCAGTTGTTTTGCGTCACGCTTCTTTATTTCTCAGCTGTCAAGGTAAGTTCTGCGCTCAAACACTGGGTACTTTTTTTTTTTTTTTTAATGTCGTGCGTTTTGGGATCACACGCGCACGCACGCACGCACGCACAAGTCGCGCGCTTGACAAGGACGTCCTTGTCGCTGAGGTCATTGACCGCGTTGTGCTTTGCGCCTCCCCTAATGGGTAGATCCTGATCCAAATGCGCTCTGCTTATTCTGATCACGCGTTTCCTTAGCGATAACGATCGAGTTTGGATGGTAATTACTACCAGCTTGTATGTGTGTGTGTGTGTGCGTCTGAAAGGGAGAGTGTGCGTTTCGTGAAGGCCTCGTCAGAGCCACCTTGGTTAATATTAAAGGCGCAGTGTGCTTATGGAGCTGTGCCAGTCCAGACTAAACTCAAATGCTGAAATCATTAACATAAAAAAAATCCTAATGTTCAAATCATTAACAACTACAATTACATCTTTCACGTGCACGTGTCCAGATCAGTGCAGCAGTGATCTCGTGACTCTAAACTTTTTTTTTCTTTTTTTTTTGAATGAGCTGTTACAGTGTTACAGTAGCACCTTGAGCAAGTGTGTACATGCTTCGCTTTGATAACCTACTGTAGAAATGGAAAACAAACCATTAAGACCATTATCACTCAGCAGAGCGTTTAGTGTTTAAAATAAGATCTCATTAACTACACATCAGTGAATTCAAGAATAACCAGTTTAGATTCATTTCAGTGTTTCACCAGTGAGCTACTGATCAATGATCTAGTGATCAGAGCATATACATAAAGCATTAAACATTTGGCAGACGTTCTTATCCAGAGCTAGTTACCAAACTGCTTTGAAGTTTTGAATTGGATAGATCCTTACACTAGGTTACTATCTAAGTACCATTCATCAAACTTATCACTAGTGATCTAGTAATTCGAATTAATCCACTAGTCATGTTTTATAACAAGAACTAATAGAGAAAGCTTAAATGTGCTGCCTAAAAAGTACCAAGATGAATAGTTGCACTGGCCCCAGCATAGTCCCCTGAGGCGAATACAGTATCTGCAGTGTTAATTCAAGCCCAACTGGACACAACGGAACTTGATTCATCATTGTAGTTGTCCAGCACCGGGGGGTATCAATTCACCACTTGGGACCGATCTGCTCATTTTAAAACACTTGGTGGAACTTAGGCATGTTTTGAAGGTTTCACCGGTACAGCATCGAATGAATAATCTACTCTATATTCTGTAATATTAATAGAATCAGTTCCGTCCCACCAGTAAGCCCATTCACGAGTAACCACTTATTTGGTGTAGTGTAAGACACTCAGAGAGTCTAGGTTTGTTTTAACAGTTTGAGATGTAAAAACTGTATTATTTTGCAAGTCAAAGCATGGTGGAACATGACACCGAGTCCTAAGTGGGAGTGTTTGACAAACAGATCATTGTTTAGCCATTGGGAATGTAAAACAAAGTATGCACCCTATCAATAGCAGCTACAGTATTGCATTAGATTTATACAACTGCGACCGCTTGACAGCGTGAGAAACGTGACTCCAAACCAGTCTGACATCCGCTCCAGAATCCCGTACTATGCCGTGTAACGAATCGTGTTCTAAACACACTTTTAATGCTATGGTACATCATGTGAGGCTAACAATGAACATTGTCAGGCTGTCTAAGTCATATGAATTTGCATACAGGACAGCTTGAATTCGCAAGCCAGCTATTATGCAAGATCTCATGGAAAGGAGTTTGGTAAAAGCTGTACAGTACATAGTCTGTACCTGTGTGTTTTCATAGATCAGCATGCATTTCATGTTTCAACTGGATCTGCCTCATTACCGTAATGTTTTTTTTTTTTTTTTTTACAATATACCACATTTTGGCAGATTTTGGCATTATCATGCATAAAACAAAAAATAAAACGATGTATCCAATTAGTTCCTGAGGGTTTGTATTGCTGAGTTAGACAAGGTTCACCTTTAATGCCATTTAATATATGATTTCTCAGATGAACATCCTCCAAGGATACTGTAGGGTTTGGTTTATATTTCTTTGGCAGCAATCCTAAAATGACGTCACTGCGGGAACTGACATGCAATGAGTGACAGAGGTTGCATCAAGCACTTTTATTTGCATGACAGTACCAACAGCCAAACCTTTTTTTTCCCCCAATCAATTTAGTAGGTCTGGTAGTAGATGCATGACAGGAAGCAGGATTTACGAAAGATAAGTAGGGCATCCTACTTATTATTGAAACCACAAAGAGAGTAAATCCCTTCTTTTAAAAGAGTGCGGGTTGAAACGAAACCTTGTGGTTATTGCTGCATTGATTTATTTCCTTTGCATGAATGGACAGTAATATCGGTGATAAATTTTAGTTCACATTCTGACTATACTCATTTATTTTTCCCACAGAGTGCCTATATCCCCAAAGAGAATGGAGGAAGCACAAATGAGGGTAAGTTGTTTAAAGAATAAAACACAATCATTCTTCCTTAAGCAATAATCTTTTATTACACATGCCTACTACTGTGGAGAGCGCCCTCTACTGGAAAATAACATACAACACCCTCTTTTATACTCATTTTTCACACTCCTACTTATATTGTACAGTATATAAATACACAAACCACATTCTTATCCAATATAACAGAGGACCAAAGAGAAGCATGTGGTCCGGTTTATTATCTCAACACTCAAACGTTGACCTGTAACATTAACCTGCTGAATTGTGATGGAACATTGAGTCATATCTGATGATCGTCTTTGTCCCCAGTCAGATTTACATATCAGATTTCGTTTATCATATACACAAATCCTTACGTAGGGTGATAGATTGATGTCTGTGTAAGGAAAGTCAGGATATTCAGCATTGACACTTTATACATCAAAAGGAAACAGTTTACATGATACAGTGCTAAATATATGCTTACATTATACTTCTAAACAAATTACAGTGCACTTTTTTCTTTTATACAGGAGAAATGTAATACATTATTGTAATAATATAGAACTTAAAACCTAAAACTCACATCCACGAAAGGATTTAAATAAATACCTCACTGGTAATACAGTATTATAATTTATAATTAGAGACTCACAGACCACAGTTATATCAGCCTTTAACACTAATGTCTACTTTTAAATGTTCTCGTACAGGTTGCTTTACAATATTTGGATTTGTTTCCCTCTGCAGTCGTGCCCTTTACCGAAGTCTACAATAAGTCAATGTGTCGGCCGCGGGAGGTGCTGGTGGAGGTCCATCAGGAGTATCCCGAGGACATCGATCACATCTTCATTCCGTCCTGTGTGGTGCTCATGCGCTGTGCCGGCTGCTGCAATGACGAGATGTTGGAGTGCACACCCACAGCCACACGCAACATCACCATGGAGGTCAGAAAGCAACTCAATAAAGAATCTTATAGCTGATTTTTTTTTTTTTTTTTTTTTTGCGCCAGCGTGACTCCTTCTCACTTTATCCCTGATTTCTGATGTGTTTTGTGGTGTACCAAGGGTTAATATTTTGACCAGAAGTATACTGTTTCCCATTTTTTCATTAGCTTGAGAATTAATATATACTTAAAGAATATAATACACGAAGGAGTGCTGTTATACTGAATATAATAACAAGTACAGTACAACCCAGGTAACGAAAATACATCATAGCCATGCTGATATTCACTACAACAGCACAACCTTGAGTGTGATATTGCTTTTATACACATATACTCTTAATTAGTATTTATTACATTTTGTTTCTTTTAATCAGTTAATTTCCCACTTTTTCCGCTTTAGAATATCAGCTAGCTTAGGGGTTCATGGGTTTAAATGCAAATAGCGTTAAATAGAAATCTAGTGCACTATGTAGAGTGAACAATCCCTCGTCCCACACACGAGGTAGTGCCCTTGATTAAAGAGGGGTTGAAAAGGGATTTGAGATTCAGCCATGTGTTAGAAACTGGGTAGCTTGGTAGCTCATTTTATTCGTGACCAGAGCAACACATACAGTACAGTTCAATAACCTGTACGAGAATGTCATAAATCAGATGATGGCTATAAAAATAACTACACATTCGAAAATGCCTGTACTCACTCAGGGTAATAAGATAATGAAAATAACCAAAGCTGATATGAATCTCTTTGAAAGAGGACATATTCTGCCACGTGAGCAGTAAAGATGGTAATTATAGAGGCAAAAAAATTACAAAGCAAACCCGTTCAATCTAACCACAAAGTTAGCGGTCACTCGTCAGAACTGGAACTTTGACTGGAAATAGGTGACTAGATGAAAGTGAGGGCTTAGCGTTGGTTATACAGAAAAAGAACATATTAGCCAATGTTAGGTATTGTCATAGGTCTGTGAGGATGTGGGGCTGTTTTTTTGTTTTTTTTTTTTCCTTTAAAAGCTCCAAAACCCCTTTAAGGATATATTGCAGTATAGGCTTATTGAGTTAGACGGAGGTTTTGTCTCTAGTTGTCTCTGCCAACGCGCTAAAGCTGGGTAGTGGTTGGAACTTCCAGTAAGAACATAGTACAAAATAATACACAGGGACAATTTGGAAGGACTTAGAAGCAATTACGATGGAGACATCGTGTTGTTTAAGATGACATAATGTTATCAGATGTGATCTCTTGCTGAAAGTGGCTGGTTTCGAATGCGGGATTTGAGAGGCAGTTGCTCTCTCTTCAGTCCTGTGGACCGTCCCGACCAACCTTCACCCATGCTGGTGACCGACAGTATCGATTGTTAGAGCACCTATGACACAGTAAATATGATTAAACATTTCTGAGCTCTTATGCCTGATATCACAACCCACTGGATGGAATGCCTCTAGTCCAATCAGGATCCACACTCATTGTTCTATAAAATATATAGTGACATTAACGAACTTATGAAAACTCCAGAAAATGGTGCAGGCCTTCCTTTTTTTAGGAACCAAAAGTAATTGAACAAACCAACATGAATGGATTAAATTGACCTTATTAATATTTTCATTTGAATGCTTGAAATTTGAAACCCATAGAAATCAGCAGAAGCTGGCTTTCTTTCTCAAGTTCATGCTTGCTCTTGGTTGTTGTCTTAGGCAGAAGGACCCAGATTCAGTTCAGTGATTGGCAACTTAACTTCTTTGTCCTTGTTTTTACAGTATACTTCTTCACCCTGTCTATATGCACCAGCACAGTTATTTTCACTGGTGTTCATTGACTTTTGAGCTCACCACTGCATTCTTTTTTAAAGAATGAACCGATCAGTTAATTTCTGTGATGTGTTGGTTCAGAGGTATTGAGATATATGGTCACTTTTTACAATTGATCAGTTTTAGACTGCTTATCTACTAGCCTGTAAGTTTCAATGCATATCCCTTTAATGCAATCTCCGCATCAAGCCAGAGTCCCACTGACATCACTAAACTGTTGTATTCCCTTTTTAGTGATGCTTTTCCAGACTTTTGCCTCTTTCTCAGGAGGTGAAATGCTCCTCAACTGAGTAAAGCTCTACCGATTAGCCTGGCCAGTTTTCATTTTTCCCTCTAATTAAGTCTAATTTTGTTTTGGCAGTGTGCTTTAGGCTGTTGCCTTGTTGGATGATGACGTTCCTTCCCATTAGACCGGGTGCATTTTCCTGTAAATTCTCAGACTGAATGTTTCCGTAGACATCTCTGTTCATTCTGCTGCTACCATTATGAGCTCCATCATCAATAAGGATAAGTGAGCTTGCTCCAAAAGAAGCCATGCAAGCCCTGGCTATGACATTACCTCCACTGTGATTGAGCGAAGAACTTTGTATGTTTTGGATCATAAGCAGATCCTTTCTTTCTTCACACTTTGGTCTTTTTATATTCATTCTATTGAATTTCTCGTGAACTCCATGAGGAGGTTGTCAATTATGACACTGTTTTTTCTTCACGTCTTTTACAATGTTTTTGTCATCAACTGCTTGGCCAGCCTGTTTAGATGCTGAACAAAGTACAAAATAATCCTCACAGAAATGCTGTAATACACTCAAAATCAACTTATTTTTAAAACAAATTGTAATCCCAGTTTCCTGATCTGTCTGGAAAATGGCTTAGTGGTTAGCACAGTTGCCTTGCACCAGGTTTGATTCTCACCTCTATGTGCATGGAGTTTGCATGTTCTCCCTGTGCTTGGTGGGTTTCCTCTGGGTACTCCGGTTTCTTCCAAAAACATGCAGATTAAGTTAATTGCCGTTCTTAAATTGCTTGTCATGTATGGGTGTGTACCCTGCGATGGATTGGCACCCCGTCCAGGGTGTTCCCCGCCTAGTGCTCTGGGATTGGCTCCAGGCCCCCTACGATCCTGTATATAGGATAAAGCGTTATAGATGATGAGTGAGTGAGTTTCCTGAACTTAAGACAAGTTAACACAAGATGGAGAGGATGGAGCATGTCCATAGTACTGATTGCAGAAGTACCAATCATTCATAACGTCGTTAACCAATAATTACCAAAAGTGTCAGTAATCATGGAGTTGTAATGTACTGTATGTGTGACATGTCCCTACTGTAACATCACTACATGTACTACCGCACAAGCATGAGCATTATATTGCAGTTGCTCTTGACCGACTTGTAATAAAGTACTTGAAAGGATTACAGTACACTTAACTATAGGGTTCATCATCAAGTTGCACTGAATCAGGAATAGATTTACGTGCATAGGAAGGTATATACACAAAATCTTTTTTTTTTTTTTTTTTAAAGAGCGGAGATTTGATATCGGTCCATGAGATCTGCTCTACCTTTATAGAACCATACACAATTTGTTGTCTCGAATATCAGGACAGCTTTGTTTGTGTATTGTGTTTCGCAGTGTTCTGTTCATGAGCACTACCCCTTCTTACCCTCTCGGCAGCAAGATCAAAGGTAGTCGCATGCAAAGCATGAAATTCTCAAACAGGAAGTTAACTGTTTCGAAGCATGCTTAGTTTATAGTCAAAACTTTTATGCAAATATGAAGGAGGAATTAAAGGCACACGTGTGAATCATAAAACCCACAGCTTTGTTTAATTTAGCCTGAGTCAATATGGAGAAAACAATACAGCTTAAAGCGCGGCCGATTATTACACTACTGTTCAACTTTCACACCATCCAGATTTCAGAGCAGATTTATAACGACATTTACCGTAAACTGCTGTTTATATTTGTGCATTATGGTTTTTGCTGGTTAGACCACAGTCTGAAGTGCAGGATAGAAATCAATATCTGACGTGTCTCAAAACTATTCCCCAAACATGCTGTGTGTTTTGCTGCCAGTGGTGGAACCAGAAACAAATTTTTGAAGGATGACTGAAAATGAAATCATATTAAATGAAATCACAATTATACAAGTAAATCGCGAAGTGTGTTGCGCTGTACACATTACATTCAAATATAATATTTTATTTGTGTAAATACTAATTTGCAGAAGTTTGTGTTAATATCATCTTGTAAAACTTTGTTTGGCAGGTTTTAGTGCTTCATTTTGAACCTACATATTTACACACTGCAGTCATTAATAGTACATGACACATGCATGCACCACACCCTAATTTACCCTCATAAACCAAAAATCAAGCAAGTTAAACTATAACCCTTAAGATTACATGCACTCCAGCCAGATCGAAGTTTAGTACCACATACACTATATGGACAAAAGTATTTTGCCAAACGCGTACATTTTTTAATCAATCAGGCCCCTTATCTCCAGTGAAGGTCATGCTATTGGTATAGCATACCAATACATCTTGGACAATGCTATTCTTCCAACTTTGTAGCAACAGTTACTGTAGGGGAATGCCCTTTTTGTATTCCAACACGACTGTGCCCCAGAGCAGAAAGCAACTATAAAGACATGGTTTGATGAAGAACTTGACTGGCCCTAACACAGAGCCTTGACCCCATCGAGCACCTTTGGGATGAACTAGAGCAGAGATTGTGAGCCAGAACTTCTTGCCCAACATCAGTGCCTGACTTTATAAATGCTCTACAGAATAAATGGTTACGAATTCTCACAGGAGCACTCCAAAATCTTGTGGAGAGCCTTCCAAGAAGAGTGGAAGATGTTTTAGCTGTTAAAGGGGGACCAGCTATATATTGAAGTATATGTATTTGGATGCGATACAATTGCAGGTTTGGCCAATAACTTTGTTTATATAGTGTAAATAATAAGGATGAAAGTGATGGAAAAAAAAACAAAAACCTGCCAGTCGAGTTTGCGTACTTTTTATAATTTGAAGCTTTGTCTGTCCTGACACTTAGCCGCAAAAAATCTGGTACTTTATTTTTGTTCCAATTTTCGTGAATCCCTACTTTTGCTTTTGGTCAAAATGTTCATTTTGGTGCACCACTACCATTTATGGTAAAGTGTTACTTAAAAAAAAAAACTTTATCTGAAGAGTAATTACTAAGAATATAAAGTTACAGCTTATTGTTTGGGTCGTTCAAAACAATATATCCAAGACTCAGCAATGCATCATAAAATGCCTTATGTAATAGATTACAAGAGGTTTGATAAACATTGAAATGTATTCAGGGTCACACTCCTTGTTTCCTCTTTATTATAAATCAGAAGAGGCCATAAGGATAAAATCTTTGGATAAAAGCATGCTTTTCCTATGTATATTCGTTATTTATATAATAAAAAAGTTTCATTTTGCCCAAACATCTGTATATGTCCTTCAACACCAGAAGTTCAAAATTTTCGGCTTAAGAGATCACGGAAATTCTGAGGTCGACAGGATAAAGTTGGCTTGTTCTACATCCATGTTTACAAAGTCAATAATGAGTCAATAAGCCTCTGTTATTGATCACAACTTGACAATGCAGGCAGGATTTTATGTCTGATTTCAAAATGACGACATCGAATTAGTCTTGTCTTGTCTTGGCATTGTCACTCTTCACCTTCCAGACCTAGGGCGATCAGCAGTGGAACCAGTTGTTCCGTCTGTTGATGTTTACTTGCATTGCACTAAGTTGAAGCATTCTGATGATCCCTTTGAAGACGAAATGCACAATCAGAACGTTTTCCTTACGTTTGAAACCAGGACATATCAGCTGGACGTAATCATAGGGAACATTTAATGCACAGCGCTTCATAAGAAGAAGTGAGTTACTGTAGGTTGTCCAGGATAAAGTAACGTTCTACTGAGCATGACAGTGATTTTACATTACTGTACCTGTGCTCTCAATGCAACAAGGTTATGAATTACATTTTAGATAAATTTGTGGGTATTTATAGTGCAATGGTGCTTTTGTCATGAGTATACTTTGCCCTACATAAGGGCTTGTTGTGAAGGCACTGACATGACATGTCATGTTTTTTGGAAAAAATATTTCATAATAAAAAGTTGCCAACATCCGTGTTTTAAGACTTAGCATTTACACTCACTCACTCATCGTTTATACCGCTTTATCCTGTATACAGGGTCACCGGGGACCTGGAGCCAATCCCAGGAAACTTAGGGCACAAGGTGGGGTACAACCTGGACACACACAATGGGCATTTTGGGAACACCAATTAGTCGAATCTGCATGTTTTTGGACTGTGGAAAGAAACCGGAGTACTCAGAAGAAACACACCAAGCATACAAACTCCATGTACACAGAGGAGGGATTTGAACCCGGACCCTGAAGGTGCTAGGCGACAGAGCTGACCACTAAGCCGCCTTAGCATTGCGACAGCTGTGCAATATAGTTGATTATGCAGTACAATCTATCTTTAGATTATTGTTTTTATATTGATCTTTTCATGTTGTTTTTACAAAGATGCTTCGGATGAAATGAGACATTCTACCCATAATTCATAGCTTCACGAGCTACTGTGATACAAGACACACTGTTTTTTTTTTTTTTTCAGTCATTAAATCTAAGCGAAACCATTTGCCAGGTGACAGAAAGAGGAAATGTACTTTCTCTTTGTACTGTTCCTATGTAGGTGAACCTTGGTTTGTTTTATGTGTAAAAGTATAGTGCTGTGAAAGGTCGATCCTCTGAGCATGTAATCATCTCATTCACTGACATACTGCACTGCAATTTTTTTGTTAGCAAGTTTGGCCCCTCTACACCACCAACACTTTAATTTAAGGGCATGTAATTTTCTGTTCCTATAAGTAGTAGATCAGTATAACTTAAAAGGAAAGATCACAGTTAGACAGTTTATAGATCCTTTTTTCTTATATGACATAATGGGAAAAACAAAAAAGTAAGGAAATATTTCAACCTAAATGATAGTCCTTCTCTGTACTTTCGTTCCTGTAACACAGTTTTGTACCTCATAAAAACTTTCATCATCTGTTGTGTTGTGTATAAAATGCCTACAAATAACACTTTACAGTATAGGTACAGTCGTACAATAGAAGGGTTCCTTTCAACCATCTAGGAACCTCTGTAGTCAAACCAGGGGCCGTGGAGGCCAATAGTGACCATTGTATGTATTCCCAATTTTATGACCATGGTAAAAGCTCCGTTTAACATTGACACGCAACCTGGAAATGTCAATTGGTCTAATTTGCATGGGAGAAAACCCACCAAGCACTGGGAGAACATGCACACACACAGACTCAGGGGCTGGAATCCAACCCGGACCCGGAAGGTGCAAGGTGACAATGCTAACCACTACGCCGCCAATATTTGGGTTATTATATGTATTTCAAGGACAAAAGTTATATATAAGTGAAAGGTTGTTGACCTGTACAGTATGTATCATTTTTTTTTTGTTGTTGTCTCATGGTGTTCTATTTTTTACTTTCTATTACAGGTACAAAAATTAAAACCTCTGCGCATCAAACGCAACTATCCAATGAGTTTTGCAGAACACATTGAATGTGAATGCAGGTAGATTTTTTTTAACAATCACAGCAATTCGATTTTAAACTCTGCCGTAGTCCAAAGCATTAAGCATAAAGTTAACTGTCTGTTATTATCTTTTTTTTTTTTTTTTAGAGTAAAGAAAGAAATACTGGATAAGACAGAACAGTAAGTGCAAACCTTTCCAAGTTACTATTGTATGTACTTTATACAGTATTTGGCAAGATTGTCTGTTATAAGTTCCCTTTTCTTCCCTTTTCTTTTCCATTCTTTTTCATTACTTGATTGACTATAATGTCAATTATGTCTTGAGTTCTTCGTACATTTCTTTCCTTTAATGTTACATTCATTGCCATGTAGTGTGTGTGTGTCAACATCATTGTCATCATCCATAGAGGTTAGCTTTAATTTGTTTAGTGTGACACTGTAGCTTATGGCCCAGTATTGAAGCGAGATGTATTAAACATAAATCCCCGTTTTAAACTCAGCTATCTCATGGGGTAAATGACTTATTGGACTTCTAATACTTAGGTCAAGGAATTTACAGCAATATTTTGTGGATTTATTGCTTCATTTCTGTGTGTGTGTGTGTTAATGTTAACACGGTAAAGGTGAGAGCGACTTGCAAGGTCAGTAACTTTTTTTATGATCTGAAGTAAAACGTTGATGGGGAGTTCATAGTCTCTGATATCTTTTGTGGTCTCAGATAAGAGTGAGCTTTGGAGAATGGCTTCTACACTTTACGATTTTCTTCTAAAGCACTGACCTGTCTTATCTCAGTGTTGGCCATAGGAAAATCAACATCTACTTTGGTGTCCCTAAACTATTGGATGGTGGTGTCCTTTTCTGAAGGTCAAGGAGAAGTGTGTTCTGTGTCTGAAATGTCTAAGCGGTGTAGAGTGTTGTATCTTAAAAGCCAAAGGTTGGACTGGAGAATGCTCTGACACATTTGAAACAACTTTGCACTAGGCAGGTGCCGATATAAGGTCATAAAACTTACTGTGACGTTTAACTGCACAATATTATGAAGGGATATTATTGCTATTCACATACCATGAGTTTCAATGCAAAATGAGATAAATGTCATTTTGGGACTTTCAGTCAATATGGCAAATGTTTTTCCTGCAGTTTAATCAATTAGGAAATGTATTCGATCTTTTGTTGGTTAATTCAGTACATTAAATCTTTATTGAATTGATTATTTAGGTAAATTAGCAAATTGAAAAACACTTTAAAATCATACCACAACTTACAAAATGCTTACATTTTTCTCAAACACTCGCATTGTGATGAAAAAATAAACAAACAGAATTTGAATGCATATTAAATATTTTACATAAAGGGTTCTAATAGTCTAATTTTAATAGTATTATAATACACCAAAACCTGAAATATCGATATTTGAAGCAATTCAGACAATTTTTATTGCTATCGAATTGAAAATCACAATCTCCAAAAATCTAATTTAATCCACAGTCTAGACGAAGGCAGACAAAGTTGTGTATAACATGAACTTATTGAACTTTTTGGCCCAAAGAATGACCCAAATGCGTTTTATTGACTTTTGAAGAATGTTGCATATAAATTGCATATGTGCATTGCAACAAACACAATAGCCAGTTAATTTATTGATTTTGACAACATACTGGAGGTGGATTTACAGCATTTTGCAAAATTATTTTAAAAAATAATAAATTAGCCCAAAACAAATATGACACAATATTTAGGCTTTAGTGATTATTGAAACCTTTGAGTCCCAAAGTATCATTGTACACAATTTTTTCCACCAGTTTGTAATCTTTCTTTCGTCTTCTTTGTTTTACAAAAACATGTTTTTGCCACAATGAATTTATCTCATTTTGCAGTAAAACCTATAAAATATAATGTGGCTTCCAATGTAAATGCTGTCTTTTAAGGATCCTCATGCTGAACAAGTCTGAAAATGAAAATTTCAACTAGGATTTCTAGTGAATATTTCATGAGGGCAATTGAATTTGGATTTGAAGAACCCGACTAATGTTTAACCCAATTGGAAACCAATCTGAATTCACGTCTTCTAAATTCAGTATATAAATGTAGACGTTTAAGATCTGTTTTAAGTTTGAGAGAAAAATGTTTTATTTAGATTTACACCTCAAAAAGGTCGATACTGCAACAGTATGTGGGATTTAGATTGCTGAACATCTGAGACGTTTAAAGAGTCAGACCTACGCTGTTTTACACAACACTGTACAAACACAAATAGAACCTTTGAACTTTTAAAGACCATTTTGTATTATAGCTTTTTTTTTTTTTTTTGGTCAAAGTGTAAATGCAGTGTGATGTGAATATCATCTTGGATTTTGATTGACTGGCACTGGCATGCACCAAATATCACCAAGTTCTTGCATTAGAACAAAATAATAATAATAATAATGTACTATTATATAATTATGTAATAGGCACACAATAAAGACCAACTTATCATAACTAGTCATGTGACTAACTCATTTTAGACCAAAATAAGAGGTCAAAAAGTGTGTCCAAAGCTATGCTGTTATTCTGAACAGAATTATCTTTACGTGATAACTGTGATCAATAACCACTGTAAGCACTTCTTTTATTTTTGAAGTAAACATCATAACATATATAAAACATTGATTAGCACTTGTTCCACTGTGAACACAAATTAAGATGGGTCTTCTGAGTTATGTTGTTTATCTACTTATATGTTATACATAAGAATGAAGTAGTTGCAAAATGTTGGGAAGTCTATAGTGACTTTAATTAAAGTTTAATTATTAATGATAAATAAATGTAGTTTGTTCATTAAACCAAACCGATGTCACTTTTATTTCTTAGTATATACAGTAGATGATAAATGGAACTATTCCCACTGTGTGTTATGTATTGTTCCATGTTCTGCTTTCATCCACCATATCATCTATTATGCACATTTAAAAAATCTCATTCATTATGAGTCGTGCTGTGTTGTCTCTCCATTTATTTGTCCATTGTTACCAAAAATCATTTTAGGAATGAAGTAAGCTGTCACTATAACATGCTGTAAGCTAGTTGATGCTTCATTTGTTTTTCATTTGCTCCACCCTGCCTTCTTTTCCCCTCTGCATTGGCTGTTTGGCTTACCTGTTTGCCGCAATTCAGTTGTTCTACTTCGTTGTTGTTTGTTTTTTGTTCCTTTTTCCAGAAAACCCCGGAAAGGCAAGGGGAAAGGTCAAAAGGGAAAGCGAAAGAAAAACCGCGAGAAAACGCGGGATTTGTATGTTACCTCAGCCTTCTCCTCCACCCACCTGCACCTGAGTGTTATGCTCTTGGTCCTCAAATTAATTTGGGAGGAGATTTGTTGTCTCCTTTAATTAACTAAAATCACAGTTAATTAGCATTAATTCACAGCAAGTACATCCTGCCAACTTGTACTCATTTTGTGTTTTAAGAACCAAATTCAAACAGCAACCCCGATGCAATCCCCAGCCTAACCTTCTTCACACTTACGGCGTGATTTGCTATTTAAGGGTGTAAATCTCAAGTTTCCACATAATGCAGACAATTTTAATCCTTAAGGCAACAATTCATTATTTGAGTCTGATATTAAACAACATGGTTAATTTGTTTGTACTGATATCATAATGGCCTAGGGAAAGACAAAATTATTTAACTGAAAAAGATTGCAGTTTATTATAATTAATATACATCTAGACTGGAATTTACAGTATGTTGAGTTTGTCGATAATTTTCATTAATTATTATTATTTTTTAAATACTTTTATTTTGTTAGATTGATAATGGCAAACCTCTTCTTAATAAGATCATTTGTGCCACTATTTGCTGTTCACCTAGATGCGTATGTTTTAATTCAGAATGTTACATTTATTAGTTATGCCTATTGCGCCCCCGACTGACACAGTGGTAAAGTACTCCTGTCATCCGGAGATCACTAATCCGGATCGCTAGTTCGAATCCCGGGTGATTCTGTAGCCTCCCGCAGCGGGGGGAGGGGCCGGAGAGAGCTGATTGGCTGAGCTCTTAGAGGGGTGGGACTTTGCACTTTCATATCAATCGCAGCTCCAAGCCAATCACGAGCGTCTGTGAGCTCACACAAGCGGAAGAAGCGGTTAGCGATGTCCTCTGAGAGTGTTAACGCTGCTCCCAATGGTGCATGAACGTGTAGTTCAAAAAGATGCGTCATGTGGCTCGGAGGAGACACGTGATAGTCCCTGAGTGGGGAAGTGCCCTGATGAAAATAAAAAAAGTTAGACATAATACTAAAAAACAATAATTTGTTCAGTATTAAAAGTATTAAAGTACCAGCCAAATCACGCCACTAATTTATTTACACATTAGCATAAAATATTTTTAGCTGCCATTGGTTTGTCAAATATTAAAAATCATTAATGATCTGTAGAAACAAATGTAGAATTGTTGCCTCAACTTAAACTAATGAACCGATTCATACCGTCCAGTCATTACACCTCCAGGATGGATAGCATGATTTTGCAAGAAATTGGTGTGCTTTACTGACCAAAACCTAATTCAGTGCTACAGATCCTCAGTAAAGTCCTCAGAAAATCCAGCTCTGTGATTCATAAAAAAACTGGGTGGGGACACGACATACAGTAATTGGGTGGCTCCCTGCTTCTCCAGCTGCATGGCTTACAAATAATGGTACTAATCGTTTAAGATCTTTGTTGGTATCTCGGTCATTGTTTTCTAATAGCTATTTGTTTTTTGTCTTGAAAAAATTCCTGGTTTTGTCCTGTGTGTTATGTGAATGTTATCTTTATTATCTTTTTACCCACATCATTCTGTTGTTGAGATTGGATCAGAAGTGAGTTCTTTTATATATATATATATATATATATATATATATATATATATATATATATCATACAGTAATAATAATAATTATTATTATTTCAATCTGGTTTCACCTCTATGATTTATGTAAACTACTAGTTTGGTCTGAGACATCACAGTGTGCTTACTTGGTTATGAATATGTGTGTCCAGCATTATGTTTTATGATGACAGAGAGAGGAAATGAATTCTTGTTTTATTCTGTTAGATCGGAGTGTCCGTAGTAAAATTGTTATGGGAGTGTGGTTTAAATCGATGGCAGAGGTGATTGAGTTGATTAGCCATGAAAAATAGAAGAGCAGTAAAAGTGGTAAAAACCTGCCAACATTTCTGCTCTGCACATTACATCAAAATGTATATAATAACTAAATCCCCTGTTAGAAGTAGGCCATTATAAGCATTTCTCATGTTTACTAATTGTCCATGGCCCATGAGACACTCTTACTGACATCCAGATGTCACGACTGTAACAGACTGTATAAAGTAGTTAAATACACACATTATTGTGCAAAAGTCTTAGGGACCATACATCTGATTTCATATAAAATTTGTTTTAGAAATTTGTTTTGTAATTTGTATTATTATGTCAGTAGGGAAAAGTGTTTGAAAAAATTAATTAAAGAAAGTATCCTACACCAATCATCTATTGCATTACATCGATTATGCCTAAAATCATGCAACACCCTTTGGACATGACTGCACAAGATTTCTGGGAATGTGTGCTGTGGTGTCTGGCACAGGAAAGTTGGCAGCAGATCCAATGGGTGCTGTGGGTTGCGGTTTGGGGCCTCCACAGTCAGACTTGTTGGTCAGCAGCCTTAGGCGCTTTGCCTGCTGGTTCCTGTGTGCAGCAGCCTTTGGTGCTCTGGGTGTTCCTGTGCCTTTCTAACATGGCGAGCATGATTTTTTTTTTTACTTTTTCTGCTGCATTGGCTTTTATGTGGGATTAGACCAGACACCTCAGCCTTTACTTCCCACAGGCATACATCATCATATCACCAGTTTACTGGTATATAATTGATAATGTCGATGTTAATGTTATGGCTGGTCGGTGTATAGGGTAACAGGAGGTAATAAGAGGTATTCAGGGACAATCAGAGACACATTCAAAGTGTGGAAATACCAACAACGGCAATGTAATGAGTCTTCTTGAAGCAGAACGTCACTCTAGTGTTTGTTTAAGAGAGTTGTTGCAGTTTTAAAGGCAAAGGGTGGACTAATTTTAGATAATTAAAAACTTTTCATTAAAGGCACACATTTACCAATTGTCTTATAAAGTTAACTGATGATTCTGGTTTTTACAACCTATGGAATGTTTATATGCCAATATCAACAGTCAAAATTTTAACAAAACATGTGATATTAACTGCAACCTAAACCACTCACACATGTTATTTAAGATAACTGTCTAATGTCATGTAGGTCCCCCTTGTGCCACCGAAACAGCTCTGAACCAATGAGGCATGGACTGAACATGGACATGGCATCTGGAATGAAGACATTAGCAGTTGTGAGGTGGGGCCTCCATCGTTCAGACTTGTATGTCCAGGACATACAACAAATGCTCAATTAGATTGAGATTTGGAGTCTTCGGACACCTTGTCATATTATGAACATTTTTGCAGTATGTCAGGGTGCGTCATCCTGCTGAAATATGCCAGGGCATTATGGCATTATGGTATACCACTGAGTGAAAGCAGTGTATTTGGTTTGCAACAATGTTTAGGTAGGTGGTACATATCTAAATAACATCCACACAAGGTTTCCCAGCAGAACAATGCCCAGAGCATCACACTGTCCCTGCCGTCTTGCCTTTGTCCCAAAGTACGTCCTGGTGCCAGCTGCTTCCCAGGTAAGTGAAGCCTTCCACATGATGTAAAAAGAAAACATAATTCATCCAACAAGGCTATCTTCATCCGTTGCTCCATGGTCCAGTTGTGATGTAGACATGGTCAGCAGTGGACAGTGGTCAGCATGGACACTCTGTCCATTCCGACTAATTATGACACCTTCCTATCACAGTGAGCATTATAGAAGTTCCTTCATCAATTTCTTCTACAGTAGCTCCTTCGTGGGATCAGATCAGACAGACTAGTTACTGTATCATCAATAAGTTCCTTGGGTTCCCAAGACCCTGTTGCCTGTTTCCTACCTGTCCTTCCTTGAACCACTTTTGGTTGGTACAAACCAGTGCCCATTTTTCTTGCCTCCAGCACATCAACTTGAAAAAGACATTCACTTGCTGCTTTATACAACATTTAACATTTCTATAGAAAAAAAAAAACATTTTACTGAAATAAAAAAAAAATCTAAAATCAAGATTGCGTGAACCCTCGGTTTGCAACTGCTATGTTTCTGCCAGCCTAAACAAACTGCACCAAGAAAAAAAAAATACATGAAGGCTGATTTCTCTAAACTGGCTAAATTCCACATTGCACCCTAACAAGTCCCCTGAGAGTTTTATTCATTGGAATATTTTATGGCAACCAGTCAGTTTATCTTCTCACGAAGTTCGGTAACTTTAAATGCTACGGTACAAGTGCTGTAGACTGTATCTGAAAGATTTTGTTTCGTAAGTTTTTGAAGTGTGTAGAAACTCTTAAGCAGTCATCCATAAATATGAGGTGAAACAGAGAACAAATTCCCTTAGTCGTTCAACAGCATGGGAAAAAGCACAGAAAGCATTAGCGAAATGAGACAAAATTGTTTTGACTTTAATAAATTGGGCAATGGCTATAAAAATAGCTCTACGCCTGAAAATTCCCATATTCACTTGGGACAATTAAGAAGATGAAGGCAATAAAACCTTTAATGAACTTGCCTGAAACAGGACACGAGTGTATTTTTCTCCTATGCACAGTGAGAAGATACAATAGAAGGTGGTTGGAGAGACAAAAGTTCATCTAATGATCATGGTTAGAGTAGATTTGCTGGAGATAGTAAAATTTTGGGGTCACCAAGTCTTGTAATCTACCCAAAGACACAGCCAACAAACTGTTTGGAAGATGTTCCAGAATGACGAACAGCACGCAAGTGAGAAGACAAAACTGTAAGATGGCATGAAAACGGGCTCTATTGTAAGATGAAACAAAAGCTTTTTGGCAACAAACACAATCACTTAAGGTGGGTTTGTTGCAAAATGAAGGATCTTTAAAGGCTATAAACCTGTCTGCTAAGGACGGTACTTTAAATATTACCATAAACTCCATGAACTATCAAGGAATTTTAAATGGAAATCTTGCTGCATCAAGAAGCTCCTGGTCATGGATCTTTCATCATGAATGTGATCCAAAACATGTGTCCAAATGCATTGGTGAAATTGGTTAATTCAGAACAGAAACAAATTTTGAATTGGTCCTCCCAGTTCCATGATGTAACCTGCAGTAAAAACCTATAAAGTGAGCTGACGACCAGGCAGGACCTAAGTCCTAGAGAGAATCTGAAGAGACACTGAATTTAGTACTGGAATTCCTTGCTATATATTCTCTGATCTTATCAAGCATTAAAGAAGACACAGTGCTGTTATGGTGCCAATGGCTTCCAGTCTCAAACAGTATGACGCAGCTCATTCCCTGCAATCTATTCCACCCAAATGAGGATGGGTTCCCTGTTGAGTCTGGTTCCTCTCAAGGTTTCTTTCTATTACCATCTCAGGGAGTTTTTCCCTGCCGCTGCCGTCGTCGTTCTTGGCTTGCTCATCAGGGACAGCCTTATGATTTTGATTCATACACATTCACATCTCATACAAACTTGAATAATTCTTTTGATTGTGTAAAGCCGCTTTGTGACAATGTCAGTTGTTTAAAAGCGCTATACAAATAAAATTGAATTAAATTGAATAGGAGGTTGGAGCTAAATTTAAAGGTATTATTACACATGGATTTTCTAGAATAAATTTACAATCATAGCTTAGATTTCCCATTATATTTAGTTAAAATAATTTACCACAAAAGATATTTTTAGTCCTTTTTTCAAGGTTGCCAATAATTATGGATATGAGTCCAGTAAATACAGGTCGTATTGGGAATAATAATAATGTACCTTTTATCTTTTGTTTTATTTCACCACTGGGAGTGGTGTTCTTGCGCTATATTTAGCAAATTTAGAATTTACTATAAATATTTCCCCACATGCCAGTTTTTTCCCTTTGTGCCAACTTGTTGAGGCACTAATAGGCTTCATATTAGTCATTGTTTTTAGACATGCATCATTAAAAAAGGCGTGACCCAAATAGGGTTGGTTGTCCATACATGGCATTTTATGTGTTCCTCTATTTACTGGTTACTACAAACTGTGACGTAGCATTAGCATTAGCTAAATACAGAAGGGATGTACTACGAACCTTAGTTTGTATAACTGACAGCCCCTGCGTAAATCTCAGTATCCTCAGGTCCCATCAGAGCCTTATGCATATAAAATCATGCACCCAGACCATAATGCTTGGCTGCCTGTGGTTTGCATGGTGAAAGAGGCATCAAGTGGCACCACTTTACCTCAAAAGCAAAGTCATGGAAGTTGCCTACCAAAGATTTCCGAAAACAGGCCATTCGAATACAGTATCAGTGATGGGTCATCAGTCTGGGGACGACCCCAAAGATGTGTTCTTTTCTTATAGAAAGGGGCCTTGTCCTTGATGTAAAGCATTTGCCATAAAAAGAAGGCTTGACCTAAGAGTGGTTTTCCTTCAGAGAGAGAGATACTTACAGTTAGTTGATTTCAGAACACATCAGTCTGCTAGAATGGCCAGGTAGCCTGGCTGACTCTACCTGATCTGACCTGTTCAGGCAATGGTGTAACAGTCAGATACATAAACCACAAGAGGGATATGAGGTTTAAAAAAAGATCTCTTACACGCTTGGTTTACCAACACGAGTCTCACTGAGACCATTTTGAGGTCTGTGGCGAGCAGTCTTCTAAACGACAAAACCCCGAGCACATCGGTCTTAAATGTTCTCAGATGGGAATTATTTTGAGAATGTCAGTTTGAGTGTGTTTAAAGTGTTCGCTATTTTCCTGGGACTGCTGTACAATGTGCCTGTCCATGCTGAGAGTCTATATGGCAGCTATTTTGAGAGTGGATGCAAGAGAGGAGCTTTTGTAAGAACCTTTCACAGGGACCACCTCTTTGTGTCTGAGACTTACAGAATAAGAGCTGTCCATGAAAATCCATACAGGATGTTTATCTAAAATGAGTGTCACTGAAGACACACTTTTTGCTGGTGATCTCCTCAGGGGTGGGAGAACTGCATGCCCAGCGTGTGTTGCTGGCATGATGATTGATTTTAGTGTGGTCTTGTGACCCAATGGATGGTGTTGATGGCTATTCCTTTTTCCAAATATAACCAAGTGATTGACCTCAGAGCATTCTACAGAAGTCAATCTACAGTGTGTTGTGCCCAGTACACATGTTGTCACAGCACTATTTAAACTTCATGACAGCTCTTTGTTCACCAGGCCAGTTATGCACCTAATAGAGTGCAAGAGTGCAAAGGCCGATGGTGCTTCCTTGTCTAAGCAGAGGTTGGCCTACTGTATGACAGGAGTCATCACCAAAGCCCTAGAACATTCCATTCCTTACTAAGATGTTCCATTCAATTCTGTGAGGAGCGTTTCACCCTCATGGGCATTCCCTTGAAAAGTGCCACTCCAGGAGGTCTGCATTGCAGCACGGTCCTGTACCCCTCCAGAATCTTCGAATTTAACACCTTTCCAGTTGGATTGGTTCCTTGTGGCAGCGATTACCTACAGTAGATGTTAGACATCATTACCTGATGGTTGGACAAGATGAAATGGAAAGCTAGATGCAGATATACTGTGTACAATGAATATCACCTGACAGGCTTACTGTATATATAAAACCATCCTTATCGCTATGATATCCAGTGATGTTTTACTTTAATCCCAGGGCATTCCAGACAGCACATTAGGTAATTTTATACACCCTCTCCTTCTTTCTATAAACTAAAAATGGTGGAAATGCTCATTTTCCCCCATTTTTTGTTGTTGTTGGAGTTGTTGTTGTTGGTCTGTTTGTGTGCGTTTGCACAAGACCACATTTAGTTAGGTGGTGTTTATAAAGCCATAGTTATATCTATAATGTGTTATCATCTTAAACCAGGTGACTGTCTGAGGCTGATTCATGTTAAATTATATAGAATGAAGCCCAAAAAGGACTGAAAAACAATTTAAGTGAGACATTGTAAATAGTTTTTATGAGAAATCTTGGTGACAGTTTGATTGCTCAAAGAAATTTCAGTAAGAGTTTATAAAAAAAAAAATGTTGTCTCAAAAAATAATATACATATACATGAACCGCATGTTCTAGGTTATATTTGAAGTGAGTTTTTTTTTGTGTGTGTTAAATTTGTACATGTCCAGTATGAGGCAGCACGGTGGTTTAGTGGTTAGCACTGTCGCCTTGCTGTTACTGTAGGGTTCGATTCCCGCCTCAAAGTTTGCACAATCTCCCCATGCTTGGTGGGTTTCCTCCAGGTGCTCCAGTTTCCTTTCATAGTCTAAAGACATGCAGATTAGGCTAACTAACGTTCCCAAATTACCTATAGTGTGTGTGCAATGCAATGGTTTTGCACCCTGTCCAGGGTGTACTTGTGCCCTAAGTCTCCTGGGATAAGCTCCAGGCCCCCCGCGACCATGTATACAGGATAAAGAGGTATAGACGATGAGTGAGTGAGTGAGTGATTTATAGTATGTAGGTACTATATTTTATCTCTGCAATTAGAAATAGTGTTAAAGATGTGCTTGTTTGATTTATTAGCAGTAGTGGTACTGTAGTGCTAGTAGTAGATGAGGAATTGCATGTTAGTAATTGTCCTATTGTCCTTTGTCATTGCCCCCCGCAGAACTCTATGTACTTCTCTGCAGTCGTATTTCTACCTTCCTGGGTGAAAATCTTGACTCGACCTGCATTGATTAATCGTAAAATGTGCTTTGTTTTGTTTTTTATTTAGAAACAGGCAGTACTTCTACTAAAGCTTTCAATAAATATTCAATTTTTACAAAAATTTTAAAATTCCCAGTGAGCCAGTGGCACAGGAATGAATGAATAAATGAATGAATGAAAGATTTCAAAAGCATATTTGTGAATGGGTAACACACACACAAGGGGCATGCGATACAGCTCATTGCATGCTATTAAAAAGAAAAAGATGATAAATGTATCTGTGGCAACCAGCTACTATCATAAGGAATGGGTTTAACCAAAGGGAAATGAGACGTATTTGAAAACTAGACAGAGAACATATTGAGCATATTGAGATCGCTGCTTATGATGTAGAGACGTTTATAGCTGGAGGAGAATTCCAGATCGGATTATATAAGATAAAAATGATTACTTCAGTCATTTGCAGTAAAAACATTATAAAGGTATAAATCAAGAGTCATCCATCAAGGCCGTCAACAGTCATCCCAGTTACAGTTATTATACAGATTGTGTGATGTTAACCATGTATTTGACAAAAAAAATGTAAATAAAACACTAGTGAATAAAATAAGCTGCTTCTCCGATCTGTTTTTATGTCCCTGATTTTAGCATAGATAAAGGTGACATGTCCATTGTTAATGTGCATCTGGTGCTATCAGGTTACTCTGGTTACATGTCTCACAACTCAGCAGGGCTTGCAGGTGCATGCCACGCTGTGCCTAACATCTCCCAATCCCCCTATGCATACTCAGGTGGGCTCCCATGGCTACAGGCTATAAGCATGAGAGAGGTTGCACAACATAATCCAATGCTTGTTGTCCTAATAAAAAAAAAAAAACAACTAACCAAAGAAAACACAGTGTTTTGAGTGCCAGTCAGAACGTGCAACTGTTTGATTGATTGATTGATTGAAACCATTTTATTCAGATGATTTTAATATGGCTGAAATAATTGACTTCAATATTCTGTTATTTCTCTTCAGTACTCACTGTAAACCATGCTGCAGTACATGTTCCGAGAGGAGAAGAAGGCTATTCATTCAGGATCCTGAAACGTGCCAGTGCACCTGCAAACACTCAGAAGCTGACTGCAAGCAAAGGCAGCTTGAACTCAACGAGAGGACTTGCAAGTGAGTATGCAAGGGTGCATTTCCAAATAAGCATGCTTTCTCGCCGATGTTCCATACCTAATCATATCCCATTCTCCCTCTGTCCTAGATGTGACAAGCCGAGGAGATGAACAGCCGATATATATACATATACGTGTGTATTTTTTTCTGAGAAACACTAATAATTAATAGCACCGCACTTTGAACCTTCATCTTAGATCTGTCAACCCTGGACTCTTGAAGCATTCCCCTCGACCGAGCAAGTGTGAGCGAGCAAGTCTTCCCCCTGTAAAATACACCGTATTGTGTACCTGCAAGTAAAGAGATGAGCGACTGAAAAAGACAAGTAGAATTGCTGCTAACCTGCTACCTGAGGTTCGGCCGTGTCAGTGCTTTTGCTGCAGAAAGCGAGCCAGTATCACTGGATTAGCCATGTTTGATTTTTCTTCTTCATCATCATCGTCGTCGATAGACAACGGATATAGAGACAATAAATAAGACAGAAATCGAACCGTGCACGAACGAATACCCGGAGTTTGTCACGACGTCAACATGTTGCGTCTCGTCGATCAGCGGCACGTGAAACCTATAAACCGACAGACAACCCCAGATCTTGTTTTATCTGCTTTTCTCAAGACATGCCACTTATTTCATATGGAAATCACTTTACTTAGATTCTATGACTTGACTTCATTCTCTACTGAACGACAAATGACTACTTAAGATTATTACACATTATGGTCACTTTTATCTGTTAAAAAAAAGTGTGTGTATTTTTTTTTTTCCTTTTGTCATTCAGAATACAGTGAATCACAACATGGTGAACCCAAACAACACAAGGTCATTGAATGTTTATTAATATCCATTTTAGCATATGACCCCCATCAAGTCCATAATTTATATTTTTAGTATTCTTCCTGTTCATATTTAATTGGTTCTATTTATGTGCAGTGTTATATTCTGATCTCTTTCTAATATTGTTTTCTGTTAATTTTACAGAACGAAAGTGCGTACATTCCCATAGATGATTGTTTGTTTGTTTTTTTTCTTCTTCTTTTTTTGTTTCGATTCGCCTCGAAAGTTTTTCTCTTCATATATATATAAGGGTTGTGCGGTTTCTGAAAAGGCGAAAAAAGAGAGAGAGAGAGGTAGTATGCTGTATGCGAGACAGGGAAAATAAAAAATTAAACATGAATCTGTTTGAAAATCGTTTGACCTGTAACACTAAAATATACCCTAAAGGAAATCATAGGCTACCAAACACCTGCGACCTTTTTATTTAACTGTTGTCATATAGAAGAGGCTGCCTGCATTTCATTTATTTATTTACTCCCTGTAAATATGTCTAGATTTAAGTTCCTTTTTGTGTTTGTGTAAAGTAGTAAAGTATATTTATTTTCAAATTATATTACGTTTTTTTTTCTATAAAATGCTTGAAAATCTGTGCTTTCCTCTGATCATTTTGATTTCTGATACATTTACATTAAAGCGTACTTTATACTATATGGAAATAAACTAAATAGTAGTTTAAGGCAAATATTAACTTCAAGTTTAAAGGTGTCAGATGAGCTTTGACTAATGAGATGTTAGAATCATAAATCAAACATACTAAGAAAACCAAGTATCATTCTAGATTATGATTAGATTACATCACAACTATTAATCATGAGCATGAGAGTTATATGTTGGTTTGGACACTATGATGGGGAAAAAAAAAAAAGTTCTTTAAAGGTTCTTTTGGTGGTTATGGCTTTTTAGTTTCCTTAAAAGGGTTTTGCCTTGAATTGTTTCTGATAGCAGATTAATCTGTTAAGCCGGGCAGACACTGTGTGATATTTTTTGATTGTGCACATTGTTTTAAGTCACACATTTTAATCGGCTTCCCAGCGCAGCCTGAACCTGCCACCTCCCTGCTTACGCTGTAGATTCAAGCAAACAAACAAAATTCATCTGGGAACAAGATCATTTGTAGTTCATGATGATTATAATCATCTGCGCACAAGTTATGCCCTATTAAAATAAATTGCCTTGGTGACTGGGTCCGGGCCAAAATCGTCCGAACCTATACACTGATCTACACCAAACAGCCTTAATATTATAACCTTAAAACTTAAAACCTTAAAACTATGCACAATATTGTGTAGGTTCCCCTTGTGCCTCCAAAACAGCCCTCTGAAAATGTTGTCCAGCACAGCCCATGGATGCTCAATTGGACTGAGATCTGGCGAATTTGGAGGCCAAATCAACAACATGGAACTCTTTGCCTGCTAAACCCCATATACAGCAAGCTGTGATGCACTGAGTGTTCTGATACCTTTCTATCTCAGCCAGCGATGCCTTTTTTATTGTTATTTTTTTTTAGCAATTTGTGCCACATTAACTGTTGAACTCGGGTGCCTGTGATCCTGTTACCGGTTTACTGGTACATAATTGATAATCAGTGTTAATGTAATGGCGATAGTCATTGAGGTTTATTGACAATTGCTATATTTAATTGGATAATTTAATCGAAAGTAAAGAAAGTATCCCTATTTTAAGTTATAATATAGTTTGAAATCCATGTAAAAGATTTTAACACACAACTGAAACATCTAGAAATTTTAGGCGAAAATAAATTGCTAAGAGGTTCAGACTTGGCTGTGGTTAAAGGTTTCAACAATATTAACACGTTTCTTTTGGTTGCTGTGTTTTTTTTTTGTTTTGTTTTTTTGCAATGGCCACCTCAGTCTCTGGATTTAAATCCTACCTGTGGTCGGAACTGAAGATGACGGTCCAAAAATCTAAAAACATAAAGAAGTTATTGTGTAATAAGTAACCCTGGTGTTTTTTTGTTTTGTTTTTTTTAGTTTTTGTTTGTTTAGGCGGGTCAGAAAAATTGCACTTGGGTATGGACCGAGACAACTGGACCAAGTCTCTTTGAGGGAATTGGCCTCACACTCTGCTTTCAATTAAACGCTAGTGCATTTCAGCTACAGTGAGATCTGAATCAAGCCAGTTGCACGAAGTGAACCAAACATCTTGTGTATTTTGGGTTGCAGGTAGCATTTTCTTTCTGTATATACAGTACAAGCTGCTAAACTGAGCCTTGAAGTGTAACCTGAGCCAAAGGAAAGAGCTGAAGAGCTGCAGAAATGTGATATGTTCTGGATCTTTGGACCGATAAATAAAAAAGCCTTGAAGATGATGGATACACATGCAAGTTTTATGCTAGTTATTATCTACATATCTAGTAATTTATTGAGTGTTGTTCCTTTGTTCCCAATGCTTGGGTAATTTTTGTGATTTCTCAATGCACTTGGCAAAAGTTATATGGTTTTGCATTGAATAAATGAGTTTTACTGGCATATTTTCAGCCCTACATGCTTCTCAGCCAATGTTTTTGTTTTGGGGTTGTTGTTCTTTTTTTGGTTTGTTGTGTGCATTGTGAAACTTCACCAAACCAAGAAGCAAATGACTGAAATGCTTTGGTTTTCTTCTGATTCACACATGATTATGATTCACTGTGCTATGGCAGAGTGGTTTGGGAGTTCTATAATAGCAGTCATGAAAGTAGTTTGAAATTTCTACCAGCACTATGTAGCCAAAAGGTGAGGAGAATAAACCATGAAGGTGGTGGACATCTTATAAATTTCTCTTTATTCATTCTGCTTTAGAAAAGCCTTAGCTAACTCACACTGTTCCAGGTGGAATCTTAAATAGCATGAAAAGGAAAGCCTGTGCAATATGTAGGGTGTATGATCCCTTATTCCACATACACCGTAAAAGTAGTGCCCTTGATGAGGGGTAAGAGGAAGATTTGGGATTCACCCATGTGGTTGAAGCTAGTTATATTTGTAGCTCACGTTCACCATGAATAAAGCAGTGAGGTTCATGTGAAACCTTGGATTGCAAGTACCTTGGTGTGTGAGTTAAAATGTTTGCAAGACGAGCAAACATTTTAATTCGGTAAACAAGCAAGGGCATGAAATTTGCCCTTTTTACGATTATTGTGGGTAATCGTCTCCCATGCTTGGTCTTAGTGCGCATGTCACTCGTGTAGTCAACATTTTTGCGTGCATATACTGTTTACTATAACACTGTGACCATGTGTGTGTGCAAAAAGCATTCTTTATTTTGTATTTGTGGGCGTGCTCTTGTGTGAGTGAGAGTTTGTGTCCGCAATCCGGTTTGTGTGTGCGTGCGCCTGTATATATATATATATATATGAGTGCTTTGATATACAAGCACGCTCCCGGAATTAATTAAGCTCGCAATCCAAGGTTTAACTGTATTGATATATGTATCAGCTGCAAAGGACAAATGGAATGGTAGTCAGAGGCAGAACTGCCAGGAGTGAGGTGCAGTGGTCCAGTTTTAAACCTACAGAGCAGAAGCGTATGCTGGTTTTGTAATCTTTGGAACAATTTGACCAAATCTTTGCCAATATTCTACAATAGCAGCACTTGTAAGGTGGCTGTTGACTAGGCTTAAAATCAGCTTCTCAGCACTTAGCACTGTTTAGTTTGCAACAAGTAATTTGAGTCCTCTTATTGTGGATTAGGGTCATGTTTGCCATTATTGGACCACGTGAACCCTTTAACATTAGCTGCTTTTTCCCTACCTGTGCTATAAAATGTAATCCAAACGCTTTCCCTTCATTCCCAGAGAAAAAAGCGCTGACTGAAAGACAGACTCATTCAGGGGTTAAATACATGAGGAATGCTGTAACTGATTTAATCTAAGATTAGGGGAGGATTTTGTGGGAAGGTGATCTGTGCATTCTAACAGAGTGCTAATTTCTCCTTATTCACTTGTTGCTTTGAGTTTTTTTTTATTCTGAAATTGTATTTTTTAAATGACCAATAGTCATGCATTGCTTGAATTGGGAGTTTTTGTTTGTCCATTAATTGAAAATTTTACTGTGGACTATAAAATCATTTCATTCATTTATTTTTTCAATCACGTTGACATGGTTGTGTCGGGTCATACGGTTGTATGTTGGTCTGTGGTTATGTATGAAGATTTGCATAATTTTAAAAAACAAAACAATAAAAACTAATACTTATGGTGGCTTAGTGGTTAGCATTGTCGCCTTGCCCCTCCAGGGTTCGGGCTCGATTCCCGCCTCGGGTCTGTGTGCTTGGTCTGTCTCTGTCTTGCCTAAAAGCTTGTGGTCCCTATTCCAGGCACTACGCTTGATAAAAGTTAGGGAGAAAAACAAATCTGTATAATGTTTGATACACACCAACAGGCAACACTGTTTGGATTTTCAGCTCGAAAATTAAGGCATGGTACTTCACAGTATAACAATAAAACATCGTATAAGGTGTCGTATAGTCACTAGGCAACAACATTCAAGCTTGTGCATACACAAAACTTTCAATTAAAAAATAATCCTGTTAACACTTTATAAACCGAAGCCCCAGTTATCAGGATGTAACATTATGCATATTTCAACAGGACATGGCAAGACAATGACTAGCTTACTATAATTACTATTGTGGGTACACACAGCGTGTATACACAGTAGTCAGTAAATGGTAGCACGGTGACTTAGTGGTTAGCACTATCGCCTTCCACCTCCTGGTCCAGGGTTCGATTCCCACGTCTTGCCTGTGTGCATGGAGTTTGCTTGTTCTCCTCCTGCTTGGTGCGATTTCTTCCAAAGACTATGTGTGAATGTTACAATAGTCACCATTGGCCTCCACAGTTGGACGTTGGAGGTTCATGGATGGACAGAGTCAGTGAATATTGTTCATACTGTATATTGCTTGTTTATTTGTTAGTTCAATAAATGTATCTATATCCTATTCTGCTCTGTATTAGTCTATTTATTCACTGACAGATGGAGCAAGCAGTTTTAATAAGTGGGAGGATTGTAGTGGAACCACTGTGGTGTCAGGTGTTGCTGTCTGTCAGTAGAAAATGGTTCACTGAACAGGTAGGAGGGCCCCTTAGCAGAATTTTGCTTAGGGCTTCAGGAAGGTTAGGTCTGATTCTGTGTACACACCAGAGCCTTGAATTATATATAATATTTGATGCTATTATTATCCAGGTAGGGTTGTTCTGATGGAGCTTATGGTGAAATTTTTTGGGAATGAAGGTGCAAAGCCGATTGACATTTACAGAAGCACAGTACGGTGATGAGGCTCAAAGTAACATGAATGGTGAGTGATGCAAAACTTTTAAAGAAGGCTGTACAGCTGTGAAAGGCGATCCCAGCCGAAGTGGCTCGGAGCCCACTGCAGTCAGTCCCATGAAACGTCTGATCCTTGAAAACTGATAGATACCTTGTTGCCAACTTGTGGAAGAGATGCATCTATCTGTGGGACGTTACAGAAACTTGGTTGGAAGTTATTGCCACATCGCCCGTACAGTCCTGACCTCACTTCATGCCATTTACACAGATTTGGTTCATTAAAAGAACTTTTGGGAGGCCAGCGGTACAGACATGAAGCCGGCAGTCTGATCATCCATTGTACTGAGAAAACTTACTTCCTTAATGGTATCCAAGCACGAGTGAAATGTGCATTAGGGATAAGTGCATTAGTGTGGCAGAGGATTATATAAAGAAATGAAAGTAGTTTCTTCTCTAATTACTGTCTCTCTTGTTTTTTTTTTTTTTGACTTGAATGACCCTAGGATTAAACACCAGCCCCATTTTTTGTTTGTTTGTGGTACAATAAGTCTGCTAAACTTTTCTTAATTTACAAATATGTTTTTATAAGCATTTAATTTTAATTGATGATACATGCAAACATTAAGTATCATGTTTTCTCTGTATACACCCTTTTTATGGTACAATAAAAAAACTAGTTCTGGTAAGGATATTAGGTTATACCATATTGGACCTTGCAACCTTCCAATACAGCTTATCAACTATGCATATGTAAATGAGAAAGAGAAAGAGGATAAGACTGAGCTATGCCACATGTACAGAGTCTCAACAGGCTAAGAGTTAAATTATGTTCCTTACAAGGCTATTAGTATTCTGATATTATAATCCCATGAAATTGGATGCCAATTTATCCCACCCAAATGCTAAGGGACAAATTCCAGGTTTTCCCAGGATCATACAGATTTGGAAGCCTACATAGGATATCCTTCCTGCAGTGGATGAAGACAATCGTGAGGGACTCATGGATGATGCATTATGTCATCACTTTGCTGTCTGGTTGGCTCTGCCACCTCATGGGAGAAGGCCAAATTCCAATGAGGCAATGCAGGTAAAAAAAAACAAAAAACGATTCCTCTCATGTCATGCTCATCTTTTTTTTCAAATCATCTCAGTTATGACACTATAAAAGCAAACTCTTTCAGACATGGTAACAGTACCTTCCTATGAACTGCTGTCCTGCTCTATAACAACCAACAAACCCTTTTAGCCTCAACCCAGACCATGATGTAATCCTGCACTGTTTCATTACAGCTTCAGCTGATTCTTTCCACCCACATAAGACATATTCTTTGTAATTCTGCACATATCATCATACTTATTCGTATAAGGCGTACAGTAGTCATAGAGGGACAAAACAGAGCATTCAGCAATGCACCATGCACAGAAAGTGTAACTGTGCAAAAAGAAATGTGCAAAGATGCAAAAGGAAAGTGAAAGGAATATCTTTGTTATATTTGTAACAAGTCTGTGCTGGAAAATTCAATTAGACCCTTGATTGCTAAAGAACAATAAACTGGAAGATGAATACAGACCAATCCAAACACATCAGCGCAAGATGCCAGAGGGAATAAGGAACTGCAAAAAAGTGCACAAAGTTAAGCACATTAATACAGATACAGTATACAATCACTTAAAATATGTTGTAAAAAATATACAAACATACTAGCCCAAAAATAGGAAAACACAACCTGGTGTGATTAACTAACATAATGACAAATAAGAAAAAAGAGGAGGAAAAAGTACCATAGAAAAATACAGAAAGAAAACCTCTAGGGGACTTGAAAGTACAGGGCCCTTTGATCTGGAAAGGCACAAGATTTAAAAAGATACCTGAGAATAGCACCTGAGACAGAGGTAACATTCGAACATTTATCAAGATCTGCAGGGCAAAAATTCATGGTAATGTTAAATAGACATGCTGAGAAAATCCCGGCTTCACTCACATTCATACACTTTACTCTTCACTATTTATAAAAAGCATTTGCAATGCCTTCCACAATGTCATTATGAGTTCAAAAGTCATTGGTCAAGTCAATCCATCTGCCATTCAAGTCAAAGCAGGACTTGCAATAAAATTTCTCGCTATTAAAAAACATAAATCTGGTTGACATTTACAGTCCGGAGAACAGTACGATGCTTTTTTTTAGGAAGGCTGTAAGTCTGTATGAATGACGATCATGTTTAAAGTGGCTCAGAGCCCATTGGAGTTGTTCAGCGAGTGGAACAGCCTGGTTGGATCACCTAAGACATTCTGTCTTTGTAGGACAAAATGCTGCATGGGGAACATTCTTAAAGCCTGGAGGCAGAGTAAGCACAATGTGCTCAAAACCAGTTGGCTGAAAAGGCGCATCACTCTCTCTCCTCACTGCAAGGGGGTACTGATGAGCCGGGCTGAAATGGTGCAGAATCTGCCTGAGACGGCTCAAGGGAAGCACGGGAGAAAATGCAAATAAGAAGGATCTCAGGGGAAACAAGAAGAATTTCAGTACTAACATGGCCAAGGGGAAACATTTACGGGCTGTTAGGAAGAATTTCATGGCTAACGGGGCTTGGCTCATTATTAATATTGCAACAAGATTTAGACAAGACAGAGTTCAGGACTAACATGGCTTGCTAAAAAAAAGAAAAAAAAAACGTTATTACGACTTGGTGCTGGAGGTCTCCCTGTCGGGCTCCATCTGAAGTTGAGCCAGCTGGGCAGTGATGCAAGCTCCTTTATACTGGAGCTCCCGCAAGGATTCCGCCTCATGCTGTGCTGAAGGCAGACTTCTGCAAATGTCTGGCTGAATGGTCAACTGTGCCTTTTTATATTAGACTTTTAACAGTGCTCTGTAAAACCCAGGGTTTATCTTAACCGTAAACACAGTGCCCTGAATTCTTGGTCTCATCTTTGTGTATGATGTAGTGAGGCACTTAACCCTGGATACCTTTGGGTGTGTTCCGGTATATTGCAAGCCTGCTGAGCCAGGCCGTGTTGCTTACTTTTCCACGTCTAGTCCCGACTCAAGGCATTGTGCAGGATCATTCGCTCCTCTTTCATGTGCACTCTGCATCGTTGCTAGGTTGTAGTGTCAGCCTCCACCCTGATCAAAACAACATTAAGGAGGGACCCATTTGCTACGCTTAAGGTTGCGTTCAGTCATGGATTACGGATGAACAGGAACAAAGGAACAAACAGATGCAAGACAAAGAACACAAGACAACTTGGAGCATAAATAGTGACTCTAATTAAGGACGTTCAACTTTGACATCTGTAAGAAATAAACAGGAAGCATGAGGCATTGAGAAAAAATATCAATATAAAAGTCCCACCAAAAAGATTTTTTTTTTTTTAAAGCAAAATAGTCACTGGACTCCTTGCTCCCTCTAGTGGATATTTCTGACACTTACAATTATGGCCACCAATGATGGCCTCCACCATCTCACCTTGACACTTTACAAGTGTCACTAATTCTAGCTTCAACTCCTACCATACAAAGCCTTATTGTTTATGCATGCTATTTTGTTTTTAATCTTTTTGTTTACCCTGGGTTCTGAATCAAGTCTTGCCTTGCTTTGCCTATTTGCTGATTGCCTGACTATGGCTTGTGTATACCTTTGACTGGGGTTTAATTGCCTGCCTCTTAAATATCTTTCCTGCATCTTCAACTGTCTCTGGCCAACAGTTGGTCTTCAAAATGGTTTCACAATGGAATCCCAGTGACTCCTTCCTAATGTTTTCTCTCCCTCCAACACACACCGTGCTACCATAATTGGCTTTCTAATAGTTTTTGGAATGTGGGTATTGACCTATTCAACTGCATTCCCTGGGGTGCAGTTGACATTTCAGTGTATTGGAAAGGTGTTCAGTGGGATTGACATCAATGCTCTGTTCAGACGACTTAAGTCTATTCACTTTGGACAAGCATGATTTTATGGACCTCACTTTGTGCACAGGGGCATTGTCATGCTGCTTTGGGCCTCTTAATCCTGATAAGAGTAAATTATAATACTATAGTATTAAAGTAGTTTTTAACAACTGAGTACCAGCAGTGTTTATACTGTCCATATCGTAGCCAATTTGTAGCGCACTGTGAACTTGGTCTGACTAGATAGAGGCAAAACACATCTAAAAGTTCTCCTTGCAACACCATGTCACAGATGGTTAGTATTGGTCTCCACAGGGTACTGCAATTTTAGGTGTACCTTTGGTTTTAGC
This sequence comes from Clarias gariepinus, assembly GCF_024256425.1. Classification (NCBI taxonomy): domain Eukaryota; kingdom Metazoa; phylum Chordata; class Actinopteri; order Siluriformes; family Clariidae; genus Clarias; species Clarias gariepinus. The sequence continues at coordinate 23,412,976 of NC_071111.1, forward strand.
TGCCTAACTTCTGAAGTGATATGTTTGAAGGTCTTGAAGATCTTGCCATGTGGATTCAAAGTGAAACACACAAGTAATTAAGACTCTCTCTCTCTCTCTCTCTCTCTCTCTTTTACTCTCCTTCATCAAGCAAAGTAAACAACTAAGGTGATTGGTGAAATTACTGGAATTAGTTTAAGACCTGTCCAAAACATTGTTAAAACCTAGAACAATAGTGGTGACCTGTCAACACTGTTGAGGCTATTCAGGAGAAAAAAACTGATCAGCCTTAAACTTGTTAAAAAGCATAAAAATTGAACTTTGGAGCAATGGAAAAAGGTCATGTGATCTGATGAATCCAGACTGAGCCTATTCCAGAAGTGCATGAAACAATGCATCCATCATGCATAGTGGCCACTGTACAAGCCTCTGGTGGCAGTGTTACGATCTTCAGCAAAGTCAGCTGATGACCTAGAAGTACTAAATGACTAGGACAACAATGCCACGATTCAACCGGCTCAGGTTGTGGAAGAGCGAATGAGAATGTGAAATTTTCACACATGAATTGCACAACACAGAGTCTTGACCCAACCCTCATTAAAAGTCTTTGGAATGAGATAGAAAAGTCTTAAATAACTGGTTGGATTCTTCAGACATCAATACAAGATCTATATTGTCATTGCGAATGCATGCCATACTAAAAGCTAAAAGTGATCCAATGACATAGAGTATACCTCTTTTTCTGCCCAGACACTGTACTGTATGTGAGGCTTTCAGTTACCTAAAACTTAAGATAGAAATCTACAATCAAACTATAGTATTTTATTGATATAGATGATGTAACCAGTCTATCCTAAAGCTTCTAGTGGAACAGTAGAACAGTAACATTTGTCCTGGAAATTTTTTATAAATTAACCATTTGTCAGCAGTATAACAATAGAAATTAATATTCAGGAAAAAACAACGGACCCAGGACAGAGCCTTGTGGAATACTGTGAAACTGTTACCTTACAACAACAATAGTAACTAGTCTACTTTTACTACAAAAACTGCACTTGGATTTAACAAGCAAGGACACACAATACTGACCAGAAGTCAATAGTAGGTCATTTGCAACTTTAACCAGTGCTGTCTTAGTATGGGATGAGGCATAAATCCTGACCAAACAATGCATGAGATTCCTACGGCTCAGTATCAACCTTTCTAGGAAAACGAGATAAAGGGTATGTTTGACATTGTCCTCTACTTTGAAATCTGTACGGGTCAAGGTTTTCTGATATGTTTCAGTCTGTAAAATTAGTTTTGTGTACTGGATTGGGGTAAAATATTCAGATTCATCTACTGCTAATGTTTCTTTTTCTTCTTTTTTTAATGATGCTTCATCCCAAATTATCTAATCTTAAACTTCAATTCTGTTGTCAAAAAAAAGAAGCCATTGGTAATTAAACAGAATCAATATATTCTAGAGATTTTTTATAAAGCTGGGTACAGTAGCTATTTTGATTGTTTATTTCATATGAGAGCTATATATTTTATATAATATATTATTGTCAGAAAACAAGGCTGAACCAGGAGGCAAATGCATTTACAGTAAAATGTTTACTGAGTAAATATACTGAGGTGCTGTGAGTGCTGAGGCAGAGACATGTGAGCGCAGATCATTTCAGAACAGAGTGATTTATATGTATATATATTTATAGCAAATGTAAATTTTCTGTGAAGGATGTGACTGCCAGGCAGCTTGACTATTAGCATTGCTGCCTTACACCTTCTTGTTTGAATCTCCCTTCCTGTCTGTGTGCCTGGTGTTTGCATTTTATCTTTATACTTGGTGGGTTATTTCTTGGGAATCCAGTTTTTCTCCCATAGTCCAAAGACATGCAATGTAGGTTGCATGGCATTTCCAAATTGCCCATAGTGTGTGATAGGGGTGTGAGTGTTCCCTGTGATGGGTTGCTGCCATATCCAGAGTGTACTCTGCATTGTCCCCAAGTTTTCTAGAACAAGTTCCAGGCACGATATATGGTTGTGTCTGCCATTATGAGTGGGTCCTGATATATTCTGATTTTTTAGAGACAAATGCTGCTTTTTCTACCACAACAACTAGACTTGGAAAGTTAGATAGTAATTAGTTCCTCTGGTAATTATCTCCATAACCATTCGGTCTTATTCTTGTCTTTTATTATAGTTATTATTTATTATGTTTTAAAGTACATTAAAGACCACACTTACAATTATATAGTGGGTACATTAAGGCTTATTATAATCACAATTAAAGTGTCATGGATAGCTCTTACTCAATTAGTTTACTTTTAAAGTTTACAAATTATAAAGAGCAATTCACAGAGCCCTTGTAAGATGCTTCCATTGCCCATTCCTCAACATCTCTTCTCACAACTAGTGCTGGCCCTTATTATATACTGTATTCACTGCCTTGCCACAAATGACAATAACTATTCTCTTAATTATAGACCATTTTTCTAGTCGCTATGCCTAACTCCCTTTCCTGTTCAGCCTACAGATCTAAAACGGGAGGAAATTAAAGCAGCTAGAGTAAAATGGCAACTCCTTTTTTAAAACTTGATTAGGTATTCTGCCACTATGAAGACATAATGTTTTGGATGGGGAAATCCAAGTTCTGTCTAAACCTATGGTCTCTGGGGTGTCCACAATTACTGAATTCACGTCTTAATTCTGGAAAGTGCTCATGAAAAAGTTGGAGAGCCTAGCTTACCACCTTAGAATACCACCCACAGACTAATTATTATGGACCATTTCTTTAACCCTCACCTGGAAGATTGGTCCTGTTTTTTCCCCATGGGCTAAGTATCCACAGAACTTTACCCACAAATTAACTCAAAGGCATTCAATTTGTATCAGGGACTTGGAAACATTTTTTGTTTCCAATGCTACCTCCATCAATGGTCCTATTGAAGCTGCGCATATACAAATAAAACAGACAGCTAGACAGTTTGCTGAATGCCACCATGCTGCCAAACCTGTGTATCAACCAAGGGACAAGTATGGCTCTCATTTGCACCATGTTAGAAACCGATTCATTGCTATTTGGACTATTAAGAACTTTCCAATTAATAAGTAAATTGACATATAGTCAATTTAAGTAAGTCACTTCCATCTAGTCCCTGGACCACCTATTGATCGCCAGCAACAGTCTAACACCACCAGTCAAGGATTCTAGACCTGGGGAAAAAAAGGCAGAAGACAAGACTTAGACAATAGACACACCTGTGTACTATCACATCTTTTAATAAAACCTGGTCTTTCATGAGATCAATGCAAATACTGTACAATCTCTGCTCTTTTCAATGGTGTTACTAAACCTTGCAATCTAGTGTTTTGTCTGTAGGGTTTATTTATAGTTCTGCCAACATGTCTGTACGCTGTCTGACCCTTTGCCTGCCTCTGGCTTTTAATAATTGCCTTGACCTTTTAGTTCGTCTGCCATAGTTGGTCTTATAAAATCCCTCAATCGCATCTGATTTTGCTCCTGTCTGACTCTTAGTCTCTCCAAATAGGTCTTCACATGATAATTTATGGCTAATCCTGTTGTGCTGAAACAAAAAAAATTGGCATATGAACTCTACCAGTCAAATGTTTGGACACACCTTCTATTCTACTTATTTCTATATGGTATATATTATGGGTGTGTGTTTGAAAATAATAATTGACCGTTTCGTTGTTCCTAGGTAGGTATTAGTTATCTCCAGTATTGTTCTAGAATGTAAAAAAATCCAAAAAAATGGAGTCCAAACTTTTGACTGGTGTATATATATATATATATATATATATATATATATATATATATATATATATATATATATCAGGGACACTGGAAAATAAATACTCCCCACTAATTCGAAATATCCATCATTCTTTCAGTTTCTTATGGGGTCGGGTTGCCAGCTGAATGCCTGATTGTATCTGAGCAGTGGAGGGTGAAGGACCGTCCTCGAGGGCCCAACAGTGGCAGTCTGACAGTGCTTGGGCTTGAACCTGGTACCCTCCGATCAACAGTGAAGAACCTGAACCACCAGGCTGCCCCTCCCCCAAAATAAACTCTGCGAACTTGTTACCCTTGTTCAACTGCATGCTAACAAAAATATCTAATCAGAAACTTAAGGCATTTAAACATGTAGACATGGTCAAGTTGATCTGTTAAAATTCAAACTAAGCATCAGAATAGGAAGGAAAGCTGATTTAAGTGACTTTGAACGTGGAATCCCATACCTGTGCATTGACCCCCCAAGAATTGCAGAATGCACAAGAGTGGGTTATATGGTAAATAGGGAATGAAACAGACTTTTATTGTCAACTCTTTGTGACATCCCTCTATTCTTTCTTGGCTAATGCTCCAAAAGCACAATAAGTCCATTATGTGTTTATCCTGTTTAATAAGTTTGACGACAGAAAGAAAAGAAAGAAAGAAATGTAGGAAATATGAAGTTTAAATATAAACCTATATTTTGGCACAAATCCCACAGGAGATCACTTTGAAAAGAGAAAGGAAGGAAAAAGGGAAAAATAATGATTTAATCTTAAGGTGATTTGCTGCAGACTGTCCTGAATAGAGCTGAAAATAGTAATGCTCCTCCTAAAATTGCAAAAAGATTATATATTACGCTATTGGTGGGTGTTAGAATATAACCTTGGAGTGTACAGTTTTTCCATTTCTGTCTAGACTTCACAATCACAAGGCTTCTTACTTGTGTTGTTTTACACACTCAAGTATCTGACTTAAGTGGCTTAAAGGCTGAACAGAACGAAATGCTGAGCAGAGTGCAGAACGTGCAGCTATGCTGTGTGTCAAAGTACTAAAACAGAACCTCCCGGTCAAAGTCACCGTGGATCTGATTTCTAGCACAGAAACACTGGGACAGAAAGCATGTTGAGTGGCATTCAGGGATTTGCCGGCCTTATACATTGGAAGCAATTTATTGTAATAAAACTGTTATTAACTACAAAACAGTAACTTCTTCTTAAAAAAGGGCAATTCTTTAGCACAATTAAAAACATTACCAACTAATAAAAAATAAAATCAATAAATCTAAAGCAAAATGCAAAAGGTGTAAGCTTGGTGTATCACTTATTGGCTTGTTCCTATCTAATTATGTACTCAGTGAAAATCATGTCTATTAAACTACGTATGTTATTAAAAAACAGTTCACATTAAACTTAGGTTATGTTGGCATGATGGTGATAGCATCATGCAAAGACATGCAGTTGAAGTTATTTGGCGTTCCCAGATTGCCCATAGTGTGCCCTAAGTCTCCTGGGATAGGCTCCAGGCCCAATGTGACCCTGTACACAGGATAAGAGGTGTAGAGGATGAATGAATGGATGAATGAATGAATGAATGAATGAATGAAACTTAAATACAAGTGTTAAGCAAGGAAACACTTGTGACTCATAATGACAAGGAGGGGAAACTTAAAACATACAGGTGGTAGGGTGGCGAGCATATTAAATATACACAAGGATTTAAACTGATAAGTAAAGAACAGGGTTAAGGTACCCAGCACCAACCCATAAGGAAGTGACTAGGAAAACGGTGACAAAGGCTAGGTTCACATTTCCAGTCTGAACTGACTCAATTTCTATTTTTTACCCTGATGTGACACAAATCAGATGTTTTTAGCCTGTTGTAATGCACAAATCTAATGTTTTTCAGATCAGATCTGAGTCACTTTCATATGTGGTTCTGGATGAGCTGTATATCTAATATGTGACCATGTGACTTGAATGAGAACCACCAGGTTGGAGTTCATGAGACTTCTTGACAGTGCACATGTGTGGGCATTGATATCAGTCAGCACCAGAAGTGTGGGGAGTTCATAGGAGTGCTAGTGCTAAGACTCTAAAACAGCTAAAGTGAGGCGCCTGGGTTTCTTCCTTCTCCTGGACCTCAACAAATACATCCAAGCATATTTTTTGCCTAAATTGCATCTATTGTTTGAAATTAGATATGACCAAGTTTGACCCTAATTGCTTCCCATAATTGCAACTCAGGTACCCTGCTGTGTGTGATGAAGAAATTGGTTGTTACAGGGCTAGGTAAACAGTGACCGTAATGATGCACTGTATCAAAATTAGTTAAAAGATATTGTGAAAGTTATTGTAAATAAGACCACCTTATCTATTAATTGTACTGTCAGTTCTTTTTCATATGAATTAATATGAGTTGTTGTTCTTTCGGCTTGGGACCGGCACTGCATCCAGTGGCCTTCATGGCATGGCAGGCGAAACACCTACACCTATGAATTCAAAAATATAAGCCTGTAAAAAGCAATAAAATATGTGGGTTGAGTGTACTTCAACAATACTCCAACAAGCACATGGGATGACATGTTACACAGCCATTGAACAAAGTTTTGGTGATGAAAACAAAATTACTAAACAAAAATGTCATAAATATAAACATATACTCATCAATCAGACATTAAAACCACCTTGTCTAATATTGTGTAGGTACCCCTTGTGCTACCAGAACAGCTCTGACCCATCGAGACATGGACTTTACAAAACCTCTGAAGGTGTGGTGTGGTATCTGGCACCAAGATGTTAGGAACAGATCCTTTAAGTCCTGTAAGTTGCGAGGTGGGGCCTCCATTGATCTGACTTGTTTTTCTGCTCGATCAGATTGTGATCTAGGGAACTTGGAGGCCAAGTCAACACCTTGTAAGTCTTTGCCATGTTCCTCAAACCATTCCTGAACAATTAGTGCAGGGTGGCAGGACTCATTATGCTGCTGGAAGAGACAACTGCCATCAAGGAATACCATGTCCATGAAGGTAGTACGTGTCAAAGTAACATTCACAAGGTTCCCAAACAAAGCACTGCCCTATTCTTGATCTGGGAAAGTGACGCACAAACACACCCGGCCATGCACATAGTGTAAAAGAAAATGTGATTCATCAGACAAGGCCACCCTTTTCTTTTGCCTCATGGTCAATGCTAAAACTCATGTGACCATTATACGCATTTTCAGCAGGGCACAGGGGTCAGTATGGACACTTGTGTGTCATATATCTAATCCTGTCAGCTAAGAACAACAAGCTGAGGCTATCATGGGCACAGACTCACATTTACTGGAAGACTGGAAAAAAAAGAGGTAAGGAGTCATGACAGCCTGACAGGACTGTGGATACCAGTGTGGACTTGTGTCATAGTCCACCCACCTCAAACACCTTTCAAGAAGCTCAAACCAGTCTGCCACTTTCCTTTGACTTCTTTTGTCAAGAAGGCGTTTCCAGTTGAACTCCAGAGTCTGTTTTGTCCAAGGCAATCAGCAGTTTCTGAAACACTAATTTGATCATTTCCCAAAGTGCATGTGTACAGGTGGTCCCAATTAAGTGGAAGTTGAGCATATGCAAAGAGGTAAAGATTACTTTGCTTGAGTAAATAAATGCGGATCACCCTCCCCTCCCCTGAATATGGAGTGTAATTTGAACGCTGCTTCCAGTATCAGATCTTCTGTTTCTTTTTTAATGTTTTTGTACTTGTGACCTGTGCTCCATAGACATGAGTGTAATTTAAAACTGTTGCACCACCACTACCACCGCCACCACCAAGCCAGCAAAGGTGAAGTCTTCAGTGTATTTCAGCTATGGGAATGAAAATAAGGGCATAGTTTATGCCAACCCCTTGTGTTGACTTTGAATCCAGCTGGTGCAAAAAAAAACATAACCTTTGACCTTTTCACCTCAGACCACCCTCTTCTCTCTGCCACACATAACTGAGATATTTTTGAAGCTCTATGAAAGGCATTCCAGCTTAAGAAAAAATATATATTTTCCTTTTTCAAATACGTTTCAGGACACTTTTTCCAACTAAATGTCTATAGATCTCTGTAGTTTTTCAGCAGTTGAATGCAATTTCATTAGGGCTATGTGACATACAATATCAGGTTTAGTATTACAATAATACAATATTAGGTTTCGGTAAGTTCTGTCTGTTTGAGTATGTGTATGCTCCAAGTAGTGCTTTGTGGGTAATTTCATAGTAGAGTTACAATACTTTTAATATACGTAGTATAAATAGTAATAATTTAAAAAAAGAACTGTGCTTAAATGTCCTTTATTTACTTCTCCTTAGTCATTGCTGGTTATTATTTAAATCACAGTACAAGGGGAAGTGAGTATAAGGGTGAGCTGAGTCAGACTTTATCCTAGAGAATGTGACCTCAGTAAAAAAATTTAAAAAAAAGTCCCTATCTAGGATACAAGATTCTGTTGATCTGTTCGATAGAGTCTGCATGTATTACATCACTTAGGCTTTAAAAAAGCATAAAAATATTAGATGATATGCGTAAATAAACAAATAAATAAATCTGATCTAAGCAAACACTTTAAGCCACAATTAACCAAACTATTTTTCAAGCTTTCTTTTCCAAGCTGACTGGGGCACTGGTGGCTCAGGGGTAGGTTTCTCGTCTGTCATGCAGAGGGCCTAGGTTCAATTCCCACCCAATGCCCAATCCCCAGCCACTGGATGTAGTGCCGTTTCCAAACTCAGATAAAATGGGATGGCTGCGTTAGGAAGGGCATCCGGCATTAAAAAAAATGGTTTGCTGTGGTGACCCCTCGACGGGAGTAGCCGAAAGACTAACAGCATTGCCAAAAAATCAACATATCCAATTCTTCATTTAATTTTAATAACAATGCAACCGAGTACACTGTGGATATTTATAACCTTTTGTTATAAAAGTAAAAATATGCATGTTCACCGATCAGCCGTAGCATTACAGCATAAAATATGACCACCAGAATCGTGTAAGTTCCCTTTGTGCCACCAGGGCAGCTCTGACCCTTCAGGGCATGACGCCATCGGGCCGGTGGGGGAGTGCTCTCAGGGGGTCAGCAGCATTGGGCTCTTTTCATGCTGGCCCTGTGAGCTGTGGCGCACTGGGGGATTTGGTGCCTTTCGGGCCAGCATTGACCTTCTTTTTGATATGCCCATTGCCCACAGTGTAGCTTATTATACAATACATTGCAGTTTATTTATTAATATTATCACTGGAATATACATAATCTGTAACAATACAAACAGGTCAAAAACAAAACACATGGGACTAGCAAATGCATAAACAGAGAGTTCTGTCTGAATGACGAATGTACACCAAGCATCAAAAATGATAGGTGAAAAACGGACATAAAAAGTTTGAAGATGCAGAATTCAGAAACACAACACAAGTACATTGCAGTCATCCCTTTGAGAACCAGAGTGCAGTCAAGGAGCAGCAGATAGAAATTAGGCAGGAACAAGCTTGGCAAAGTGAATGCTTCCATTTCTAGAGACATGCAGTCATTCAATACACAATCATCAATTAGTATGCTGTTTCCTGCCATTCAGTTGGTAATGCTAGTGTTGGGGCGGACAATGGATCCTGGGAGGCGATCTTAAGGGTAGACATTTCTAGGCAAGCATTTGCATATGTGAACAGTATTGCCCCTTTCTATAGCCTTCTGCCCATTCCCACCCTCCCCCAAATTTTCTCACTGGCTAGCAGAAGGCCAGAGATTCCACCATAAATCCATCATCAGCATTCGGTAAACCATGTCCTGTGTTCATGGCTAAGCATCAAAACTACTATCCATAATGGCTAAGAGAATTTCAAAACTTCTCAACTAGCATGGATTGTTACAAACCAAAGTGACTCGAGGACCAGGAAGATCCAGGTATTACAGTAAGGTCTGTGCCTCAAATATGGGACTCAGACCTCAATATGGGACTAGGCCTTAAACAATTCAAACATTTATTCTTAATAACCATTTAATTATATCTAATAATTGTATCAGAAATATATTGTTAGTCTTTCAGCTGTTCTCGTCAAGAGGTGATGACAATGATCCGCACAACAACTTGGCACAGGTTCTTCACCGGATGCCCTTGGGACGTAACCCTCGCATTTTATCCAGGCTTGGGACCAGCACTGTATCCAGTGACTGGGGTTCAGACATTGGCTGGGAATCAAACCCGGGCCTTTCGCATAGCGGACGGGAGACCTACCACTGAGCCACTGATGTCCCTAATTATGTCAGAATGTAAGAAATTACACACATCTAAGCCAAAAAAACTCAAAAGCATTAAACCGACTGACTTGGCTGCCATTTTGGATGTATATGACTATTGGCTCCTAAGTAAAGGCCTGCACAGACCATTCTTATGTGGAAGTAAATGAGGGATGAGGCATTAGACATTAGCCAAGAAGCTCTGCAGTTAATTTTTTTTTTTTCTGTCAATGTCCGAGTGACCTCGACCATCTTCAGTCCTTTATAATGATTTACAGGTTGTTGCATTCTAAATCACATTTCTGGCTCAGTGATTTGAACTTGACAATGATTTAGTGGAAGTGAGCCACAGACCATCCTTTTTTCTAAAGCACCTTTCATGTTTCAACAAAAGTACTACACTTTTGTTCGAAAATAACCTAAAATGATATTATATATTCTGTTTAATGTTATTTATAATAATAATTTCACAGAATTACTTCATCAAGGGATGGAGCATCAGAGTTTTAAAACTTTTTAAGGACTGGAACAGAATGATGGCAGACTAGGGTACATATAATTGATATCTTGTGTATCCTAGAAACAGATGCACATCTTTGGCATCCAGCACGGATATGTTGGTGACAATAGATTTCCTTAATCTGAGGAGTCACTAAAAAGTTTTAAAACTCATGGAAGCTTTCATAATAAGCAAAGTCTAAGATATCATGCAGCATTATGTAAATAACGTGAGTGATGTATTAATGAAAAAGCATCTTCCATTTTAATTGGTGTGTATATATGGTATCCTTGGACCATAGGTCTTGGACTGTATTAAAAAAGGAAGACCTGTTTCCATGTCAGATGTTTCCACGTGAACATCAAGGTCCTGAAGATATTTGCCACAGGTGATGTCATAAACAGTGTTGTTAGTGGAAACCCGCATACCTCCGGGATTAGATCCTTAATTTTTGCCATGTGTGTGACAACAAAGGCCTTAGAGTGGCATGAGTCAGAACAGAGACATGCACTGACTGTGGTAAAGTCAGTCCACATGAACTGCTGACAGACAACAAGGGTTAGCTCTCAACAAAAGCCTGCTAAAAGATGGCCACCATTGAGAGCTATGCAAAGCACTAAATTGGGCATTGCCAGGTGGCATTTGGGTATTACTCTTGTCAAGTGTCAAGTAATAAATGAATGACAAATTGGGTATTTCTCCATTGCTGGATAGTTCCCAAAAATAAAAGGTTATATTAGTGTAACAGTAAACAAGCAAGGAAATATATTCCAGTGTACGTGACTGCAGAAGAGTGTCCACTCGATATTACGTTTTATATTGAAACATATTTATTTCATATTCTAGCCAAGTCAAGTAGGCTTTTATTGTCATTTTGACCATAAACAGTTCATTACACCACACAGTGAAACGATACAATGCTCCTCCAGGACCCAGATGCTACTGTACATACTGTACAACATACATTAACAAAACTAGCTAAAAACAAGACACTTGAATTGAGGTAGTCCAAAGGAATCGTCCATGAGATGATAAATGCAGTAAAAATTTCATGTCGTAATAACAGCTGAGAAAACGTTCTTTTGCAAATAGCAGTTAATATTGTGCAAAAAAATTAAATTGCTTGTGCGTGTCTGTGTGTGTGTCTGTGTGTGTGTGTGTGTGTTTATCAGTCTGGTTCCATTGTATTGAGGAGTCGGATGGCTTGTGGGAAGAAACTGTTAAACAGTCTGGATGTGGGGTCCAAATGCTTCGATACCTTTTTCCAGATGGCAGGAGGGTGAAGAGTGTGTGTGAGGGTTTTGTATGATCAGCCACAATGCTGGTTGCTTTTCAGATTGAGCCTGTGGTGTAGATGTCCATGATAGAGGGAAGAGAGACTCACTGTCTTCACTATCTCACAGGCCGTCTTCACTATCCGAGAGAACAACACTCACTTAAAATGTAATATTTGAAGTAAAATATTCATTTATTCATTCATTCATTTATTCATTTATTTAATATCATTAAATGATTCATTTTGGTCTTGGTCTGGGTTTTAATAATAGAGCAATTTGTCTTAATCAACCCGAATACATGCTTCCATTGTACTGTCCGGCCTCACAGCTTCCGCTTGTTATGATCGGTAGACCCCTTAAAAGCACAAAACCTAACCAACCAAAAGCACAATGTAACCAGCTACCAGTACAAGAGAGTAAATCAGTAATAAACATCTCAGACTTGCTGTAACAGTGTAATTTGTAAATATTGCAAATGCGCTGTAAGTTCTGAGTGTGATCAGGCTTAGAAGGTTGAAACTATTCCTAAAACCTGACGGTTCTGGCTCAGATGTACTGTACCTGTTCTATTCATGTACTGGGTTGTGAAATCTGCAGGGCCTTGAGTTTAGAAGCTCACCCTTTGTACCAGACCCTTAACACTCAGTGGAGCATGCAATCTGCTTCCACTCCTGGAGTCAATACTCAGCTTTATACAGGGTTATATCTATGTGCGTACATTTCTAAAAGACTCTTTATATGTGAAGGAAAATGTTAACATGATATTTTAAGGGACATATTTCCATTAATTCAGACACCTACTTTTATCCCTAATGACATATGATTTGTTTTACTTTATTTATACCATATGTAATCATTGCATTAGGAAGTCAAACAACAAAAATGTTCTCAAACAGCCTTAAAATGTTTTAGCCAATGTAAGTAACAATTTATAATTGTCTCCCGGTTTTAGGAAAAACAAAGCTAGTGGTCTACCACCACATTGCACATAAGATTGTGCCATACAAAATACCAGGAACCACTAAAGCTCAACAAAATCTACCCACTCTCCTTGGCAGAGCAACAATAGCACCAAGAGACATTTCAACAATGGTACATTGACCCCTTTAAGCTTCTAATATCCACAGGACTTTTTTTGTTTGACGGTTGTGGAGGTGATGGAACCGCTAGTCTTTCCCACTAGTTCATTCCATTCTGGAACCACAACTTCATTCAGCAAAGCTTTTTAATAAAACGTGCAGCAATAGCTGGGGCAAAGAGAGGTTTTGAAGTCAGCTTTAGCCTTAAATACGACTGGCCACTTTGCCACTTTTGAGTTCTTGCACCCCCTCAGTGTTGCAGTGATCATCCCTGATCAATGGGGTCTTGAAGGTCATGCTTGGAAAATTGGTGTCAGATTCTTTTGATGATAGATTAATTGTATTTACAGTCTCCTGAAAATCATATCCTTTATGTTAAACAAGTTTTTGCATGTGTGCATGTATCAAGTCTGGGAGAAAAATGGTAATTTCATAGGCAAACCATTTTTTTATTGGTTACATCATCATTGGAAGAAGCATTCAACAATCAAGAAAAAAGTTTTTAATATCAAGGAATGGTTCACTCCCAACATAGACAAGGACGTCCAGAGATTCCTTGGCTTTGCCACTTTCTACAGAAGAGTTTTCAGAGGTTTTATTTGAATCACCACTCTACTTTACGGGAACGGGAGTCGATTTATGTAAAAAACAATTATCCTCCTAACTAAAATTTCTAGCTGAATTTTGATGCCAGGTGACTGGGTCAGGGCATCTCCAAAACAGCAGCTCTTATTGGGTGTTCCTGGTGTGTTGGGGTTAGTCCCTACCAAGAGTGTTTCAAGGAAGGTGATCCAATGACAGGGTTATGGCCACCTAAGACTTGATATCTGTGTGCACAAATGTTGCCTTATAAACATTGCTGGCAATGGCATACCGAAATGGCCATGCAGGACATTTTCATTTGCAGGAAAAATATGATCCGCCATCCTGTGAATATTGTTGTGGAATTGTTTGAGGAAAATGACAAAGAGCTTTATTATAATAAAGATTATAATATCCCTGTTTACCTGTTTTTGCCTGTCTATGTTTGTTCCTTCAACTGGTAGGGAAGAGTGTTACACCTTGCTTGAATGCACTGAGGACATGTGCCCTCTAAGAAATTTTGGGAAGAATGATAAGGCTTTGACTGTAGCTGCACTGAGGAAATTAGTACAACTCAAGTGAACTCCATGGGCATGACTTTGTATTTCTGCTTTTGTATATATAAGGATTTCAGCGAGATTTTCAGCGAGAATGAAAGGAAAGGTGTACAGGACAGTGGTCACAGTGGCGCTGAAGAAAAGACAGGAGGCAGAGTTGGAGGTAGCAGAGCTGAAGATGTTAAGGTTCTCTTTGGGAGTGACTAGGATGGATAGGATCAAGAATGCGTTTATCAGAGGGACAACCCACGTTAGACGTTTTGGAGATAAAGTCAGAGAGGCCAGATTGAGGTGGTTTGGGCATGTTCAGAGGAGAGATTGTGAATATATCGGTAGAAGGATGCTGAGGTTGGAACTGCCAGGCAGGAGGTCTAGAGAAAGACCAAAGAGGAGATTTATGGATGCAGTGAGAGAGGACATGAAGTTAGTTGGTGTGAGAGAAGAGGATGCAGAGAACAGGGTTAGATGGAGGCAAATGATTCGCTGTGGCGACCCCTGAAAGGGAACAGCCGAAAGACAAAGAAGAAGTATATATAAGGATGTCATTTGACTGTTTTGTGCTCTAAGGATGTCATTCTGTCAATTCTTTTACTTTTTAGAGGACATCACTCATTGCCCATCATTTGCAGTGTACACAGTTACAACCTCTTGCTTTGTTGATTGCACTTCCCTTTTGCTTCAGGCAGTATGTTACTGCCCCCTCTGGCCCTGTTGAGGATGTAATCCCTTGTCTTTTGATGAAATCTACCCTGGCCTTGATCTTTGTTGCCTCAATGGTTTCGCAGTGGACATTGTATCACTGTTGGGCTCTGCCATGGACACCCCATCAACTCTCACCTATGCTTAAAAATATTGCACTTCCTTACTGTTCAGTGGAAGATGTCAAATTTGCTGACTGCTATTGTAAGGTGTAATGTTCTTTTTTAACCCAAGCATCACCAGAAACACAGAGCCTCTTTTTCTTGCCTGTCCGGTAGGCCATGTCGAGTACATTTCATGCTTAGGGATCCCAGTCTATGGTATCATTTTTTTTCATCAGCCTCTGCACATCACTGTCCCATGGCACAATGCAATTCTTTTGACAATGCAAGTCCTGGTCTTTGCATGTTTCCTTGTCCAGCTTTTGTCACTTGTTGTGTACAAAGAGGGGAGTACCCTCTTTGTATGTTCATGCTCCAAATTTTAGGCTACTAAGATTTATGTTATTTGCATTGTTCATAGGCAGCACAATGGTATAGCAGTTAGCACTGTGGCCTTGCACCTCCAGGGTTGAGGATTTAAATCCTGCCTTGGGTCTGTGTGTGTAATTTGCATGTTCTCCCCATGCTTGGTGGGTTTCCTTCTCATACTCTGGTTTAATCTCACAGTCCAAAGATATGCATATTAGGCTAATTATTATTTCCAGTTTGCCAGTAGTGTGTGAGTATGTGTGCTTGTGTACCATGAGATGGATTGGCATCCCATCCAGGGATGACCCTGCCTTGTGCCCCTAGTTCCCTGAGATAGGTTTCAGACCTCCTGTGACCCTGCACAGAATAGGCAGCATAGAAAATGATTAAGATATTTTTTGCTCGAAAAGGGAATAGACTAACATAAACAATATTTCTAATATTGTGTGTGAATTGATGGTAAAGTGATTTTATTATTTTTTTTTAATAAACCACCTATATTTTTTGATTTTTCTTTCGTGTGGAGATTTTCGACTAAAGCGCTAATTGTGAAACTTTTAGACAGTTAACTCTTTTCGAGAAGTTAATAGAGACTGTGTGACACTTGCAGTCATTTTCTTCTTATCTTTCTTTCTAAAATAACACTTTAACAGCTATCCTGAGAGTTTAAATGACATTCTAATGCATCAAGGGTCTATTCTTGGCTCTCTTATTTTGTTTGCATCCCCTTGTTTGTTTGTTTTTTTCAGTTAATGTTTCAATATCCCATTTTGTTTTATTCAGAAGACACTCAGCAGTATGTTTCTGTTAAATGCAGTCAATAGATTAGCTAATCTATATAAGTGTATTGTAGCCATTAAGGATTGAATGTCTTTCAACTCAATAAATTGAAATGAGAATTAAAAATAAAGGTCCTGTTTTTGTTTTTTGTTTTTTTGTTTTTTTGGTCCTGGCAGTATTTCTGGGTGTTTGCAGGTAGCTTTAAAAGTAAATATTTTTTATTTTTTATTTATTTTTTGCAGAAACTTTGGCATTATTTCAACTTCCATCCAACCATTCATTCATTAACTATGTTTTTTATTCTATTATAGGCCACAAGCACAAACACACACTCATACACTGCAGGCAATTTGGAAATGCCAGTCAGCCTACAGTGAATGTTAGCGAACTGTGGGAGGAAACCAGAGCACCCAGAAGAAACCCACACAGCACAGGGAGAACCTGCAAACTCCACACACAGGCTGGAAGTGAAATTAGACCCCATTCCCATTCTGGAGTTGTGAGGTGAAAGTGCTGAGAGATGTGAAAATAATGTGCAGGTGGCCCTCAAGAATAAAAGTTAAGAACCCCATTCTCTAAGTCATCCTGCTGTTTCAGTAAAAAAAAAAAAATGCATATCAAGTAACATTTTTAACCATGCTTTTTCAGTTAGGAAACATTGCTAAAAAAAATAGACATGATTTGATCTTTAAAAAACACTGAAATGATTATCCATGGATTTGTGTCATCTCACATGGACAATTGAGATCAAGACGTTTTCACTTAGCCTCACTTAGTTCAAAATGCATTTGCTTATCTACTTACCAAAAAAAATATATATATTTCATGCACAGCTATTATGCAAAATGTACTTTTTGATCATTTTGGATGTTTACATGGTTCTCCAGGGTGTGCACACAGCCAAAATCAGAACACACACACACACACACACACACACACACATGCACACACACACACACACACTTTTTTCTTATTACATTTTTGTCCCTAAATGCCCTAGAACATGGTGTTTTTTTGTTTTTGTTTTTAAATAATTCTACTTTTTTTTTAGCTTTTCAAAAAAAAAAAAAAACATTTTGAAGACCTCAAAGCTTATGTTCATTTGTTAACTTAACATTTGTTAACATGTGATACAATCACACATTTACCACCACAAGAACCCAGGGCGTGCCTTTCTCCATTGGCAGCCTGTGCAATTTAGAATTGATTTTAAATCACTCCTGAATATATTTGTGAATTGTTAGCTCCCAGCGCCGCTGCAGATTTATGAGGTCTTTCAGTCAAGGGCTTTTGTCTGCTCACAGAACTAGATTGACGCAGAGGGGGAACAGCCTTCTCCTTCATATAAGACTTTCTACAGCCTCATTTAGGAACATACAACTTGTTTTTAAGTTTAAGCTTTAATCAATCGTGATCACAGATGGTGTGCTTGTGTGTTTGTCATGTGCATGTCTTGGTGTTTTATTGTTTCAGTCTGTTGTTGGCAGTCTTGTGTGTCTTGTTATTTTATGGTGTTTTTTCCCCCCTTTCTTTTTGATTTTTTATTTTTTTTATATTTTATTGTGAAGCACTTTGTATCCTTCTGTATTTACTGAATAGGGACACACATTGATGTACAAAGTTAAACATAAAGTTTCACACACAAATTAAAATAACATGATGCCTCTAACCATATTGCCGGTTTCTATACAACCACCACAAGATTGTCTATAACAAAAATGCTTAATTTGAAAACATCTTCTAAGCATTATTTCAGAAGCTTTAAAATTGCTTTGAGCAAACCTCGACGTATGTATGTTTTAGCAAAAGCCGGCTTTGTTGTGACCATCTCTTCTTTCTGTTGTGTATCAGTGAAGCCAAGGTACTTTCTCTGCAACACAGCAGCTGCTGTGAGTGGTTTAAATGGGTTCAAAGGGTTTTTGGAAAATGTTGAAGCCAAAAGAAGGTTGTTTACACTTTCTGACTACCATTGCAGTCACTTTAGCAGTAATGACTTACTGATATGTGATACTTGACTTTATATTGAGATTTGGATGCTGGTCAAACATCATGTTATATACTTAACAAAGCTATATAAGATAATGTAGTGTAAGCACTGTGCTGAAGTAGAGATCTACTTTCAAAATCAAGATTTGCACAAGTGATTTCTGACAGGAAAGCTGACAGGTAAACGGTGCACACCTGTACACTGATAAGGCGCTCTCGTCATTTACCGAACCTAACCTAAACCTGGTAAAGGAAGAACTAAAGAAGGACTAAAGAGAACCAGAAGTCAGAAAAACCAAAACTCAACATTTGTCAATCGTTCTGTTTCAGAATTTCAATCAAACTTACTTTTATTTTAAATAAACTTATACAACATATTGTTGATACTAAATTTCATACTTAAATCAAATTATTTATAGTATTGTAAGAAAAGGAGTTGTACCATTTTGCAAAAAAAAAAAAAGGTCAAAAGTCAGTGTTATATAACCAAGCCAAATTTTTACAAAATATTTTTGCAATAGCGCCTGTGAACAAACTAACAAATACCAAAATAACGAAACAATTTTAGTCTGGATTGGGAAAGTACATTACCTTTCACAAATCTGTGCAGAACTAGAGCTGGTCTGAGGTTTTATAGCCTGGGTGGAACCCACAATTTTCCTCAAGTATTTTTTATTCATCTAGCAGATGGAGTGTCCTCTCCACAACTGTGGCATAAACTGGCTTGTCTCCAATTTCAAGTGTCCACATCACCAAAAATTATCTCACCATGTCCTGCACTATAATCATTTAATTTGGGTTTGAAAGGCACAACAGCATCTGTACTTTTTAAAAAGACTGAGGAAAGATCATCTGTCTACCAGATTCTAACAGGTTTCTACTATTGCACCCTTGAGAGCATCCCGACTAAATCTTTTACAATTTTGTATGGTAGCTACAGTACATGGTGTCTGAAAGACAAGCAATGAGGCTGTGTGCCACAAACGGGTTAGACTATGGTGCTGACCTCGACAGTGCTAACCACTACGACACCATGCCACCATCAATATAATTAAATTTTATTTTATTTTATTCATATAGCACTTTTAGCAGTGGTCAATGCTGCAAAGCAGTTTTACGGAATCAAAAAAAAAAGGAAATAAGTATGAAATGTGTAAAAAAAAATATGTATGAATTGTTCCTGATGAGCAAGCCAAGGGCAATGGTGGCAAGGAAAAACTTGGCAATATGGCAATAGGACGAAACCTTAAGAGGAACCAGACTCAACAGGGAACCCATCCTCAATTAGGTGATATCGGATAGCAGAGACTGATCTGCAGTCATACTGTGTGTTAGGAAGCTGGTTTCAGTATAACAGGTGAGATATTTAATTTAATATAAAGTCCAATTTCGTTATTAGAGGCTCAGGTATGAAACGATTACAAAACCTGTACCGAGGGAATTTCAGTCCTGAAGTATTGAATGACGAAAAAACGATCTAACGCATCTCGCAACATAACACAACATAACGCATTTAGGTACATAGCAAGAATCACTGTTAGGATTATCCCATATCTGGTACTTTTTTTTTTTTTTTTTTTTTACCTTACTAACAAATTGATTGTAACGGCAACAATAAAAAAAAAAAAAAATTAAATGCAGGTTAATGTTGACTGATTACCTAAAAACCCATTAATCTACATTAGCTCATAGTGCTGTTACTGCCTTCTCTGACAAATTGGATGTGATGAGACGCTTTCAGTTTGGTCATGTGATGTTCGAATTAACCATATTGGTAGTGAAAACTGCAGAGAAGGCCACTGGCCCTCCTGAAAGGCCTAACAGTGGCAGCTTGGCAGTGCTGGGGGTTGAACTCTCGACCTTCTGATCAGTAACTCAAAGCCTAAACCATCTGAGCCACCACTGCCCCATCCCCCTCCACAAACTGTTCGATCAATAGGTTCTGCACAAATACACTGCCCACAGTCTTATTTACTATCTTTCTTTCTCTCTCTTTCTTCCACTCTTTGTGAGTATATATATATATATATATATATATATATATATATATATATATATATATTTATATAAATTTGATATAAACTACTTTTTTTTAAGGTCGATTTTTTAATGATATAGGGCCATTGTCCATTTCAATTTCAAAGTAGCTGATTGCGATAAAACACAGCTTATATGTTACCTCAAGTTTGGCCAAATAAACCTGTGAAAATGGTATTAAAATTCGTTCATTAGTTTTCACGTGATGCGTGCACAAACAAATAGACAAACAAAAATTTCAAAAAAACATCTTGATCTTGTTCTATTACTCATCTTACATCCCCCAAATATTTTTTTTTGCAAATATCTTCAATATAGACATGACAACTTTACAGGTTTTTTAATATAAAAAAGTAAACATTTATATTTAATAAAATTCAATAAATATATAATTTAAAGATAATTAAAATAAAACTATTTAAAATCATTTAATTAGTCATTTTTCTCTATTTGAAGCAAAAGCTTAATAAATAAAAGCACACTACTTATCTTATTTCTTTGTTTAGCACATGGCATTTGGAGTTCAGTAAGGACGTGTTTAGACTGAACTACTGGTGCAAAACACCTTATAAAAAAAATTAATAGTCTACTTCATATTCTTATCATGATAATGAACTTGACCTTTGTCCCATGAGCAAGGCTGCCAGGTTTTCCATATAATGTCCTTGTGTTGCAAATACTGCAACAGAAAACTGTGTTAACAGCACTACTGTTAACTTATCCATAAAAAGACCAAAAAGAAAAAACTATTCCTGTACTCTGCTTTTTGAGTTGTAGTTGGGGTGGCCATTTAACTTTAACAGAAAATAAAAATGATGTGCGTTACTCCTACTATTGCATATCCTGCCATTACAAACAGTCTCAATTTTACTGTCAGTTTCATGATGCTTTCTGCACAATTACTTTTTGAACAATTAATACTATTTGTACTGTCACTTTGTCACATATAAAATTGCATATCAATACATTTTTTCTTTATTATTTATTCTTACTGTACTATATTTGTACTGAATATCTTAAAGTTTTGTATATCTATCTATCTATCTATCTATCTATCTATCTATCTATCTATCTATCTATCTATCCATCTATCCATCCATCCATCCATCTTAGCCTTTGTAGTTTTTCCTTTTATTTAAAATAAAGTGTAGAGTGATATATGCTACAAAATAGGCAATTCAATAAACTAAAACTACAGTATACAGACATGACTAAGCAAAATATATATTTTTTAAATGGGTCACAAAGGCAAAGTAATACCACGGATGTACATGATCACGTCTTTATTGTTGTTTTCAGTTTGTATGACCAAATAAAAATAATATGCTTATTTTAATATATGCTCAGTTCTACATTTTTTTTTGTGACATCATTCTCATATTTTGGTAGTAGTAAAATTTACACGTTAAAAGGTATAAGTTATGATATCTTTTGTTGACCCTGACATATCCAAAACCCAAATACACAGTTTGATGTACAAAGCCTTCCCGTTAACACACACCGACAAGGCTTCCATAAGCACATATGCTGTGTTACCATCATGTATCTACAGTATGGCACTGGGGTTTTAAGGGTTTTACAGAAAAGTAATCTAATTACTATTAACTATTAAGTAATTATTGAGTGCTAAACTTTTGTTTTACAGAACTACTAGCAGTAATTTATGACCACATCGTTTCCTGATACCTAAGCCTTGTCTTTCTTCTGACGATCAATCACCTAATCAATCTGAAATGTTCAGGCCTATGTGAGTTACATTTTACCTCTCATTAGAGGAGTACAGGGTCAATGGGTTGTTTCTAATGTCTATAAAAAAAAATAGACAGCAAAACTACAATTCAGGCTTGAGTAATCAATTTCCTCATGAGAAACTGCTGAAGAACAACACAGTAACACTTGCGTTTCTGTATAATTCACTTCACAAAATGTCTTTAGATGATCGTTAACTTATAAAGAACAGTAGAATAAGAAATCGATCAATATGATCTACTGTAATCCATTATGATTTAATCATCATCTTTATTCAAATTTCCACTTTATAATACTGATTCAGATCATAATTAACTACTGAACATTACATTTACCAGATGCTCTTATCCAGAGCGACTTACATTCTTATCTCAAGGGCCCAACAGCGGCAACTTGGTGGTTGTGGGGTTTGAACCTGGGATCTTCCGAACCGTAGTCCAATGCCTTAACCACTGAGCTACCCCTGGCCCCAACACTTCAGTAAAAAGTAATATGTTTAAATTATAACATTGTTCCTAAACACAAATACCTCCGGAAGAAGAAAAACAGTACCACTCAGAGGCACTGGTAATGAGCTCCCCTGTGTTTGCTTTACAGTACTGTTTAGGTGATCATTAACTACTGTGGTGAATAACAGCACAGTAGCACGACAGTCATTACTACAGACTTTCCATGTGTTTCACCCTACAAGAATGTTCCAGATTGTTGAAGAACAACACTGTAACCCATCAGTCATTCACAATCAGTTTCCGTCTGTTTCAATTTACAATATTCTTCTAGATCATCTGTAGCTCCTGAAGAACAATATAGTAACACTTCAATACTATCGGTAATTAACACAATACCGATTCGAATGACTTTTTAATGTTATTGTCATTTCAAACCATATGCAGCTGGTACAGTACATAGTGAAATGAAACAACCCTCCCCCAGGAACATGGTGCTACATAAAACAAGACAAGAGCACACATAACTGGATTAGATGACAACAGAAGACTACATAAAGTGCACGTGTGCTAACAAAGCAAGAAAGTTGAGGCGTGTGGTGTAAATGTCTATGATAAAGGAAAAGAGAGACCCCGATGATCTTCTCAGCTGTCCTTATTATCCCCTGCTGGGTCTTTCAATTCCCATAGCAGTCAGTAACACAGCTGCTCAGGATGCTCTTGATAGTCCCTCTAAAGAATGTGCTGAGGATGGGGGTGGGAGATAGGGTTTGCTCAGCCTTTAAAAAAATGTAAAGCTGCTGCTATGGTGCTTTTATGCTATGAAGCCCAATGTTGAGGGACCTGTTGATGTTCTCCGCCAAGTGAAAAATGTTATGCTTTTGACAATCTGAATGGAGGAGCTGTCCATGTTCAGCAAAAGTGTAACCATTGAATGCACCGGTGAGGTCAATAATCCTATCTTTAGTTTCGTCTACATTTAAAAACAGTTTCCTGGAACTGCAGAGTCCATTAGTTGCTGGACATTCTTTCTCTTTGCTGTGTGTACAAGACCCCCCACATGCTGACCCATGCTGACCCCTGTCCACTGTGGGATGTGTCCAATAGTGCGTACGAGGAATGATTTAAAGAACATGACAGAAATATTAAGGTTGTTGACTTGACCTCTAACTTCTCCAGACCTCAAACTGATCGAGCATCTGTGGGACATCCTGGACAAATAAGTCCAAACTTTGAAGGCCCCACCTTGCAACTTCCAGAACTTACAAAAAAAATCAGACACTAAAGTCAGAATAGAGCCATTATAAACACCTGACTAACATTGGTTGTCACCATTGTGTAGGTCCCTCAACACTGACGCATGGAGGAATGTACTCCACAAGATCTTTGAATGTGTGCTGTGGTATCTGTCACCAAGATGTTAGGAGTAGATCATTTAAGCCCTGCAAGGTGAGAGGTAGCCTCGAACACTGGGTTGCTCAGATGTCCACATGCCATAAGGATTGTAAAAAAAAGTTAAGACACAAATTAGCGCCATTTTGGACCTGGAATGGTCATTGCATGCTGTTGTCACGCCACCATCTTGGTCCTCATGCAGTCATTATTAATCTGTTTATCTGTGTTTTAGCATTAAGTGTTCTTCCAGATGTACAACACAATAACACTTCAGTCATTAGCAATGAGCATCAATGTGTTTCGATTTACAGATCTTCATTATCTACTGAAGAAAAACACATTGTAACAGTTTAGTGATTACTAATGGCACTTTACTGTTCTTTCTTCATTGGAGGTCTAAACACATAAAGCTGGAACCATATTGTTTTTGTTAGCCTTCTTCTTCTTCTTCCTCATCATTATCTACTTCCTCTTCACCTAATATAATCAGGTAAAGGTAATTATAAGTTCAACAGACATGAACCTTGGTCAGCTCTTACTACCGTGTGCCTGAACCCATACAAGCAAGATTAATGTAAAAACAGGAATTTTAATTGTGCAGAATAAAAGAACAGAGTTAGGAGAGAAAAAAAAAACTTCTTGAATTTCTCTTTATAATCCCCTGCTCCACTAATACACCTATCCCTGTATTTCACCAGTGCTTGGATACCATCAAGGTAGAAAGTTTTCTCAGTACACTGGAGATATGATCCAACTGCCTGCTTCACGTCTAAAATGCCGGCCTACCAGGAACTCTTTTAATGGCTCAAACATGTGGAAATAGCTCATAGCGAGGTCAGAACAATACAGGGGATGCGGCAATAACTCGCAGATGAGTTCCTGTAGTATACAAGTGATGTTGGTGAATGATTGTGTGTAAAGTTCCCACAGAAAGATGCTTCTCTTGGTAATAAGTTATCTATTGATTTTCAAGGATCAAGCGTTCCACTCTTTAAATGTCTCAGCTGGTAGGATCATTCCCAGACATACAACATTCTGTAGAATGTTTGCACCATTCTGATGTTTTACTGTGGCGAAGAGTCTCGTCACTATTCTGTGCCTAAAGACTGCTGTAAATGTCAATTGGCTTTATACCTTCATTCACAAGGAATTTTAATTTTAAGTCATGGTTTTGGTTCATATACCAAAAACATCCTACACTTTATTTTTTTCTTCTTACATAATTTAACTCTTAACCTTAACTATTTTCCACCATGATGCACTTTTGCTATTTATTGTGATATTTTAAACATAAGACCTCTGACTTTTGGCCACAAACTTGAATCAAGCTACTGAGCAGAATGTACATACTTTCTCATCAACTGCTATATTGGACTTCTAGTCGCCTAATACACAGTATGTCTGATATCACCCAAATGAGGTTCCCTTTTGAGTCGACTTGCTCATAAAGAACTATCTAATCATGTCGATTCATTCACATTTTTCACATTTCACACAAATTTCCATCATTTCCTTTTGATTGTATAAAGCTGCTTTACGACAATGACAATTGGTAAAATACTATATAACTAAAATTTTATTGTTTTAAATTAAATTAAAACTTCAGGTTAACTTTAAGGATTTAGACAAGATCTGTAAATAAGAGTGGACCAAAATCCCTCCTGAGATGTCTGCAAACCTGATAACCAACTATAAGAAAAGTCTTACCTCTTCACTTGCTAGCAAGGGTTTCTCCACCAAGTAATAAGTCATGTTTTGCTTGAGAATCAAATACTCATTTTCCTTATTGAAATGCAAATTACTTTACGGTGGAATCTCGGATTATGAGTAACGTGGTTTGCGAGCATTCTGCAAGACAAGCAAAGATTTTTAATAAATTTTGACTTGAAAAACGAGCATTGTCTTGGTTTTTTGAGTATCGAGTATCATGTATCACGGATGCGCTTCTTGTTTTGATGCCGAGCTTTACGTAATCACAACTGAGTCAACGGTTTTTCTCTCTCTTGTGCTGCGGAATTGTGGGTAATCGTCTTCCCTGCTGGGTTTTAGTCAAATACTCATTTTCCTCATTACATGCAAATCACTTTACGGTGGAATCTCGGATTATGAGTAACGCGGTTTGCGAGCATTCTGCAAGACAAGCAAAGATTTTTAATAAATTTTGACCAGAAAAACGAGCATTGTCTTGGTTTTTTGAGTACCGAGTATCATGTATTACGGATGCGCTTCTTGTTTTGATGCCGAGCTTCACGTAATCACAACTAAGCCAAAGGTTTTTCTCTCTCTTGTGCTGCGGAATTGTGGGTAATCGTCTCCCCTGCTGGGTCTCCCCTGCTGTAAAGGCAAGTGTGTGTGTGTGTGTGTGTGCGCGCGCGTAATTTGACACACACACACATACACTCTCGCCTTTACATTTTTACGATAAAACAGTCTCTTCGTTAATGCACACACTCATGCCTTTACAGACCCCCTTCCACCACCTCCTCCTCTCGGCTTCACACACAGATACAGATGGACACTCTCTGCACGCACACAGCACTTGCGCGCACAAATGGAAACACTTATATGTCGGGATTTATTTTTCCTTTTTTAAAGGTAAAGTGCAGGTTAATTTGTTTTATTTTCATTTTATATTTTCTATTAATTATTTTATGTTTTTTTGGGGGGGCTGTAGAATGAATAATTTGAGTTTCCATTATTTCTTATGGAAAAATTTAATTTGGTTTACAGGTGTTTACACGAATACAATCCTGTTTACGGAACGATTTATGCTCGTAATCCACTGTAGTCTCACTGTATAACCTTTGTATCATGTGCCTTTTCCTGGATTTTTGGTTGATATTTGTTGCATGTTTAGAAAGACTATTAACCTGATGCTTAGTTAAAGTAATATGTTTTGTTGCATTAGTTGGATAAAAAGTGCGTCGGTCTCTTTAAAGGGTTAGGAATGGAATGACGTAGAGGGGTTGAACTGAAGTAAGTGTTGGGGATGGAAAAAGTGTGTGTTGAGGGTTTTTTTGGTGTGATTAAAAGAAGTAAAGAAGTTCAAGTACGAGTCGTTCTTACAGAGATAACAATATTCTATTTATATCCCTTACAATAATGTATGATACATATTAGACCATTCATTTCTTTGTAAACAACTAATAGAGTAAGTAG
The DNA here is from genome assembly GCF_024256425.1 of Clarias gariepinus. Lineage (NCBI taxonomy): Eukaryota > Metazoa > Chordata > Actinopteri > Siluriformes > Clariidae > Clarias > Clarias gariepinus. Next base: position 23,439,698 of record NC_071111.1, read on the forward strand.
GTAAGTTAATAATAATAATAATACTGTAATTATTATTATTATTATTATTATTATTATTATTATTATAAAATAATAATATGGATGAATATAACTAGATGGTATGAGATTCAACTTTATTGTCAAGTACAAAGCACAGTATTCTTAACATGTCTTTAAAATACCTTTTACATTTAGTGAAAGTTATACACTAAATATAACAGGTATTACAAAATGATCAGCTCTTCAGTATGAAACCAGCCACAGGGAAGAGGAAGTATAAGCGAGGGGGCAATACACTTCCCTGAGGAACGTGTTGAGGGTGAGACTGGAGGAGTTCTCCAGGTTCTCCAGTCTGACAAACTGTGGTCTGTTTGTAAGAAAGTTCAGGGTCCAGCTGCACAGAGAATTACAGATGCCAAGCTGTTTACGCTTCAAGATTTGCTTGGACAGACTGACTGTGTTAAATCCTGAACTAAAATAAATGAACACCATTCTGATGTAAGTGTTGGGCTTGTCCAGATGAGTCAGAACAGAATGGAGCACTGTGGAGCTGGCATCCTCGGTTGACCTGTTGGGGCGGTAAGCAAACTGGTGTGGATCCAGAGTGGGAGGCAGGTAGGCAGAGTCTGAGGTGAGTCAGAACAGAATGGAGTGCTGTGAATATAGCATCCTCAGCTGACCTGTTGCAGCGGTAAGCAAATTGGTATGGATCCAGGATGGAAGGCATGCTGGCTTTGAGGTGAGTGAGGACCAGCTTTTCTAAGCACTTTGCTATGACAGGGATGAGTGGACGAGACGAAAGTCATTGAGTGACGTTGCAGCAGAATGCTTAGTCACTGGCACGATGGTAGCTGACTTAAAGCAGTCAGGGACAGCTGCCTGAGCTTAGGACAGGTTAACCATATCTGTGAAGACCTCAGCTAGTTGCCCTGCACAGGCTCTGAAGACCTGACCAGGGATGCCATCAGGGCCAGCTGCTTTTTGTGCATTCACCCCGCTCAGAATGGCACACACTTCAGAGGTGAAGATGATTATCGGTTGCTCACCCGGTAGTAGCTCAGTCTTAAGCATGGGCTCCACTTTCCCCATATCAAAATAGCATAGAAGTGGTTGAGCTCATTAGAAAATGAAGCAGAACCAGCTGAAGGTAAAATGCTCAGAGGTCCGTGATAGCCTCAATCCCTTCCCACATCCATCTGGGGTTAACAAAGGTATAAGCTCCTCAATCTCCAGACATGTGCGCTTCAATCAATATTTCATAATTAGGTTTGTTCTGTGAATGGAGCTGATGGAAGCACTACATTTAACATTCTGCAGTTCTCATCAAATCTTGTGATCTACTGTATATATCTTCAACTTCTATTTAGATTGTTTACTGTTATCACCCAAATGAGGATGGGTTCCCTGTTGAGTCTGGTTCCTCTCAAGGTTTATTCCTATTGCCATCTCAGGGAGTTTTTCCTTGCCACTGTCGCCGTCACCCTTGGCTTGCTCATCAGGGACATTTCATTTATCATTCATTCATCTCATTATTATCTAGACACATTTTTCTCACACATACACAATTTATTATTATTATTATTATTATTATTATTATTATTTATTTATTTATTATTATTTTTTTATGAATTTCTTTTATTTTTGTGAAGCTGCTTTGAGACAGTGACCATTGTTAAAAGCGCTATATAAATAAAATTGAATTGAATTGAATTTACAATTGAGTACAATTGTTACTCTTAGACTTAATCTGACATACAAACAAGCGCGTAGCACATAAAAGTGGTGGCGTGGTGTGGATCACGTCCCTGTTGAGGTCTATTATAGAAACACAGTATCTCTACTCCTAGTGTAAGTAAAAACCTCCGGTCATAAGATCTCTCTCTCTCTCTCCCTCTCTCTCTCTCTCTCTCTCTCACTTACACACACAAATGTCATGTAAGGATGTTCCACTGACCTAGCTATTAATGCACCAACTATTGATTAATGCTATGTCTATATCTAAATGTAACCTCAACGATAATACCGACATCATTTGGTTCTTTTAGTTTTCACATTTTCCTTCTCACTGGACCAGGAAAGTGTCCCACAAGATCACACCAAACAAAGTTTTTTTGTTCCCTACACAACTTTTTGAAGAAATAGCATTTTGTAAAAAAAAAAATATATATATATATATATTTCTTTATCAAAATTTCTCTAAGTGGCAGCATATTTTTGATCTGGCTGCCATTCTCTTTCACTTTCACCCTCTCTTTGCCCTGTTGACCCATGTTTTGAGTGCCGGGATAATGTCATCACCCTGAGGCACGGCGCTGGAAATGACAGCACAGCACAGCGTGCAAGCGTTCCAATCGAGTTTCAAATAAGAGGCCTGAGGTTCTACTCTCCGCCCTGCAAGTCCAAAGGAGCTCAAATCTCAGCAGGCAGTTTTTGGATAAATGCCACGGCTGCATGCTACATGAGCTGGGTGCTATGGAAGGATGACCACCAGTGTTACACAAAGCTCATGGCTCTTGGCAGGGAGTCATATAGGTTATATGTGCTTGTGGTGGGGTGGTGGGGTGCAACTGTGTGAATGCCAAGAGCGTCCCTTAAATAAGAGCTGACTCAAGGGATGGAATGACTTATAGGTCAAGGTTTGATTGACAGGAAACATGTACACAACTTTTGTACGTCCTTGAAAATCTACCTTAATAACATATTTTTTAAAAAGTGCAATGTAATAGATCATGCGAACTAATCTACCACAAACCAACTATGGACTAGCAGTTGACAAGGTAAAGAAACTGGATACAAACATGAATAGGTTAGCACTAGCTTTCAAGGTCACTGTCTCTTTTTTGTCGCTCCCTTCCTGCATGTTTGCACTGGAGGCCTGATGTTCCATTTATAGCTGAGGCATGCCCATGTAGTGCAGAGAAGCAGTTCCACTCAGGTCAAATATGGCTCTGACATTTTTTTACCAGGCCAGGAGCCAGCACACAGCTACACTTACCTAAACACGCAATCAACTCACACATCACTCTGATATTCTCCCAGCTCTGCCTCTTTATGTCACATTTGGCTTCGGTGTTTATTCTATAATAATTCTGCCTTCGTGAGTTGGAAGGATAGCAGGAAAAAAGTATTATGCCATTTGTGGGTTTGGCAGAAAGTCCAAATATTAACTATAGAGCAAGGGAGAGAAGACCAACAGCTGATTGCTGACTTGAAGTAAAGAGGGATACGTTATTAAAAACACATTCTTAGAAAGCTGGTAAAATTCTCTCTCTCTCTCTCTTTCGCTCTCTTATTTAAATAAACTAATTAAAAACAATGATGTTTTTTAAAATCTTCCCAGAAGCTAAAAGTTAATTGATTCTTTAAACACACTTGATTGATAGAGTGCATCTACAGTATAAACAGTACTGTGTGTAAAAAAGCAAGAAAGACACCACTCCATCATTTATTCTACAGACAGCCAAAGCAGACATTAAGTACAACCTTATAATTTTGAATATAAAATTTAAAATGATTAAAATAAAATTAAATATAAAGGTGTAACAGAATATTATGTCAAAATCTTAAACAATAAATTGCATTAAATCTTTATCTCATTAAAGAGACATTATCCACCACATTACCCTTTAAAGGTAAAGACATTACTATTGAGTTGATTGGGGACGTCAAGGAAAAATAAGTGAAAAAAAAATTGGCCATAAGAAGCGAGACGCCTAACGATGATGGCATAGTGGATAGCGCTGTCGCCTTGTACCTCCAGAGTTGGGGGTTCAAGTCTCACCTCCAGTCTATGTGTGCGTGAAGTTTTATGTTTTCTGGTTTTCCTATAGGTACTCCAGGTCCCCCAACAGTCCAAAGACATGTGGTGTCAGTTGACTGGCGATTCCATACTGCTCATAGTGCATGAATGGGCGTGTGAGTGTTGGTGTGAGTGTGTGTGTGCGCGCTATTGTGTACCCAATGTTGTGCCCTAAGTCTCCTGGGACAGGCTCCAGGCCCCCCATGACCCTGCACAGGATAAGCGGTATAGACGATGAATGGATGGATGAGACAACTACCAACTGTGCAATGCCTGGTAGCCCATTAAAACTGCCATAATCAGTTTATCGAGTATTGAACACTGTAACTTCTGACTTTTAGAAGAATTTTAAGCGTTTTCAGTGTTTCTGATCATCCTTCCACTATGAAAAGACAAATTGATGCTATGGGTCTGAAGGAATTGGCTAGGAAGACAATCAGACAACCAGACTCTCTTTCCAGGTTGGAAACTTGGATTTTCTCCACTATTATTTATGAATGAATAAGTTGCAAAGATAGGGATGCAAGCAAGTAGATCTCCACACATATCATCTTAAGATTTTGTTCCTTAAATTGCAAGCACAAGCTTTCAGATATTTTCCCCATTACTTTTTATATTGTTGTTACCTATCATCCACCCTGCCCCATCCATACTGTACTGCACATCCTCCATAGCCCCCTTCTGATAAAACCTCAGTCACTCTCTTTCTAGACTTCATCGTCTCGTAGATTCCCACAGAGACCATTAAAACCATTCTTTTACTCTAAGCCACTGACATCGAAAAAGGGTCTCATAACATGCATTATAGATAGCATCGACACAACTGTCAGCACCACTCCCTCTTTATTTGTGACATCCTTTGCATCATATAAAGCCATTCCTGTTACCATGGTTACAACTGCAAATCCTTCAGTAGACTGGACTGTAGGACAGATTGTGGCCTGATACAGTTACAGTTATGCACTTCCATCATATGTCGAAACCTGTTAATATTCCTAGTTCGAATCTGGAAACTGAAATTCCGTTCCGCTATTCGGACAAATACTAGAACTACTCAACTTCTACCTCATTAAAAGGGAAATTGAGTTATAGAAACATTATTCTTTGTCCAAATAGATAAAAATAAAACAAGCGCTGGAGGAAATCATAGAAAAGGCCATTCAACAAGACTTTATTGCGTCCTCCGATTTGACCGGCATCAACTGAGTCTTTTTTTTTTAAATAAAATTTAAAAAAAAAAGCAGAGCAAAACCATTTTTTATTTCAGGGATTTAAATATAATGTCACTACAATATCAATATTTACTCTTATTAATATTTTTTTCCAATCCTATTAATGTTTAACAATGTTTCAAGATGGCGCCGGTGAGGTCGGCTGCCGTCACGACTGCTCCGACCACCTTTTCTTTGTTTTTGTTCTTTAAGTTAGTTTACAGCGTTTTAAAACCGGCAAAATTACCACCATGGGGTACATTAGCTATGATAGAGACACTCTTGTTTCTATTGGTATACAATGTACTCACAATTCGACGTTTTTAACTCCGGATCCGAGCTGGCCGAGTGAGATCCTGAGGGACAACAAAGGACGCGACGCGAAGCGGCGGCCCCGAGGGAAACGAGCCGGCGTCAGGAACAGGCTGAGAGCCCGTGCACACCGCACACCTCTGCCTAGCATCCTGCTCGCCAACGTCCAGTCACTGGAAAACAAGCTCGATGACCTCAGGGCCAGGGTAAAGTTCCAGAGAGACATTCGGGACTGCAATCTCCTCTGCTTCACCGAGACATGGCTGAACCCAGCGGTGCCGGACCACGCCATCCAGCCGGCCGAGTTCTTCTCGGTTCACCGCATGGACAGGACGCGGGACTCGGGGAAGTCAAGGGGAGGCGGCGTGTGTTTAATGGTGAACAGCAGCTGGTGCAACAGCGCGAGCGTTGTTCCTCTCACACGCTCCTGCACACCAAACCTGGAACTACTGTCCATCATGTGTCGTCCTTTTTACCTTCCTCGGGAGTTTACATCGGTCATAATCAGCGCCGTTTATATTCCACCACAAGCGGACACGGACACTGCCTTATGCGAGCTGCATGAGGCACTCACACAGCAACAAACACAACACCGGGACGCTGCGCTTATTGTGGCGGGGGACTTTAATAGTGCCAACCTCAAACGTGCAGCGCCAAACTTTTATCAGCATATCACCTGCCCCACCAGGGGCGAAAGGACACTGGACCACTGCTATACAACGGTCAAGGACGGCTACAAGGCACAATCTTGTCCACCGTTTGGTAAATCCGACCACGCCGCCATCTTCCTCATGCCAAAATACAAACAAAGGCTGAAACAGGAAGTTCCGGTTCAGAGGGAGGTCGCGCGCTGGACGGACCAATCGGTGGCCGCGTTACAGGACGCACTCGATGACGCAGACTGGGACATGTTCAGAAACAGCTCCGATGGTGACGTCAGCGTGTTTACGGAAGCGGTTGTGGGATTCATCGGGAAATTAGCGGACGATACCATAGAAAAAAAGACTATTAAAACGTTTCCCAACCAGAAGCCGTGGGTGGATAAAACCATCCGCGATGCTCTGAGATCTCGCACCGCTGCCTACAACACGGGACTCGCGTCGGGGGACATGGAACCATACAAGGCTGCGTCATACAGCGTCCGGAAGGCGGTGAAAGAGGCGAAGCAGCGCTACGGGAGGAAACTAGAGTCACAACTCCAACAGAATGACTCTAGGAGCCTGTGGCAGGGATTGAGAACAATAACGGATTATAAAGCACCAACATCCGGTATGATAAACGCAGACGTGTCTCTGGCAGATGAGCTGAACACTTTCTATGCTCGCTTCGAGGCTGCGGCTAAAGACGCTAGCGATGATAATGCTAGCGGCGCTAACGGCTGCAGACAGGAAGTCACTGCCAGCACCGGAAGCGCGTTCATCATCACCGAGCATGACGTGAGGAGAGCCTTCAAGAGAGTGAACACCAGGAAAGCAGCAGGACCAGACGGCATCTCAGGCCGTCTCCTCAGAGCCTGCGCAGACCAGCTAGCACCTGTGTTCACTGAGATATTCAACATCTCTTTATCTCAGTCGGTGATCCCCACATGCTTCAAAGAGTCCATCATTGTTCCTGTCCCAAAGAAACCTCATCCTGCTTCACTCAATGACTATCGCCCTGTAGCCCTCACTTCAGTAGTGATGAAGTGCTTTGAACGCCTGGTCAGAGACTTCATCATCTCTTCACTACCAGACACACTCGACCCACTACAGTTCGCTTATCGTCCAAACCGTTCCACGGACGATGCAATCTCTCATCTCCTCCATACATCTCTCACTCACCTGGACACTCGGAGGGGGAATTATGTGAAAATGCTCTTCATCGACTACAGTTCTGCATTTAATACCATAATTCCCTCCACACTTACCACCAAGCTGGAGCACCTGGGACTCAGCTCATCTATGTGTCAGTGGATCTCCAACTTCCTAACTGGCAGACCACAGGCAGTAAGGATGGGCGGACATGTCTCAGCCCCTCTCACTCTCAGCACTGGAGCCCCCCAGGGTTGTGTTCTGAGCCCCCTGCTGTACTCTCTGTACACCCACGACTGCGTGGCCACTACCAGCTCCACCACCATCATCAAGTTCGCTGACGACACTGTTGTGGTGGGCCTGATCACGAACAATGATGAGACGGCCTACCTGGAGGAGGTTGGAAATCTGGAGAACTGGTGCCAGAGGAACAATCTCCTCCTGAACGTCAGTAAGACAAAGGAGCTGATAGTGGACTTTAGTACAAAGCAGGTGAGGAACTACCAGACCCCCGTCATCAACAGGAGCCCAGTGGAGAGAGTGGACAGCTTCAGATACCTCGGTGTTCACATCACGCAGGACCTGGCATGGTCCTGTCACATCAACACCGTGGTAAAAAAGGCCCGGCAGCGTCTCTACCACCTCAGACGCTTGAGAGACTTTAGACTGCCCTCCAAGGTGCTCAGGAATTTCTACTCCTGCACCATCGAGAGCATCCTGACGGGAAATATCACGACCTGGTTCGGGAACAGCACCATGCAGGACAGACGAGCTCTACAGAGGGTGGTGCGATCAGCTGAGCGCATCACCCGCATCGAGCTCCCTGACCTGCACTCGATCTACAACAAGCGGTGCTTGACCAAGGCCAGGAAGATCGTGAAGGACCTCAGCCACCCCAATAACGGACTGTTTACTCTGTTGCGGTCTGGGAAGCGATTCCGCTCCTTGAAGGCCAACACAGAGAGACTGAGGAGGAGCTTCTTCCCGCAGGCGATAAGGTCTCTCAACCACAACCACACCACTATGCAGAACTACACAATATTTTCATAATTGGTCAAATCCATCAATCTTCTTACATCCATGAACACTATGGACAATTACACGCTCACCTTCCTTCATATATACACTACATGTCGTACGTTACATCCTGGACCATTGCACAAAGACACTTCAATAACTTTGCACACCTACCTTCACAACTACACTACATTTTACAGTTTTACGTTTACATCCTGGACCAGTGCACAAAGTCACTTTAATAACCTCTGCACTAAGACACTTTGTTCCATGCATATTTGCACACACCGTAAAGTATATTTCAATTTGCACAGTATATTTCTATTTTGTACATCCTATTTCTATTTTTATTTTTAGTTCTATTTTTTCATAGCACATTTCTATTTTTATTTTTAGTTCTATTTTTCCTAGTTTAATTTAATTTTGTAATTTAATTTCTATCGTATTTCTTTTATTCATATTTATTTCTTATTTGTAAAATTTAACTCTCTTTTAGAGTCAATGGCAGTCGTATAATACATTTCACTACATTTCGTACTGTGTATGTTTGTGTATGTGACAAATAAAATTTGAATTTGAATTTGAAATTAACAGGGTGATGAATTGAAGACTGATGTTTTCACCACCAGGGAGAACTACAAGTATGTTGCAATGCCTTATGGACTGGAAAATGACACCCTGAAGTCCTGACAATTTTCCAAGTAATGATTATTAATGGGTTCCATGACATATTGGAAAAAACAGATAATATAGTACATTATTCTTCTACATTCAGACATTGTACTTAAACAAATCCAGCATGGGTGCACGCTTCTGGGCGTTCTGTTTGCATGGAAACCATCTTTACATTAAGTTAAAAAAAAACAGGCTTTTAAAAAATATATATTAATGCATTACATTTCCAATGATTGACTTTCCAATCTTCTTTTGCTGCTTCATTTAGAATGTTTGCTCCTTCATGGTCCCTCTTACTTGTTTACTCAAAGGAGGTAAAATGAAACTTAAATGGAATTTACAAGCCACAGATGCTTTCCATGAACTTAAGGAAAGGTTCACCTCAGCTCCTGTTCATGAACATACTGATGCCAAGCACCCATTTGTGGTTGAAGTGGATGTCTCGGACCCAGGAATAGGAGCATTCCTTTTAAAAGATTAAGGTAACTACATTCTATCCATAAGCGTTCACATAAAATTTCCTTTGGAAAAAGATTATTCCACTTAGGGAAGTGTGAGCCTCTGTCCCTTGCGTTGGCACTGTAGAATCTGCACACTGGTTGAGGGGTTGCCGACATCTGTTTCCAGTATGCAGCATCTACATGTGTGCAGCTCAAATGAATCCAGACAAACTACTCATCAAGGCGGATTGCCTCAGTTCAGTTCAAGTTTAAAAAATGAGAAAGCTGACGCCTTGTTCAGAACACATGAAAGGTAGCCTGCCAAGATGGAAGAAGGTCCCTTTCTCCTACAGAGTGTTTATACGCAATCCCATTAACTGCGAGTTTGATGAGAAAAGCCGCAAAAGCACGAAATGTATGTACCACTTAAAATAAAAGACACACTCTTAGTGTGGACTCACGTTGTAGTTTTAAAAGGAGACCCAAGTATCTCAGACACTCCCCAAATACTGCAAAGAAATACTGGTGGCCTGCACACATGCAAGACATTATGTAGTATGAAAGAAATGTGTAGTTTATGCAAGAAATGTGCTACCATTAACACTTTGCAGTCTTTCCCAGTGGAGAAACTTGTGCTTCTAACCATACCACAAAAATCTTTGACACATACTGTACAGCAGATCCCACCCTTTGAATGCTTTATGGACATCCTTTTTAAGGCTTTACCCAAAGCTTTCCAGATACCTTCTGCAATTGATTAGGTAAATAAAAAGGACCAACCAAAAGTTCAGATGTTTTTTTAGGAGCCACTGGAACAGTTACCAATCTACATAGGCCAAAATCATTCTTTTGACCTATTAGATTGATGCAAGAACTCTAATCCCACCTGGGTAGTTAATTGCCACTGTCTCCATGGAACCGTAACCAGTCAGAGGTTGTATTTGAACGCATTGTAACCTCTCAGTGTTTCACACACATGGATTTCCCTAGAGTTGGTTCCCAGAATTGGTTCCAGAGCCACCAACACCATGACGAGCATAAATCGTTTATTAAATCTGAAAGTAAACAAATGACCGAATTTACCGTAGTAGTATTTCCAGTTTATTATGACTCATGGCTCCACGGCTGGTCTAGTGGTCTAGAACTCTATTCAAGTGTATCCTAGGTTATTACAGTAATCTCCACTGTCCCCCATGGAACCCCAATCATTCAGAAGCTCCTGCAGTTCATTAGAGGTGTGAACAGACATGAAAGGGGGCACGCAAACATGTGTCCCAATGGCAAAAGAAACAGCAGCAGGAAAAACACAGAGGAGAAACTGCAAACCCGGACAAGAAATCCGGTTGTCCACCATTTTGACATTTGTTGATGGCTAGTTAAAAATTCATTGGTTGATTAGTAAATTCAATTCAATAACATGCCAATTGTAATTACCCAGACTACACAGAATTATTCACCCTCACCCTCCTTCTACATTTTCCTACTGAGACTGGTGGGCCCCTCCCCCACTCTTAGACACAAAGGACAGGCCGTCTGCATGGTGAGAATTCTAGACTCCAGACAACAAATGGTAACTGTCACATTTAGCTCCACCACCAAACCTGGAACCATTGCTCCACCTCCCAGTGCAGTCTGTACATTACAACTTGGGCACACCTACTTTCAGATAATTAATGAAATTATAAACAAGTGTACTAATTTCCAATTCTGAATTTTTTTTCCTGGTTTTGATCTATTTTTTATTTTTTATTTAGTGTTTCCTGTATTGCATTGTGTGTATGATTATTTAACCCTTTTCAGTTTTCTTGACAAATTGTATTGTTAAAATATTTTATTCATAACGACTATACGTGCACCTAGGTATGTCAATACAGTAACCTCCTTTTTTAAATGCTGCCAAATTTCAAACAATTAACCAAAAAAATAACACAAAAACACCAGAATTATCTAAATACCAGAATTCAGAATTAATAAATTATTTTTGTGATTCCAACATCAGTGTTAAAATAATGCTGAGAAAATTCTGTTCTGTTAAAGTTATTTCAATGAATATATTTCCGTATGGGTGGTGTTCAAATCAAATCGGGACCTTGTGAATGTTGGCGTAAAAACCAATTGATGATTACAGAAGTCTTCAAGCGCAGAACGCTGGTGAGACTTCAGTCACAGTAAAACATCTGAATGGTGTAAAGGTTTTAAAAAAGTAAATGACAATAACAACTGATGTGGCTCAAGGCCCACAGCAGTGGTTCTTGTGAACATATGATCCTTGAAAATCAATAGATAACTTGTCACCAACTTGCAGAAAAAAAAACACATCTGTCTGGGGGAACTATACGCACAAACATTCACCAACACCATTGCACATTACAAGAACTCAACTACTGTAGGAGTTATTACCACATCCCCCATACAGGCCTGACCTCACTCCAAAACATTTACACATGTTAGAGGAGTTCCTGGGAGGCCAGTGTTCAAAAGATGTGACACAACCTGGATTGTATTAAAGCGCTAGTGAAACGCTGGGATAAATGCATTAGTGTCGCAGGGGATTGTATAGAGAAAGAAAAGGTTTTCACTCTTATACTGTAACTGTGTTTTGTTATTATGCATAATCAAAAGTCTTGGTTTCACTACAACACTTCTTATACTGTAGTCAAGTTAAACCTTAAAAACAAACAAACAAAATGAATCAATTGTCATCTTTATGTAAGCAGCTGTCAACTAAAATACAATGTACACGTTGTACCTGTTGATATTGAATTAATATCGTCATAAATATCAACCTTTAGTTAGTTGTGTAACCATGCGATCATAAGCAGTTCTAAATAGCAGTCTCAGCAAACAAACTTTTGCTTGCACAGCTTGGTGCTTTGTATCCTGACATCTCCAGGTTCTATGATTCAGTACCTAGGTAACTAGGTACACATATTTAGGTATGTGTGTTCGTGTGTGTGTGTGTGTGTGTGGGTGGGTGGGTGGAGGTTCAAGGGCAAGGGTAACTCACTGGTTAAGGCATTTCCTACTGATTGGAAGGTCTCAGGTTCAAACCCCAGCACCACTAAGTTGCCACTGTAAGCAAGCTCTTAACCCTGAACTGCTCAGCTGTATAATAGGATATAATTTAAGTTGCTCTGGATGAGGGCATCTGCCCAATGCTGTAAATGTAGAAAAAGTAAGTATGGTGGCCTTCATTGAACTGGCATCGCATTTGGGATTAATTATTCTGCCTTGACTCAAGTGCTGCCAAAATTGGTTCCAGCTCCATCATGACCCTGACCAGGATAAAACTCTTACTAAAAAAAGAATGAGGGATTAAATTTACTGTAAAAGTATTTCCAGTTAATGGCATTATTACCTTTAAAAAAAAAAAAAAAAAAAAGCTTTGTCAATGTCTGGAAATTTGCAATTGTATCGTAGTGTTTTCAGTCTTTTCATTGCAAGTCAGAGCGATTTAAACAAGGATATTGGGTCTATTCAATTTAACATGCTTAAACTTTTCATTTGCTACAACAATACAAAGCAATTTCCCTGAAGGAATAAAATAGAAAGGCAAATATTTGGCCCTGGCTCAAGCAGCGTAGTCATGTGAATGGTTTTATCACGCAGATTTTCCACCCACTGGGACTGTGGCAGGGTAAAGAGAGTCACAAATGTCTTCATACCTGTGAGCATGTGTATTTACGAAAGGTCAAAAGGCAATCAGAAACATCAAAGTTAATGAAGCGGTATCATGTTCAAACTCAATTATCTAAGCTCTGACACAATTACACACATTCCACTGCTGAGCTGTTTGTGCATGTTATATTATGAAGTAATAATATTCCATAACGGCGGCACAGTGGTGTAGCGGTTAGCATTGACGCTTTTTAATGTATCTCCAGGACAGAGGGTTCGATTCCCGCCTCGGGTCTGTTTGCGAGGAATTTGAATGTCTTGGGGTACCGTAATTTCCTTCCACAGTCAAAAGACATGCAGATAAGGTTAAGTGGTGTTTCTAGTGGTGTGATGTATTGGCACAAAGTCCTGGGTGTACCCCGCCTAGTGCCTAAAGACTTTTGGGATACGCTCCAGGTCTCACGTGGCCATGTACAAGATAAATCAATATAAAGGATAAATGAGTGAAGGTGTATAAAGGTTTACAATATTTTAATCTCCCTACTTTAATCTGTGATGTGAAGGTGTTCAGGTGAAACCAAACATATTAAAGTTTATATTGTATGAAATCCCTTTCAATGAGTTTATTTAAGAAATGTATCAAATAATTTAACATTTTTTTTACTTTAATTAAAATGGCAGTGTGTTAGGGGGTCATTGCCTTGTTGCATAATTAAACATTGACTAAAAAAAATTAGTTTAAAATATAGTACTAAGTGATTCTCTTAAAGTTCATGAACGGTTATAAAACTTTCATCGACTACATGGACTAACTACAGTAACTTAAAAACATCTTCTTTTGCAGTGTGTACACATTATACACGATCGATTCTGAGAACTTTTATTGCACCGTCAAACTTTCCACTGCACAGCCACGTTTCCAGGCTACCATCGTAGTGTCCTAAAATTCAACACATTAACAAAATAAAAAGAAATAGAGCGGAAGAGAGAAAGACTTTTTCCATCATGGATCAAAGCATCCATGCCATATCTGAGTGATTACTAAACTCGTATTTTTCCACAGAACCAACGAGGAACGATGTCTTCCAGTGTGGCAGCCTCATGTTGCGCTTAGCTAGCAGATGTCAGGGTATAAAGTGGGGGGCCAAAAGTATTAAAACAACATATGCCATGTATTATAGTTCTCCCTGTGCACAAAGCAGGTGATTTCACTAATTAGATGTAGCCCATCTGGCTGTAGAGTCGCGCTAATTAACTGAAAACTATGGGAAAAACTAGCTATGTGACAATGGTATGCAGCTTCAGGATCCATGGCTCATCTCCAGACTTAAATCCAATAGAAAACTGTTAGGCAATGGTGAAAAATGCAGCAGTAGTCAAGAAACTGTCTTCTGTATAGCGGACGTCTTTTTGACTCCAGCCAGATCCAGCTGGCTTCTTATTAAAGTTGCACGGTGGCTAAGTGGTTAGCACTGTCGCCTTACACCATGGTCTGGGTTCAATTCCCACCTTGAGGTCTGTGTGCATGGAGTTGGCAGGCTTGGTGGTTTTCCTCCAGGTACTCCGGTTTCCTTCCTTCCAAGTCCAAAGACAAGCAGATTAGGCTAACTGCAAACTTCCCAAATTGCTAGTAATGTGTGAATTTGTGTTTGTACGCTGCAATGAATTGGGACCCCATCCAGGGTGTAACTCGGCTCGTGTCACCTAAGATCCTGTACAGGGAATAAAGCGATATAGATAATAAGTGTGTGAGTGAGGATTAGACACTACTAAATATTGATTGTTGTATAGCAATTCCATTAAATATATTTTAAAAATGGTTCATAATTTTAAAAATTTGAATTTCATGAAAGCATTGAACTTCCGGGTTTTCTCAATACATTTGGCCAATCACTGGACACATCCCAACAAGGAGAGGTTATAGGGGTTTGTTGAATGTGTAGTACCAGCTAATAATCTGGATAATATATTATCCGGGAAAACTGTGTATTTTAGGTGCATTAATATTCTCACTGATAGAAACACTGTGTGTAAATCTTTCGGCAGTTAAGCAACAGGCTTGTGCACAAACAGAGAGGCCCCATCCTTCTTTCACCGAAGTTGGTTAAAGCGCTTGGTTAATATTTAGTATTATTTAGCCACTGATAGCCAGGCCTCTGTAGCAGGGAGTGAAGGTCATTGACGAGTGCCTGAACTTCTCACCACTAATCACATGCTAAAAAAAATAACATCACCACCACCACCACCACCATCTTTGTGTGTCAAGGGTCAAGGAGAATCAAGGAGTGATCTTCTAACCAGGTAAGCTTGAATAACAGAACAATAACTGTTGTGTAAAACACATGGCATGTACAGTGTTTGACTACCACTTATTTAAAAAACATAAAGTACCGTTTTCTCATCAATTATAAGCAGTGCTGGTCTATTTGTCTTTCTTCAATTCAATTCTGTGAAATTATAGTTTCTATCTTTTTATGCCTTATGTAAACAATCCATTGTTTTGTTATACACTAAAGACATTTAAACCAACTGAAGGTTTTTTTTTTTTTTTTTCTTGAACCCACCCATTTCCAAAGTGGCTAAAAACACTGGAGCATATGACTGACAGGTGTTTCTTGTTGCCCAGGTGTGCCCTGTTAGGTTGGTTATTTAGACAATTAATAGCTCTGAAATGTCTACTATCGGTTTAGGCCAGGAGCTTACCCTATACAAAAGTGAAGAAAAGAATGAAGTGTGAAGAAAGAAAGGACCTACTCAGGATTCAAGACGTACAAGCTCATCTGTCAAATATGGCAGAGGTGGTGTCATGGCTTGGACTTGCACCAATACTTCTCGAACCAGCTCACTAATCTCATAACATCTCGTAACTCATGACGGTAGCGGCAGAATGAATTTCGACGTCTACAGAAAACATTCTGTCTGGCAGTTTTCAGGAAAACGCATCCAATTTAATTGGGAGGAACTTCATCATGCATGACGATCCAAAGCACACTGCCAAAGCAATTAAGACTCCATCAAAGGGAAGTCAACAGTGACGGGTTTATGACTGTCCAGGTCATTTAACCAAGACGTGAACTTAATTGAGCCACATTTCACCTCTTAAAGAGAAGTTACAGAACCTAAAACATTCAACAACTGACAGTACAAGCCAGGAAAACGTCTTAAATGAAGATGTCAGTGGGGGCATCGGCATGATGCAGTCGATTTAGGAAAAAAAAGTATGCCACTTAAATTAACCACAATTTATTTTATTTTACTTTGGGGCTGTCTGTTCTAAGATGTTTAACACATCGAGATGTAGCTTTCATAATACAAAAGTTAAATTCCGGCCTATTGTCTCTCTCATATTTGGTGACTCCAGGTTCGATTCCCACCTTGGGGTCTGTGTGCATGGAGTTTGCATGTTCTCCGCCTGCTTGCTGGGTTTCCTCCGGGTACTCTGGTTTCCTCCCACAGTCCAAAGACATGCAGTTTAGATTAATTGGCATTCCCAAATTGCCTGGTGTGTGAATGAGCATGTGAGTGTGTGTATGTGTGTGCTCGGCAATAGATTTTCACCGCATCCAGGGTGTACCCCACCAGGGCCCCTGTATACAGAATAAAGCTGTATAGTCGATGAGTAACTATACAGCTTTATCCTGTATGAGTTTTCTTTTTTTTTTTTGCTTGTCTAATGTAACGTGGTTTCCACAGTGGTGCTTTCTTTTATATACACAGAAAGGCCCCACTCAAATGGCAACTTGCCTAAAGTTATTTTTGGCAGTGAGTTATATTTTTCATTTAATATCTTGGCAACAGAACCAGCCAGGTCACACTGGGATAGTTGAGGGAGTGTTATGTCCTTGCTGTATAGATGTCTAGCATTGAGAGCTGTGTGATCAAAAAGAGCTTCTATTTACAGACAGGGACAGATCAGTCATCAGACTCTGTCCTTTACAGCACCGTGTGGAACTCGGGCAGCGTTGAAAAGGGCATATAATCAGGTATAAGAATAAATACATGGACCTAATGGTATGAGAACAATGCATATCACTCCTCGGTGAATGACAAAGTCTAAAAATAAGATTGGTTGATTGTTGGACTGAAAAAGAAGAGATAGATATGCTTCTGTATTCATAGCTTCTGTTATTCACATGATGAAAGAATCTTCTCTGGTAGCATTACTTCTAGTCTTCTATTCTATAATGTGCAGAACCATTCCCAGACTATCCAACATATGTTATTTTATCTTACAGTATTGAGCTTTAGGAAAAATGCAAATGGCTTTGTTTTTATGGATAGAATAAATTTGAGAATGAATCATCTTTGTCTTTTTCCGGACTTTCTGTCTTGAACCTATGTCCGTAAGAGTCGAACCTGATGTTGTCATGTGCTGTTAAAGCTCAGGTTTGATGTGTTGTGAAGTTTTTTCTTTTCAGCGCACCATGGTTGTAAAGAGCGATTATTTGAGTTCCTATCAGATCAAATCATTCTGGTATAATTTGGTGGGTTTTCTCCGGGTACTCCGGTTTCCTCCCACAGTCCAAATTAACCATAGCGTGTGAGTATGTGTGTGACCCTGTACAGGGTGTACCAGGCGCCCTGCGACCATGTATTAATTATTATTGTTGAATCTTTTTTGACCCTTTGTGTGTAAGCCCTAGCGACAGTTGTGTGTGTGGAAATGACAGGAGATTGATCTGCAATTTCGGAAATACACAACCCAGCCAGAGTCAGAGAAACCCTACATACATTTTCTTCATTCTGAGGTTTAATGGGAATGATCCCTAAAGCCCCCTGGACCTATATCTGCATGATTATTTGCACTGTGCTTATTAGATAACTACATGAATGTACAGGTGTTCCTTATAAAGTATGTGCATACAATTTCCTACATCCTTATATAGCCTACTTACATACCAATCTTTGCATTGTTAAAAATACATCAAATGGAGTAGTCAATATTTAACCTCATATCCTACATCAGCTAAGAATGCAATATACAGGAAATAAAGAAGTCAGGCTATTTTAATCAGGACAGCACAGACGGTATAGAGTGTTTATAAATTTAGCTGACTTTTCTACCTCTTGCTCTAGTTTTGATTTTGCTCACTTTTGGCAGAAACAGGACAAATTTAGCTTCCTACCTAATCATCAAAGGATCTTTACAATAAGACAGGCTGAGATAATCAATCAGTCTTATCAAGTAAAAACTAAATTGGTATGTCTCCAATAATGAGATAATTTAAATATCTTCTAACAACCACGTACCATTAGATACGCTGACTGGTCCAAGGGGGAAACAAGTAGAACACCAAGATTCCATCGATTTATAGGCTTGGAATATGGCTGTGCATTCAGGTTATCAGCTGACTTCATTTTATTGCCACATAACGTTGTGAGCCTAGACCTTACCAACTGAAGCAACCTCAAATCATAACACTGCTTCCAGAGGCATTGCTTCACAGGTTTCCCTTCTTACCCTGGTGCACCCATCGCTCTGGTGAGAGATAGAGTCAATCTGGACTCATCAGACCACATGACATTTTTTTCTGTTGCTCCAAAGTCCTAACTTTATGCTCTCTAGTAAATTCAAGTCCTTTTTTTCTGATTAGTCTGGCTAACAAGTGGTTTTCTTATGAACACACAGCTGTTTAGTCCCAGTCCTTCTCATCACATGTGTGTGTATGGAAATGATCTTACTTTCACTGTTAAACACAGCTCTGGTTTTAAACCACATTACTTCCACAAAGTTCAACACTATCCTTCCAGGTTCTGATAATGTGTTGGACAGTTCTTAACCCAATTCTAGTAATTCCTGTAGCATGGTGGTTAGCACCACCAGGATCCGGGTTCGATTTCCATCTTAGGGTCTGTGTGCATAGACTTTCTCCCCATGCTTGGTGAGTTCCCCATGCTTGGTGAGTTCCCTCCAGGTACTCCGTTTTCCTCCCACAGTCTAAAGACCTGCCGATTAGGCTAATTGGTGTTCCGAAATTACCCGTAGTGTGTGCCCTGCGATGGATTGACACCCTGTCCTGGCTCTACCCCGCCTCATACCCTTAGTCTCCTGGAATAGACTCCAGGCCCCCTGTGAGCCCCCTAGGGCTTTTGTAGGAGATAAGAGTGACACAAAGCTTTTATACCCAGCACATTATAGGTTAATTCATTAGAATTTAATACTTGGTGAGTCCAACTTTTTACTAATTAACTCATCAAGAATGCAAAACCATGCAAAAAAAAAGAATAAATAACTGATAGGGTGACTCAGTTTTGACCTTGCAAAAATGCATAAAATTTACAGTAGCACATGAATGACACGATGACCTAACACTAGTTAATAATTAATCAAACTAATCAGATTAAATGAATTCATCCTGACAATCACTTGCAAGTAAATCATGGCCACTATGGCTGAGAAATTGCAAACTCAAAGGATAATAGGATAATAAAACTTCTCAACCAACCTCATACCAGTGCCCTACCTACAGTATGCCTGCTCACTGATTAATTGCTTATCACTTCAACATTAATTTTCAACAGCTAAGCTTTACCTTCCACGTTATACTGTATAACCTATTCCGATGCCTCAAGGTCAAAAATATAAATGTCTATATGAGTTATTATAGGTCTCCTCAGAGAGCAAGTGCAAGGTGTTTGTGTTGGTTAATTTCAGCCTAATCATGTGAAGGTCCAAAGTGAGAAACGTACAACGATAACCTTCAAATGTGCAATTCTGGAATGTAGCCATGAGCAAGAAATATTCATCATTAACATGCTTTTAAATGTATTGTAAATAATTGACTTTTAAATAACAAAACACTGACATTTCAGTATTTGGTAATGGATTACTATGAAATACTGTGGTTGGCATCTCAAATGATATACTATGGATACATAGTTCATTCCTTGTCTTTTTCATTTATTTTAATTCACTTATCATCAGTAATTTTATGCAATAGGCGGACAAAAGAAGATTTGAATTACAAACACATTTTTACTCAACAACCTGGCATGAAATTCCAAAAAAGTTTTATTTTTTTTATTATTTTTTTTTTATTTGTAGCTCACACGGTTGTGCACAAGGAGGTTGAAAGACATCTCTCCTGGGGTTTTAAAAACAGAAATTAATAATTTAATTAATTTTAACATGTATATTCATTAGACAGGTGTCACGACACGGCAGGTCACACCCACCTGTCAAAACAAACCATGATTATCTGCGACTCCATTCCACACTCTGTGTTTCTGTGCTTCCAATTTGCCGCCTTATTTGCCGGCTCATGCACACGTTATTCATCTCCATTCATTACTTCACTCTATATTACTCTCCACCAAACAACCATTCCTTGCCAGATTATTGTGTGCTCTCATGCCCAGTTTTCCAGTGTTTATTTCTACCTTGACCTACAGATCTCGACCCACGCTTTGTTTCACGGATCTCGCTCAAGTCTTATGCTTTGGATTATCGTTTTCTCTGTTCTCTGGATATCGACTCTTGCTTTCGTTTTACGACCACGATTCTGGATCACGGACTTTCTTTGACTTTACGGCAGCATACCACACACAACCAAGATTATTCCCCGCGGATCAGACCTGCATTCAGCGTGAGTCAGCTCTTCCATATTCTCTCTTCGAGGCTTGCGCCGTGCCTCTGCATCAATCGGCAGGACTTTTCATTCATAAAACTATCAGCACCCATCGCTCTGGTGAGAGATAGAGTCAATCTGGACTCATCAGACCACATGACATTTTTTTCTGTTGCTCCAAAGTCCTAACTTTATGCTCTCTAGTAAATTCAAGTACTTTTTTCTGATTAGTCTGGCTAACAAGTGGTTTTCTTATGAACACACAGCTGTTTAGTCCCAGTCCTTCTCATCACATGTATGTGTATGGAAATGATCTTACTTTCACTATTAAACACAGCTCTAATTAATCAACCAAGATTATTCCCCGCGGATCAGACCTGCATTCAGCGTGAGTCAGCTCTTCCATATTCTCTCTTCGAGGCTTGCGCCGTGCCTCTGCATCAATTGGCAGGACTTTTCATTCATAAAACTATCAACACGTAGTACATTTTAGAAAACACGGCGCTGCTTCACTTAAGCGCTCTGCGCTTGGATCTACCTCGTCTACACGGACCATGACAGTATAATCTGGCCATTTATGGATCCAGCAGATATCGCGCGGCTGGAGGCGGCGCTAAAAAACCAAGGCCTTCATTCCTTTTTCAGTGCTCTCTCGTGCTTGAGCGCCGAGTCTCATCCTTTCCCACGGAACATTCGAAGGTAGCCTACATCATTACTTTTCTTTTTGGGCAGAGCAAGAGAATGAGAACTTTTCTATGGGATACCCAAGTCCCGTGCTGTGCCACCTTCGAGGCATTCACCAATGAAAGGCAGCAGGCCAACTATTCAATGTATGCCAAGAATCTCGTTCTTTGCACGACTATGCCATTGATTTCAGGATTCTGGCTCCCTCTTGTGGCTGGGATCATCAAGCACTGTTCGATGCTTTCCTCCATGGGCTCGCTGACCCCATCAAGAATGAACTAGCAGCACGAGAGCTTCCTTCCACTCTTTGAGAGCTCATGGATCTTGCTGCTCGTATTGACACCTGTAAGCAGGATCATTACATGGAAGCTCTCCATCCAACTAACACCCTGGGGTTCACTCAACCTTCCATCCCAGACTTCACCAAACCTTTGTATCAAACCCTGCCTGGACCCATGCAAATTGAGCGCCAGTGCCGTCGCGAAAAAGGTTCCTGCTTTTACTGTGACCAAGCAGACCACTTGGTACAATCCTGTCCGTTAAAAGCCAGGGCCCCCAGGTAATTCTGAGAGTACAAGGGGGCCCTAAACTTAAGCCTCTCCCAGATTCTCGACCGCTGTTCTTGGTAACCTTGACCTATGATAATTAGCCTCATGTCATGAACACTCTCATAGATTCTGGAGCCGACCAAAATCTAATAGCAGCATCTACGATCAACCGCCTCAAGATTCCGTCTCACCCACTCAGCCAACCTCTTCATGTTTAAGCTCCACTCACCCTACAGCTCTCTGGCAATCATGCTGAAACCATCTCCCTCCTGATCATCCAAAGCCCCCACACTTCAGTAGTTTTGGGTCTCCCATGGCTCAAGAAACACAACCCTCATATTGACTAAACTAGGAACAGCATCCTCGAATGGAGCCCTGTGCCTGTCTTTCCTCCTGCCTCCTTTCCGCCCACCTCAGCAACACACCAACCACGTTACAAGCAAATATTCCTTGCCTTTCTCAGGTATTTGTCGAATACCATGACCTTAAACAGGTCATGATCAAGTGCTATTTCTCTCCCTTCTCACCGCTCCTACGAATGCGCCATCGACCTTCTCTCTGGCACTCCCTAAAAGAGAGGCCATGAAACAGTATATGTCTGAGTCCCAAACCGCCGGGAATCATCCGCCCCTCCTTCTCCCCAGCTGGTGCTGGATTTTTCTTTGTGGAGAAAAAGGACAAATCTCTTCGTCTATGTATAAATTATAGGGGGCTCAACGAAATTACAGTCAAGAGCCGCTATCCACTTCCTTTGATGTCCACAGCCTTTGAATTGCTCCAAGATGCTCACATGTTCACCAAACTTGATCTCAGAAATGCTTACCACCTAGTCAGGATCAGAGAGAGTGACGAATGGAGAACATCCTTTAACACCCCCACAGGCCACTATAAATACCTGGTGGTCCCATTCGGCCTAACTAACGCCCCAGCTGTGTTCCAGGCCCTTATAAATGACTTTCTCCGTGACTTCCTCAACACCTTTGTATTTACCTACCGTGACGATATTTTGATCTTTTCTCGCTCACTTAAGGAGCACAGAATCCACCTACGTCAGGTGCTGCAACACTTAATGGCAAACAAACTTTATGTTAAAGCAGAGAAATGCCAGTTCCATCAGGAATCTTCCTGTCAGGAATTTAGATGGACCCAGACAAGACCAAAGCTGTTACTAATTGGCCCACTCCTTCTTTTAGACGTGAGCTTCAACATTTCCTGGGGTTTGCTAACTTTTACAGACATTTCATCGGAAACTACAGCATGGTGGCCACACCCCTCACTACTCTCACCTCCATTAGGATTCCCTTTTAGTAGAACTCTCAATCCCAGGAAGCATTCAATCATCAGAAGTGTTTATTTACAACAGCGCCTATTCTTATCTTCCCCAACCCTGCTTTTCAGTTCATTGTTGGGGTTGACACCTCCAAAACAGGAGTCAGAACATTTTTTCTCTCAGAGATCTCCTCGAGATAACAAACTTCACCCATGCTCGTTTTTTTCTCGCCTGCTGTGAAGCTTGCCCTAGAAGATTGGAGACACTGGCTGGAGGGAGCTAAACACCCCCTTTCTTGTCTGGACTGACCATAAAAACCTTGAGTATCTCAAGGCGGCCAAAAGATTGAATTCATGTCAGGCACGCAGGTCCCTTTTCTTCTCCAGATTTAACTTTACGCTGTCTTACCGCCCAGGCTCTAAAAACACTAAGCTCGATGCTCTGTCTCATCAATTTGCCACCCCCCCTAGGACACTCCCACCATAGAAACTATTTTACCACCCCAATGTCTGGTGGCAGCCACTCAGCTTGAAGTAGAAAATCAAGTCTTGCAATCACTGACGCACGAGCCAGGTCCTAGCAATGTTCCCCCAGGGAGACTCTTCGTCCCAACCACAGTCCACTCCCTAGTACTACAGTGGGGCCATAACTCAAAGCTAGAATGTCACCCCGGAGCCACCCGCACTCTTGTCCTACTACAGCAACGGTTCTGGTGGCCTTCTGTCACAGATGATGTTAAGAACTTCGTGGCCGCATGCGACATATGCACCAGGAACAAGACACCCACCCGCCGACCTGAGGGTCTACTCAAACCCCTCCCTATTTCCCACTGCCCATGGTCCCATATTGCCATTGATTTTGTCACTAGGTTACCCCCCTTCAGCAACAACACATGCATACTTACCATAGTTGACCATTTTTCCAAAGCCGCTCATTTTGTCCCTCTTCCCAAACTCCCGTCCGGTAAAGAAACGGCCGAGCTCATGATTAACCAAGTATTTCGTCTCCGTGGCCTCCCGGTAGACATAGTCTCAGACGGGTCCCCAGTTCTCGGCTCAATTCTGGAAGGCTTCTTGTAGCCTCATCGGTGCAACACCTAGCCTCTCGTCTGGTTTTGCACCCCAGAGCAACAGCCAGACAGAACATGTGAACCGGGAGCTTGAGAAGATCCTGAGGTGCATCACTTCGCAGGATGCAGCATCATGAAGCCATTTCCTCCCCTGGATGAAGTATGCACACAACTCGCTCCCCACCTCTGCCACTGATATGTCTCCTTTCCAATGTAGTTTAGGCAGCCACCATTATTTCGTGACCTACCACTCAAGACCACATCCAGAAAACTCTCGCCTAGATTCATAGATCCCTTTAGAATTTCACGCATCATCATCCCCTCCTCTGTCAAACTGGCTCTTCCTAGTTCTATGCGCTGAGTTCACCCTACTTTCCACCTTTCCCAGATCCGCAGGTTGGTTCCATGCTCTCTGGCCTGGAGTTGGTCCATAGCCTTCACTGTCCATAAACTTTTCAAGTCTCGTTGCAGGGGACGTGGCCTATAGTATCTCATGGACTGGGATGGCTACAGACCCGAGGAAAGGAGCTGTTTCTACCTTGACCTTCAGATCTCGACCCATGCTTTGTTTCACGTCTCACGCTTTAGATTATCGTTTTCTCGGTTCTCTGGATATCGATCCCTCTCGTTTTTTACGACCATGATTCTGGATCACGGGCTTTCTTTGACTTCACGGCAGCATACCACGCACACCCACAAACAAGATTATTTCCCCACGGATCGGACCTGCATTCAGCGTGCATCGGCTCTTCACTTCCGCATTCTCTCCTTAAGGCTCGAGCCGGGCCTCTGCATCAATCGGCAAACCTTTCCTTCACAAAACTATAAGCATGTAGTACATTTCAGAATAACTGGCACTGCCTCTCTTACTCTGCACTTGGATCCACCTCGTCTGCACGGACCGTGACAAAAGGTTTTTTATTAGTCCTAAACAAGAGCGAAACATTTAAGCCCAATTCCAAGTCTATTTTCTACCCCTTCCCCTAGCACTCGCCCCTTTCCCTTGTCCCTTGAAACGAAGTGGAAAGGGGAAGGGTTAAAATATTTCCCCTAAGAAATGGGACACCACTACAACACTGTTATACGTCATCATACGTATCCGTTAATTTACATGTACACATACGTAAGCTATGTAGGTAAAACAAACAATGCGTTATCAAATGCTCGGCAAACTGACGTGCTACTGAACTTTTATATTTGTTTGTAGCATGCAGTAAAGTGTATATGACATAAAAATATATTTTTGTAATATCGCACAATCGGTGCTAGCAAACTTTAGCGATTTTTTTGCAAACATTTCTTTACAGAAAAACACCATAAACACAAACACAAGACTGTATATAAAGGTAATATACATATAATACAAAGAGTTGTTTAAGTCAAACTGGGACCTTCGATTGTGCAGAATACAGAAAAAAAAGTAAAAACTCCCTTTATGTCTCTATATTATCCCCTGAAAGACTAATGCACTTATTTCAGCATTTTACTATCACTTGGATACCATCATGGTACAAGTTTTCTTAGTATCGCAGTGCCACGATCAGACTTCATCTGTAAATGTAAACTATAAACTGGTTTTACACCTTCATTTATTATAAATATCATCAAAAGTCCCGCTTTGACTCGAACAGCCCTCACAGCTGACGGTCTGTAGCAGATCTTCAGTTAAATTTATGATGTGCAAACTGCATGTGTCATATTTAGTGAATGAAAAACAGTTGTTTAAAGCAGTTCTGTGTCTTCGTGACTGTTTTGGGAGGACAAAGGAAGGATTTCTGTTTATTGTTTAAAAAATATGGTATTGCATCACATGCATTTTTAATTGTTGCTGAGTTGTGGCTTGTGATTGATGTAATATAAGTCATGAATCAGTAGCAAACCACCTACCATTGTCCTTGTGTATGTATATACATAGTCTGAGCTTTCAGTTACAAAGCTCCTGCTTTACATTAACTTCACATTATACATAGCTTTTTCTGCCCCCCGCCTTGTCTTGCTCCCTCTCGCACACACAAAGGCAGCTGACTGGCAACGTGCAAGGCTCAGCTGAGCTCTTCGGCAACGTGCAAATTGCCATGTCCGCTGTTGCTAAGGAAACCAGCTTTACAAAGGAACAGTAAGAGACTTGGACTTTGAGCCAACAGCGTCTACTGCTGGTGAAACTTGCAAAATTTTAAGGAAATAAATCTTAACTTGAAATCTCATTGCCAGAGGGTAATCTTATCTAACTACATTTAATGAGGCTTTGAGTCCTTATTGAAACCGAGACTAACAATGACATTCTTCATACTGGATCTAAAAGGGATATGAATCATGTATGTAGATAAATAGACAGACATTGTTTGTCATATAACCGCTGCTAGATATGGCAAAAAAAATTTTTTAAGAAAAATGACAATTAGTGTACAATATTTAGGCATGCATTTATCTGCAGATGGGTGTGAAATGGTAGGTAAAACAAACAAACTAGGAAGGGAGGTGTTGGGTAACCATTACTGCAATTAAAGAGGGCAGGAAGGAAGAACAGTATCACAATTAGATTTTTTTTTTTTTTTTTTTTTTGCAATTGTACCTTTTTAGATTTACAAGAATGCTTTTGCACTGTCAAAACTAGTCGGGTTAAGACTCTTAGGAACACTTGGTGTTGGATTGAAAAGAAAATCAAATTGAAGGCTTATTGTTCAATATTCAATGAATATCTTCAAAAATATATTCGCTCAGTTGGTGTGTTAATCATGGTGGTGAACGTTGCCTTTTATAGGTGTCCAGTTGGGTTGAGATGCTTTGTCTGTGTAAAACACCCCTCACTATGGTTATGTTCACATTACCAGCCTGAAGTGACTGAATTCTGATTTTTTTTGTTCAGTGTCTGAAAGCACAAATCTGATGTTTTTTAAGATTAGATCTGAGTCACTTATTGTATGTGATTCTAGATCAGATATACTGTATATCCAGTAGGTGGTCTTGAATGAGACGGTCAGAACGGAATTCATGTGACGGGATGCTCGCTGACGTCAGTCACTGTTAATTATGAATGTTATGACATGCATTTTTTTTCCCGATTTCTTCCCTAATTTAGTCGTGGTCAATTCCTCCCCGTCACTAGGGGGCTCCAACATTGGGGCTAATACTACCATTCAGCCGGGAGGGCCGAAGACTATCACGTGTTTCCTCCGGACCGCGTGACGTCAGCCGACCGCATCTTTTCAAACTGCTTGCTCACGCACCGTTAGGGGTCCTTCCGCGTGCGCGAGCTCACAGACGCCCCTAATTAGCTGTAGAGCCGTGATTAATGTGGGAGCACAAAGTACCTCTCATCCCTCCCCTCTGAGAGAGCTTGGCCAATCAGCTTTCTCTAGACCTCCAGCTGTGAGAGGTAACATCATCACCCGGGGATCAAATCAGCGATCCCCGGATGATAGAGCGAGCACTTTACCACTGCGCCACTCGGAGGCCTGAATTAACTTTTGAATCATTTTAGACATTTACATGGGTCTCCAGTACAGTATGCATATACAAGAAAAACGGGAAAAAATAAAGAGAAACATTCTCTCTCTAATGTGATGTCATAAAAGAAAAGACCCTCCCTTGTTTATAGGCTTGTTTCACAGATCTGCTGTTAATTGGAGGTGTGTGGCTCTGCAGTATCTACAGCTGAAGCATTAACACACAACTTGGGGCGCATTGAAACCTGTATTAACTTGTTTAAGAAATAGTAAAATATGGGACCTTTAAATATAAGAACTAATGAATATGATTTTTTTTCTGCCTATTTCTCCAGAATCCAGAATCATGTTTCAAAACCACTTAGACGTTTTCTTGCTCTTGCTTTTAATTCAGAAATCAAGGCCAGCAGTTGTATAGCTTTTATTAATAGTAAATATCTTCGATTTAATTCACCATTTATGACATTTATTTCAAATTAGTAAAAATATAAAGCTTTATTTGTGAATTAGTATTTTGTAAAAAATTTTATATATATAAAAAAAAAAACAGTTTTCTTGCTTGATAATTTTTTTTCCAGAATATTCACATGATCATATACGTAACATGATACTCGGGTGTGCCCAAGGACAGTCCTTTGTAAAGTATTACCACGTACGCACAGAAAACCAATTACCAACGGTAATTTTAGAAACCTCTTTTGCAAGATTAAGGCTATAGCTTTAACTTACCAAAAAAATTCTATCTTGCAGGAGAATACAGTGACTGATCAGATACTCTTTTTTATATTTTATATTATATATCACAGAAACACGTAGCCTTTGTACAAAAACACTTTAAATTGAGTAAATGACTCAAATGAAGTACATGAATAAGTAAAACCTGGGAAAAACCTACTTGAGTAATTACATGACTAATAAAAATTTTTGGTATAACACGAATCTGAACTTTACTATCAGTTTGTTTTTTAAACATGTAAGGAACGCAATTCTCATCATTTTAGTTAACCAAATGATCCAAAATTAAATGATCATCACGTCAATGAATGATTTGGATTGTGCAGAATAACAAAACAAGGCAGACAGTGGCTGACGGTTAGCATTGTCGGCTAGCACCTCCAGGGTCGGGGTTCGATTCCTGCCTCAGGTCTGTGTGCACGGAGTTTGCATGTTCTCCTCATTCTTTATGCCTTTCATCTGGGTACTCCAGTTTCCTTACACAGTCCAAAGACATGCAGATTATGCTTAATTGCTTTATTGCCCGTGTAAATGACCGTGTGAGTGTGTAAGTATGTGTGTGTGTGCCCAGCGATGGACTGGCATTCATCTAGGGTTTACCCGCCTTGTACCCTAGGTCTCCTGGGATAGGCTCCAGACCCTGTATACAGAGAAAGCGCTATAGACAATGATTTAGAGTGAGTGAGAGAATACCAATATAAACTCTCTTTAAAATTTCTCTATACAGTATGATCCCCTGTTACACTAATGCACGTAGCCCAGCATTTTACTTACCCCAGTGCTTGGATAAGATCATGGTAGAAAAGTTTCTTAGTACGCCAGGACTGCCTGTTTCATGTCTAACACACTGGCCTCCCAGGAACTCCTTTAATGACCCAAACATGTGGAAATGTAGGTCAGGACTGTAGGGGGATATGGCAATAACTCCCAAACCCAATTCCAAGTGGTGTTAGTTTCCACAGACAGACGCATTTCCTTTCGCAAATTGATGACAAGTAAGGCATCAATTTTCGAGGATCAGGCAATCCACTTGCTGATCGACTGCAGCAGGCTCCGAGCCACCTTGGCCGGGATCGTCATTCATGGATATACAGCCTTTTTAAACAAACGTTCAAATATTTTACTGTGCTTGAAGTCATGGGTAAATGTCAATCTTTACATTTACGAGAAGTTTAATTACAAGTGCCGGTTTACGCACCCCCACCCCCCCCACCCCTCGTGTAAGACAGCTAGCTAATGGTCTAATACTAAATACAGATTTAATAGCTTGCTAATTGTTTTTTTTTAAGCTAGTTAGCTAGCTCATGTTAATCCGTACATGTTTTTACCCCCATGTAGTATCTATGTAGCAAGGCTCATACACTATAGGCCTTATTTCAAAGATAAATTACACACCTAATACACTGGAACCATGGGCATGCCCTTACTGAAATTTCAACACTATACATACACAAGTTACAAACGCTCAGGGGCATTACGCTAAACAGCTTTGATCTGTTTGTTCAGTGATCATATGAGCCAAAAGCCTTCAGTAACGACAGATCATTTCAGAAGGAATGATTCATTCATGCAAAATATCCTTAAGTATAATGACTTGTCAAGACATGTCATTATGCAGTACAACCAGTAACATGGTTATGACAAAAAAGTAATCTCTGCTTTTCACTCTGAAGGAAAAAAAAAAACCCTCTCTCACACACACACCTTAAGGCTCTAAGACCTCATCTGACACTCTGTGGATATGAATGTGTGTGTGGGCTTAGAAAAAAGAAAGGAGAGAGAGGGAAAAAAAAGCATTTTTCATTGAGTAAGTGTAAATAGGCAGACACACACACTCCACTGAAAATATGAACTGCATGTCTTGCACTGTATGAGGTAAGGGGTTATTTAGATAGCCTAACCTACAAACTCAAGGGCATAGGCATACACGTCCACCCACACAAGCACAAGAGGCAAGAGGTGTGATCTGCAGTGTGATTGGAGTAGCAACTGTGGATCCGCAGCTGTGCAGGCCTACGTGAGCCTTGGCATGAACACACTCCTCCTTCACTCTTGCGGTCTCTCTCTTTCTCTCTCTCTCTTTCTATCCCTCCTTTATTAACCCAGTCGCTTTTGGCTCTGTCTGAATCCTTTCCCTCCTGCTTTCTCTCTTCTCTCTCACACTTTTCCAGCCATCTCGTTCCAAAGACCTTGACGAATGAACGATCACATCACGTTCAGTCCTTAACAGATATCGGGGACTTGTGAATAGCCAGACAGAGACGGCACTGAGACCCCTTCTTTCTCTCTC
This sequence comes from Clarias gariepinus, assembly GCF_024256425.1. Lineage (NCBI taxonomy): Eukaryota > Metazoa > Chordata > Actinopteri > Siluriformes > Clariidae > Clarias > Clarias gariepinus. The sequence goes on from NC_071111.1 coordinate 23,470,149, forward strand.
TTTTCTCGCTCCTGCACACACACACAAAGCCTGGGCTAAAAAGAAGCCTTTCTCTTTTTCTCTATCCTAGATCTGGAGTAAACTATAGCAGATATGTAGATGTAAGACATATAGTAAAGGGTTAAAACAAATAAAAAAAGAAAAGAAGCAAAATCCACTTACTGAGACAGCCAGTCTGCCTCTGTCTCTGTCTTTCTGCTTTTACAAAGTGCCTGTTGCCAGGATGACTAAACACATCTGCAAAACTAGCACAGTAATATAAGATTATGGGAATGTCTATGGCTCAGTTTTCCCCCCTCACACCATACACACACACACACACACACACAAGTCATGAATATCTGACATGAGTGCAGCGAACTACAATAAAGGGCACTAAGACAAGGTTCACCTGACACCCTGCCCCACACCTATTCAGCTCCCTCTGCTTGCACACAGACAGATATTGCAGACACATACATGGACACTGACACGCACGCACACACACACAAGCGCACACACACACCCTCAAACACACACAAAATCAATGATATTAGAAGGCATACAAAGAAAAGGGGCCAGGTGCAATGTCTCGCAGTCTGTGGACACTAAATTATATTATTAATGAGAACACAGACGTGTTTATACATTAAGGCATTTAGACCTTCAAAGATCCTTCCAATATTGTAACCAGATTCTGAAATAAAATGGTCAAACTAAGCAGAAATCTTTAGTACTGAATTTCCATCAGGATACACTTGGCCTCTATCTCCATCTAGTGGTCACACTATAGGAGTGACATCATATTATTTTCTGAATCTGATGATTTTACACATCACGCTTATGTAAATGAGCTTCTGCTGAGCTGCATCCAGCCAGGGGAGGTGAGAAACAAGCCAGGGGAGGTTCTCCCTCATATGAGGTCATATTTGGGGGGAAATCGGATCAGGATTTTAAATACACTTTGTCCATCGCTGTCAACAAGGTTTTGTATTCCCTCATTAAAAATGTTTTAGGCTGAGCTGCGAGCTAAGTGTGCACTGCTGTCTTCACTTCTTCATCAGAAGTGAAAAATTAACCTCGTAGGGCTGCCTTCAAAGGACCAAAACTTTCAAGTGAAAGTCTGATGGAGCGAGATCAGGACTATGTAGCACCTCTGAGTGTCGACAGTGTGGGCAGAAGTGTGCAGATGGGTGTCGTCATGCAAGATTACAATGCCCTTGGATCATTTAATCTGAAGTTCAGGCTACAGCAAGTCACTGATTGTTGAAAAGGTATCCTGATAGCGTTCCAATATTGGCCCTTGACAATCCAAGAAAACTGTAGACATTGATGAACTTTCCAGCTGATGGTTGACTTTTGAATTTTTTTTTCCTGTCTGTGATTGACAATGTTTTCATTCTATACTCTGCTGTTTACTCTCAGACTCGTAGTGATGAGTCTGTATCTCGTCACCAGTAATGATTCTCTTTAAGAAACTTTTTACCTTCCTTCGATTATTGCTACAAATTTTGTTTGCAGATTTCCATACACTTCTGTTTATGCTCCTCTTTGGGTCGTTTCAGCACCAGGTACACCCTCAGACCACACACAAAAAAATTTAATCGCTGCACACTGCTTTTCTTTCATGCAAATTATAAGTGGGCATCCATTTTTGTTAAGACAGTGCAGTCAACAGAAGTTTTAATATAACCAAAGTGTGGATCATTTTTGACTCACTGTGCATGGATGAGGGTGATGTGTAGGAACAGTAAAGATTTGCATAATGGACTCCCATCACTTTGTCCAAACAAAATTGCCCCTAAAGTCAGCTGCATTGAACTATTGGATTTCAAACATCATCAAACAGAAATATACAGTACCAGTTGAAAAGTTTAAACACACTGTCTGATTGAATAGTCTTCACTGATTTTTATTTCTTTTTACATTGTAAAACAATGCTGAAGGACATTACTGCATATTTGTAGATATTGAGATGTGTCTGCTACTTGTGCTCTGTAATCCTTCATAATGGCTCTAATCCGAGGTGCTGTTTGTTAATTGGTGATTTCAGAGGCTGGTAATTCTAAATGAACTTCTCCTCTACAGCAGAGGTAACTATTGGTCTTGCTTTCCTGGAATGGTCTTTATGAAAGCCAGTTACAATCATGGTGCTAGATGAGTTTTGCAAATGCACTTGACAATACTGTATTGTTCCAGAACAACTGATCTCATCCTAAAATAGTTACTTACTTACTTAATAACCTAATGCCATGTGTTTTAGTTACAAGAATTTAAATTATATAATGTAAAAAATAAATCACCCAAACAAAAAACATTAAATTAGAAGTACAGTAGTGTCCAAAATTTTGACTTTTTGATTTTACTGTACACAGATCAGCCATAACATTAACACCACCAGGTAAAGTGAATCACAGTGATTATCAATTATATACCAAGAAATAGGTTACAGGATCGTGGGCACCCAAGGCTCATTTATCGACCAGTCATCTGGTCCAGTCCCATAAAAAAGCCTATGCAGCACAAATTGCTGATAAAAAGTCAATGCTGGCTGCAATAGAAAGTTGTCAGAACACCCAGTGCATCACAGCCTGCCACATATGGGCCCGAGCACGCTGATCTGCCTCCACACTCCACAAATCCCAATCTGAGATCAAGCGTCCATTGGCCACACCAGAGAAACAGGTCCAATCCATGGAAGTCCCACCCCACAAGCCACAGCACCCAAACGATCTACTCGCAACACACTGGTTTAAGATGCCACAGTGCCGCCCACAGAGGTTTTGTGGGCAATTTTAATGGTATGGCTGATCAGTATATATTGTGATATATGTATACCCACATAACCAATATAGAGTGTTGGGGAAATAAAATGCAGCAGGCTGTGAGAAGATCAGAGATTTAATTAAAAACATACAAAATTATGATTTCCAAATACACCCATTTACATCATGAGTGCTGAGACATTAGGTCACTTAAACAAGGAGAAAAAGTCAGCAAGTCATCACAATCACGTACTAAAAAAATACAAAATCACAATATTCAAATTCACTCCAGTTCAGATGATCATTGCAAAAGTGTTGATTGTAAACTAGTCCCAATATCCCTGAGTGTTAAGTGAAAGATTATTAAAAGCACCACTATCTAAGAGAGCATACATGTAATTTGCTTAGAACTTGGAGATGAGCATACAAAGTGAACCATGTGTTCTTGGGAGCTGAATAAAATGATTATAAAACAAAAATAAGGTTTAAAAAAAATAAACTGGTTTAAATAATTAACTGAACCAAAACAAGTATCCATTGTGTACCATTGCGGTGCGCATCGAGATCTTGACTGGGATAAAGTTGTTAATTTATCCAGTTTCTGTATCCTGGTCAGCAGTGACTGTTGAATGAAGGCTGGTTTCTGTTTACTGCATCGTTTCTGTCACACGGCGTGGCCCATTGGTCAATGTCTTTTATACAAAATGTGTTTTTCCCTGTTCCCCATTAATTGTCAACAAAGAGCTTTTCTAATACATTTAAGTAATCATTCTGTCATTTAGCCTGAACTGCTTTAAAAAAATGTAAAGAGATTTTTTTTACACAATGAAAGAATCAGATTTTCTATTGACTTGATGGAAGTTGGGCTGCTGCCACTCTGCTAATGGAACAACATACCACATGACCACTCCTGAGGGATTGATGGAGACGACAAACTCAGTGGTGTCCTTCAGTGCAGGCATGGCCTTCTCCATGAACACGTCGTACACCTGAGAAAGAGAATTAACAGCTATTACTTCACTAAACTGTGAACATTGTACGAATCTTCCATAGAAGATGTGTGGTGCCAGCTCACTCGACGTACTACTTCTACAAATAAAATAGCTTGTGCAGATTTACGCTCCCTAATCAAGGTTCTGTAAAGTTCCCAAGAACAGTTAAGAAGGAGCAATGTGATGGATAGTAATCCCTACAGTATGTGTCACCGGAGCTTCACAGACAGGCAATGCAATGAAAAATATGTAGCCCACTATTTACAGTATTATACATTGACTATACAAGCCTGATGTCCATGATACTACATTCATTAGTTATACATGTACTGTGGAATATAACAATCATAATCTGCACTGTTCCCTATTTAAGGGAACAAATTCACAGAGGTAGCTGATTAGAGCGACCAAGGTAGCTGATTGTTCGCCTGAACACGCATTTAGCTGTAGTCTACCAAAAACAGCTTGTGGCGTCATTTGGTATTACAGCGTGGCCACATTACTGTAGGCGTTTACCTGATAGCTGCCAGGTGTGTAGTCGAGCAACTTCAGAGATGTCCGATAGCGAAACGGCATATCAGTTCTTCTGCTGAAGAACACCAAGGCACTTGCTTTGTTAGACAAAGGACGCCAGAACACCTCTATTTGATTTGCCTCCTGAAAAGAAATGTTAGAAATTGTGATGGGAAGTATGAGAAAATCGTAGTCCTCATTATTAGCTCACTTTCTATCCCACAGTAAATACCTTTATCAGGCGTCGTCCTTGGATGCCCAAGGGGTCCTGGTTGATGGAGATGACAGCTTTGTTCTGCAGAATAGCACGCGCCCCACTGTTTAGGGTTCGCAGGTCATTAGACATAAAAAGAGGAGCTGCCATGATTGCCCACAAAGCCATCTGTGAACGAGACTGGTCCATGCTCAGGCCAAAATCTCCAATCACCAACTGGGAACATTGCAAAATAATTTTTTTTAAGATTTCATAAGATTTTTCATCATGAGTATTGACGCTGATGGGAGCTGAAAGTAAAAACATTACAAGAGAGAAGGATGTGTGTTCATTTTTGTCCTCATAAATTTATACACTGTGAAAGAGAAGGTCAAAGATCTGCACCAGGTTTTTTTTTTATCTTCTTGCTGCTTGTGGCTTTTAGTGTATCTTCTCTGCTCTGTTAACTTTAAATATTGTTTATTTTGTCTAAACAGATGTAAGCATGTCTAGCAGACATCTTACTGGTGGCAGGTCATAACCTCAAAACTGAGATGTGTTATATCCCTCGACATACAACTGCATTTGAGCTTCTAGGAGAACTGTCTGTGTCTCTCACAGAACTTTCCTGTGTCATGCTGCTGACACAGCCCTGGTTAGACTTCGTAGACATGCAGGTTTCCCCTTCAGAGTAAACCAGCACATTCTCCCCTAAACAGCTTCTTGGTCAGGGCTTTGCACATCTTCCAATGCACTGGTGGCTCAGAGGGCTAAGGCACCGAGGTACGGATCAGAAGGTCTGGGGTTCGAGCCCCAGCATCATCAGGTTGCCATTATTGGGCCCTTGAGCAAGGCCCTTAACCCTATCTGCTCCAGGGGTATCATGGCTGACCCTGCGCTCTGACTCCAGTTATGTGAGATATGCGAAAAAAGACTTTCACTGTACAGTAATAATATGCATACATACAGTACATGTAACAAATAAAGGCTTAACTTTACTCCATCCTGTAGCCACCTGCATGTCACTGTTGCTTGCCTACTAGGGGTGATCTGGTTTGACATTTTTACAGTATTAAAACTTTGAAGATACCTTTTAGTAATAATTGCATTACCTCACCTTTCAATGTAAAATAAATCTAAGCTATATTTAAGACACTTCCCCTCCTCAAACACACTGTCAACACTTATCGACTGGCAATGACTGAATGAGACAGAAATGCATTTTATATCAGAGAACCATTCAATCACAGCCTCTGATAGACTGTAAAACTGAGACACTGTACGAAACCCATGGCCCACAAAACAGGTGTTCAGGTCAAACAGGGACTGATAAACTTTCTGGTAAATTAGACATAAAACAGATTGATATTTATAGATGCTTCCAAGCTTAGTACGTTGATGAGACTCTCAACCACAGTAAAATATGTAAACGATGCAAACGTTTTAAAGAAGGTCGTACTCCTGTGAATGATGATCCCAAGCTGAGTCTTGGAAATCGACAGATACTGTAAACGTCGCCAACTTGTAAAATGACGCATCTGTCTACACACAATCATTCATCAACCCTACTAGCACATTAAAGATACTCGACTTGTAACTACATTTTATTGCTATAGTACATCCCCCGTACCATTCTGGCCTCGCTCCAAGCAATTTCCACATGTTTGGAATATTAAAGAGTTTCCTGGAAGGCCAGCGTTTCAGACATGAACAATCATGTAAATGAATACTTCCTACCTTAATGGTATCCAAGCACTAGTGAAACACTGAGATAAGTGCACTAGTGTAGGAGGGGATTATGCAGAGAAATAAAAGTTGTTTTTTCTCTTATACCAGTGTTCTGTTATTCTACACAATTAAAAGTTCTGGTCTGACTTGAAGACCTGTTGTGTGTATATATTTGTACTGGCACCGAGGTGGAGATGAACTTTGCTGACTGTCTGTACAGCTCTCTGTCTGTACAGTAACTCTGATACTATCAGTAACATCAGTAACAACCCTGGCCAAGTAGCAACCATAATACTCCCTACCATGTCAGGGTCATTCCAGCGCCCTGGTCCAGCAGCAGGCTGCAGGATATCCTGGTTTTTTGTAAACCAGTCCACAATGTTCAGGATGCTGTCCCATGAGTCCTCAATATCACCATAATTACGCCACAGGTTACAGATCTCACCAAGCAGAGTGTAATTTATCTAGCAAAGAAGAAACATATTTCGTCTTTAGATACAAACCGTATATATGAATTGATATTAATTGTTCAGTGAATTTGAAGTCTGGCTGCACATTTCTATTGGAAATATCCTTATTAAATTAATTAATCAGTATTTCACTCACTTTAGGAGGAAGCCCACCCTGATAAGCAGGCCAACTGCAGGAATAGCCGATCTGACGACCGGTGGCATTAAGCGCTTTCGACATACGTGGGTAGCCTGTTAAACAGAATGCACAAGAAATATGACTAACGCAAAATTTTGGCAATTACAAGTAATATTATTTATATTTAATTATATTATGTTGTGATAGGTGTAATTTTTTATAGCTTGCTTGTTAGTCTTTACTGTCTGGCCTAAATGAATGAATAAATAAATAAATAAATAAATAAATAAAGGCATGTACTTTCTTTCATCATTTTCATTTCATTCAGCACACAATGTGGTGGACAGTTCCTTAGTTGTATTCTTTGCTTAATGCAGCCCAATAATTTAACCCTCTAAATGGAATTTTTTTTTTTTTTTGGGCCAGGCAGTGTATTACACCGGGCATGAGACTTAAATAATTTTTTTTTAAATGCATATTTCTGCTATCCCCAGGGCAATATATAGTTTCACAAAGAGCTACAGGTTCACAGAAATGAACAAACTGTGAGTTGCAGTGGTGGGCTACAGTCCATAATTAATAAATATATGCTAGACCTATACACTTATAGTAGACCATATATATACATAAACAACATAACTCAAATTATTAAAAGCTAATAGTTTTACCCTAATTACCAAATGGCACCTAATTATCCAATTTTGGAAAAACACCCTGGGTATTATATAACTTTTTATCCATAAAGAGTTTCCAGGATAGGTTATTCATTCTAAAGTGTCAATCTTTAAGTCTTTTTTCCTGTCTCTGCATATCTTCTTCTTTCCCCTTCCTGGTTATTTAACCCACTCTCACCCTGCTCCTGTTCAGTAGAGTTGGAGTAGCAGCCATCCAGTTTAAGCATGTCAACTTCCCATTCAGCAAAGGTCTGAGCATCGGTCTCAATTTTATCCAGGGTTGTGCCGGGGTATCCTGCACAAGTGTAAGTTCCCAAGTCACCATAAATGCCCAGCTTCAGCCCTCGGTCATGGACATAGCGTGCCAGTTTAGCAATGCCACTTGGGAACCTGTTGAGGCCAGATATACAGCAAACAACATAGGTTAAATAAACATCCATGTGGACAGCATCTAATTTTTTACAAGGCAAAAGTTAAAACCAAAACCAAGCATAAACACTACACTTGTGCTGTAGTCAGTTTTTGGATTTTAATATTTTTACTTCACATTTGCACATATCCCAATACATATGAGTAAATTAAATTAGATTCAACTTTTCAATATCATTGTGCAAAGTAAATGTACAGAGCCAATAAAATGCAGTAGGCATCTAACTCGAAGTGCATAAGTGGCCTATTTACAATAAATAACAAATGTGGTAAGGCGCAATCCAGTGTCTTCTTGTGCCAGTCTCAAGTCTGGATAACTGCAGAGGGTTGTGGCAGGAGAGCCATCCGACGTAAAACATTTGCCAAATAAATGAGGCGAATCACAAATATTACTTCAATACCGAATCTTTCACGGCCTAGGTTAATAACGACCGCTACTGGTGCTGTTGACCTACAGGGTGCTGGTGGAAATTAGGCTACTGTTGGTCGACAAAGGAAAGGAGGAAGGTCCGTTCGAAAGCAGAGAGAGAAAAGGAAAGGCAAGAGTTTAGGAGTGACAGTAGGGACTTTGCATGTTGGGACTATGACAGGGAAGGCAAGAGGGTTGGTTGACATGATGCAGAGAAGGAAGGTGGATATACTGTGTGTCCAGGAGACCAGGTGGAAAGGTAGCAAGGCTAGAAGCTTAGCATTAGGATTCTAAAAAGGAGTTTGTTAGGAATGTTCTAGAGGTGAAAAGAGCATCAGATAGGGTGATGAGTTTGAAGCTAGAAATTGAAGGTTTGATAGTCAATGTTGTTAGTGGTTATGCCCAACAGGTAGGATGTGATTTGGAAGAGAAGGAGAAATTCTGGGGTGAGTTAGATAAAGTGATGCAGAGCATCCCCAGAGGTGAGAGAGTGGTGATTGGTGATGAAACAGAGGTGATGAAAATGTGATGGGTAGGTTTGGTCTTTAGGACAGGAATGTATAAGGACAGATGGTGGTGGACTTTGCAAAGAGGATGGAAATGGCAGCAGTGACTACTTTCTTCCAGGAGAGGCAGGAACATAGGGTGACATATAAGAGCGGAGGCAGAAGCACTCAGGTGAACCTTGTAATCTGTAAGAGATCAGTGACTGCAAAGTGTTAGTTGGGGAGAGTGTAGCCAGACAGCACAGAATGGTAGTGTGTAAAATGACCCTGGTGGTGGGGCAGGTGAAGAGGACAAAGGCAGAGCAGAGATGAGAGGGAGGGTACTTGGTGTATCATCAGGAAAGGGCAAAGTGGACAAGAAGACATGGTGGTGGAACTAGGAAGTACAGAAGTGTATACAGAGGAAGAGGTTAGGTAAGAAGAAGTGAGACACTGAGAGGACTGAGAGCCCGTGCACACCACACACCTCTCCCTAGCATCCTGCTCGCCAACGTCCAGTCACTGGAGAACAAGCTCGATGACCTCAGGGCCAGGATAAAGTTCCAGAGAGACTTTCGGACTGCAATCTCCTCTGCTTCACCGAGACATGGCTGAACCCAGCGGTGCCGGACCATGCCATCCAGCCGGCCGAGTTCTTCTCGGTTCACCGCATGGACAGGACACGGGACTCGGGGAAGTCAAGGGGAGGCGGCGTGTGTTTAATGGTGAACAGCAGCTGGTACAACAGCGCGAGCGTTGTTCCTCTCACACGCTCCTGCACACCAAACCTGGAACTACCGTCCATCATGTGTCGTCCTTTTTATCTACCTCGGGAGTTTACATCGGTCATAATTAGCGCCGTTTATATTCCACCAGAAGCGGACATGGACACTGCCTTATGCAAGGTGCATGAGGCACTCACACAACAACAATCACAACACCTCAAACGCGCAGCACCAAACTTTTATCAGCACATCATCTGTCCCACCAGGGGCGAAAGGACACTGGACCATTGCTACACTACGGTCAAGGATGGCTGCAAGGCACAATCTCGCCCTCCGTTTGGCAAATCTGACCACACCGCCATCTTCCTCATGCCAAAATACAAACAAAGGCTGAAACAGGAAGTTCCGGTTCAGAGGGAGGTCGCGCGCTGGACGGACCAATCGGTGGCCGCGTTACAGGACGCACTCGATGACGCAGACTGGGACATGTTCCGAAACAGCTCTGATGATGACGTCAGCGTTTTTATGGAAGCGGTTGTGGGAAACATTGAGGAAAAGACTATTAAAACGTTTGCCAACCAGAAGCCGTGGGTGGATAAAACCATCCGCGACGTTCTAAAATCTCGCACCGCTGGCTACAACACGGGACTCGCGTCGGGGGACATGGAACCATACAAGGCTGCGTCATACAGCGTCTGGAAGGCGGTGAAAGAGGCGAAGCAGCGCTACGGGAGAAAACTAGAGTCACAACTTCAACAGAGTGAGGCTGCAGCTAAAGACGCTAGCGATGCTAATGCTAGCGGCGCTAAGGGCTGCAGACAGGAAGTTACTGCCAGCACCGGAAGCGCGTTTATCATCACCGAGCATGACGTGAGGAGAGCCTTTAAGAGAGTGAACACCAGGAAAGCAGCAGGACCAGACGGCATCTCAGGCCGTATTCTCAGAGCCTACGCAGACCAGCTAGCACCTGTGTTCACTGAGATAGTCAACATCTCTTTATCTCAGTCGGTGATCCCTACATGTTTCAAAGAGTCCATTATTGTTCCTGTCCCAAAGAAAGACATGTCCGCCCAGTAAGGATGGGCGGACATGTCTCAGCCTCCATCACTCTCAGCACTGGAGCCCCCCAGGGGTGTGTTCTGAGCCCCCTGCTGTACTCTTTGTACACATATGACTGTGTGGCCACTACCAGCTCCACCACCATCATTAAGTTTGCTGACGACACCGTCGTGGTGGGCCTGATCTCTGATAACAACGAGACGGCCTACCTGAAGGAGATTAGGAATCTGGAGAACTGGTGCCAGAGGAACAACCTCCTTCTAAACGTCAGTAAGACAAAGGAGCTGATAGTGGACTTCAGCACTAAGCAGGAGAGGAACTACCAGACCCCCGTCATCAACGAGAGCCTAGTGGAGAGAGTGGACAGCTTCAAATACTTCGGTGTTCACATCACGCAGGACCTGTCATGGTCCTGTCACATCAACACCGTGGTGAAAAAGGCCCGGCAGCGTCTCTACCACCTCAGACGCTTGAGAGACTTCCGACTGCCCTCCAAGGTGCTCAGGAACTTTTACTCCTGCACCATAGAGAGCATCCTGACGGGAAACATCTCAACCTGGTTCGGGAACAGCACCATGCAGGAGAGGTGGATCTGTACAGGTTGGCGAGGCAAAGAGAGAGAGATGGGAAGGATGTGCAGCAGGTTAGAGTGATTGAAGATAGGGATGGAAATGTACTGACAGATGTGAGGAGGGTGATAGGAAGATGGAAGAAGTACTTTAAAGAGTTGAATGAGGAAAATGAAAGAGAAGGTAATAGAGAGTGGCTTGTGTCTTTGTAGATTTAGAGAAAGCATATGACAGGGTGCCCAGAGAGAAGCTATGGTATTGTATGAGGAAGTCTGGAGTGGCAGAGAAGTATGTTAGAGTGGTGCGGGACATGTGTGAGAGCTGTAAGACAGTGGTGAGATTTGCTGTAGGTGTGACAGAAGAGTTCAAGGTGGAGATGGGTCTGCATCAAGGATCGGCTCTAAGCCCCTTTTTGTTTGCTCTGATGATGGACAGGATGACAGATGAGGTTAGACAGGAGTCTCCATGGACTATGATATTTGCAGATGACATTGTGCTCTGTAGCAAAAGCAGGGAACAGGTGCAGGAAAATTTGAAGAGGTGGAGGTATGCTCTGGAAAGAAGAGGAATATAGGTTACATATGTGTTTGAATGAAAGGGACCCTAGTGGAACAGTAAGGCTACAGGAAGAAGTGGTAAAGAAGGTGCAGGACTTTAAGTACTTGGGGGTCAACGGTCCAGAGCAACAGAGAGTGTGGAAAGGAGGTGAAGAGGCAGGTACAGGCAGATTGGAATGGGTGGAGAAAAATGTCAGGTGTGTTGTGCGATAAAAGAGTATCAGCGAGAATGAAAGGAAAGGTGTACAGGACAGTGGTGAGACCAGCGATGCTCTACGGCTTAGAGACAGTGGCAGAGCTAGAGGTAGCAGAGCTGAAGATGTTGAGGTTCTCTTTAAGATTGACAAGGATGGATAGGATCAAGAGTAAGTTCATCAGAGGGACAACCCATGTTAGATGTTTTGGAGATTAAAGTCAGAGAGGTGAGACTGAGGTGGTTTGGACATGTTCAGAGGAGAGAATATATCGGTAGAAGGATGCTGAGGTTGGAACTGCCAGGCAGGAGGTCTAGAGGAAGACCAAAGAGGAGATTTATAGTAAGAGAGGACATGAAGTTAGTTGGTGTAAGAGAAGAGGATGCACAGAATAGGGTTAGATGGAGGCAGATGATTCGATGTGGCGACCCCTGAACAAACAAACAAATGTCGTAAATAAGGGTGAGTTTATTTATACAGGAGTCAAGGTGATTAATGTACAGAAGGCTTAGTAGGTGATAATTATACTGTAATATTATATAGTAATATAAAAAATTAACTAAGCAAACATTATGCAGTGAAAATAAATAAATGTATTATAATATTTGTCTGTATTTTTATTAGTAGTAGTAATAATATTTTCTAATATTGGCAGAAAATGTGGAATAAATGTATTAAATATGAAATATTACAGTATTAATAAAATAGCAATATTATTGTTTTAAAGATTATTTGCAATCTAAGGTACAGTGCCTTTTTGGATCTGCCTGCAGTCGTCCTTGTGCATCTCTACTCTTCAATGCCCAGCAGTCATCAATATTGATATAGACATATCCGAGCTCTCTCCAGCCATCCTCAGCCAGTCGGTCCGCCATGTCCTTGAACAGCACCTCACTGGACAGACAAAAAAAAGAAGACAGAACTCAGGATTGAATCAAGAAGAGGATGTCTTTCACATCACAACATTCTACTGTATATAACAGAAAAAAAAAAAAACATTAATCAATTCCAGCTACAAGATCTCCTTGAGCTTGAATTTCTTACTGCAAAATTAGTATTGTCATCTAAATTATCCAAAATGGCAGATCACTAAATCTGTAATTGGATAATTTACCAAGCACAGATTTGTGTTATGGTCAGGTGTCCACACCCGAGAAATGACAACCAGTGAATCTGTGATGGAGTCATAGCTGCCCAAGCCTCATTGATCATTGATGACCTGGGTAGCGAAAGTTAAGCTGTTTAGTCTGATCCACCAGAAGAGCTGGTTTGAGCAACATGAGAAAAAGTTCATGTTTCCCAAATCTGGCTCCCAAATTTCCCAGATCTTAATTTGATCAAGCATCCCTGGGATGTCCTGGACAAACAAGTCAGATTCATGGAGGCCATTTCTTAAAGAATCTGCTGCTAAGGTCTTGGTGGAACAGCACACCTTCAGACGTCTTGTGAAGTCCATGTCCTCGACAGACCAGAGCTGTTTTGGCAGCACAAGGGGAACTGTACAATATTAGGCAGTGTATAATTGTGTAATGAGGATGACTAATAATTAATGCCAACACTGTCATTGAACATCATACTGCTCCTCGTTGGCCCTAGTCACTTTGCCATTCCAATTAAAAAACAAGGTTTAATTGTTGTTTGTAATTAAAAAGAAAAAACCTTTAACATTAAATTACTATTTAATTGCTAAACTAATGCAATTTATAATCTGTGTGCATTTTCTTTGAATAGTGTTTGCACTTTCCTTTGTAAGACTTTCACAGGTTTGAGATTAGCCAGCATGTTGATCAACCTGTACATACCTAATGCAGTTTTGAGGATCATTGTCACAGTCAATGTCACAGCGGTACCGTTCCCATGCCAGCCAGCCCATAGGTGGGGTTCTCATCACCCCATTGTCCAGAGCCTGGGTGGCTGTGGAGAACGCCAGCAAAAAAATGACCACAGTCTGCTGCATATCTGAAAGACAGAAGCAGAAAAAACGCTAACCACATAGAAATCAGATAATAGGAAGGAAACAGTTTTATGTACTGTATGCACATTAAGCATACACTTGGGCATGGCATAAATCACAAATCCTAAATCATTACCAAGAAATATAACTTCAGCCTTAATCAAGTACAGTATTAACTTCATGTGCTACAGTGTGAACTCAGTCGCAGTTCTGTTTATTTGTTAGATGCGACAACATTTGCGTGTCTTTCCAAAACAAGTGTTAATTATATCCGCTATTTTTAATTTTAGTCCTGGGATAAATGTCCCTGTTAGTTTTTAATCTTATTTTGTCAATCTTATCCTATTTTTGTTTACTCAAGTTTCAGTCGACTAAAAGTCTGGACATTTTGGTTTTACTTAGAGTAAGTTAAGTATTTATTCTAATATGTAAGTATTTATTTATATTTATTTTATTCTAGTATTATTAAATGTAACATATTAGCAATAAGATTATTATTAATTAACCCTACAGTCAATCTAATCTAACCAAAACCATTTTTAAAGGTTTTTCACATAATAATTATCCTATTATTAAAAATTTATCTTTTCATCAGATGTTTTCAGATAATTATACAAATTTTTAATTATTAATATTTGTATTTTGTAACTACAGAACAATAGGAGAAGTATGGACAATACAGTGTTTTTAATTTTTATATTTATATGAATTCACACACTTGGACTGTTGTAGGGATGCTGTAGATCCTATGGGTCACAATCATTTGCTAACCTTTTAGCTTAATGTGTTTAACTATAAAATAAAATCCATCACAACATAATGATGTTAACAATTGGAACCATAATTACCACAAAGAGGCTGTAAAACTGGGTGATTTTTATGGTATTCCTTGATGCATCTCTTCAAGTATGTGGTATTTTTCACAGCAATTGTGTGCCCCCACTGTTTCCCCTCCGATATTACTACACATAAGCTTTCTTCTCCAGTTCAATATGAAGATTGGGCCCATAATAGGCTTTTCCCTTTGGTGCGTGTAATACTGCTGTGATGAGCTTATAACATCCTGTCACTGTGCGTGCAAACTACTCCTGATATGCCGCGCGCCATGACCGCTGCTCATGTCATAATGCATGAACACTGTATTGCATAAAAGCATAAAGAAGGGGTAATAACAGGAACAGTCATAATAGTGCTGAACAAAGCAACAATCTAATATGATAAATTGACATACAAATGCATTTACAGACTGCGGCAAAGTTCCACACCAGCTGGAGCATTTTAGTGAGAGTGAGGGCGCTGACAGTGTTCTCCCAATAATAACTTGCAGCAAGCTTAATTATGAGGCACCGGACTTTATATTCATAAGTAGATTCAAAGACTAACAAACTCGATTAAAAGAGAATCGAGGAGAGAGGAACAGAGAGAGATTGACAATTATAAATGCAGAACAATCCCACTTTATCTTCGGCATCATTTTCGCTTCCTTTTCTCTACTTACTTTTGTACCAATGAGACTTCATTGACTGTACTTTCTCCATTCATCATTATTTTTTTTTTATTACTACTGCTAGCTGCGCCCTAGCAGTGATGTGCCCATCTAGCACCAGTATTGGGCCTAGGGAATGCCATGATATTGCAGCCCAAACCATCACTGATCTACCCACATGATTTACTCTGGTCATGCAACAGTTTGAGTAGTACTCTTTGGGGCTTTTCCACACTGTAAACGTGGACTCATCAGAGAACAATACATGTTTCACATTGTCTACAGGCCCAGAGCTGCTGGCACCATAAAAAACCGACATTTGGCATTGGCACGAGTGACCTAAGGTTTGGCTATAGCAGCCCGGCCATGTACAGTACATTGAACCTGTGGAGCTCCAGATGAACAGTTTTGGTGAAAACAAGAGAGTTGACATTTAATTCTGCAGTGCGTTGGGCTGATGTGGTTTTATGTTTTTTGGATACATTCTGGGTTTGCACCCGTACATTCCTTTCAGACAGCTTCCTCTTGCATCCACAGTTACTCCTGTTGGATGTGGTTGGTCCTTCTTGGTGGTATGCTGACATTACCCTGTATACTTGCTGTCTTGGTCACAGTTGCGCCAGCATGACGTGCACCAACAATTTGTCCTCTTTTTAACTCTCATATGTCACAAATGATGTTGTGTGCATTGCAATATTTTCATTCTAAGGACCAGTGGCTGATCCACTTTGGTGGACTTTTCTATTAAACAATTTGCAACACTAAAACATGTGTGTGTGTGTGTGTGTGTGTGTGTGTGTAATCAGCTGCTGATACTAATGGTATTAGTTTGTGCCTAAATAAACATCCAATATTTAATATCAGTAGTGTGAAATTGCCACAGTAGCAGCAGCAAATATCTGGGGTGCTTACTATGTGTTAAAAGGGTAACACACACAGAAAGTAACATCTCCACTGATAAAACTGCAGGGTGTAAAACTGATGTCGCAGAAATTGTGGAATTACCTGACATTCCCCACACAATGCAATGAGATTTGGCGTGATACATATAAATAAAGATCCCAGTGCTGTTGTTCTCCATATCACCACTTTTTTATAAAAAAAATAAAATAAAACATGGTATAGGACCGCTCATCTGACTACGCAATGTATCTGGTTTATAGATGATGACGAGGGTCTTTCATAGACATGCACAATTATTGCTGTGTTAGCAACACTGCAGAATAACAGGATAATAAACTAGTCTTAGGATGGAAAAAAGGGTAGTTGCACTGAGTAGTATAAAACCTTGTGACTCCTCACCTGATGACTTCAGGCGTGGCAAGAAACATTTACACACAAATGAAATTTACAGTCAGAACTTGAAAGTAAATAATATGTTGATAAAATGAAAGTTGTCAGAGAACTAAGACACTATTTTTTTTATATACAGTAAGAGAAGGCATTATGTCTGGTATTTTATCAGCTGGACAGAATTTAATGAAACTTTTGCTGTAGTTAGAGATCCGTCTAAAGTTTAACCTGCACCATAAGTGAAATCAAAATGTTGATTAAATTGTTGAGTAAATGTTAGACACATATGTTCCGGATTTAATAATCTACTTTAAAAGAAGCTACTTGCTCAATGTAAACAAACACCTGCTCCAATTTATATTACTAAGAAAAGCTAAACTGAATATTTTTCCTGGGTTTTCCTGAATTTTTAACACGCTGGAGTCATCGTAAGACAAAACTTCATCTTTATCCGATCTACTTTTTCCATTTCTCATCTGTGATTCACTCTTTAATTACCGAGCAGAGAGTGTTTATTCGGCTGTTGACAAAAGAAGTACAACTTAGTGTCAACAAGACATAAAATACTCAACCTTACTAAATGTTATTTCTTTGTGTTAATAAGTTAAACAGAGAGTTCTGCTGAACAGACAGACAGATAGACAGACATGTACGTGGGCTTCAACCTGAAATAATAATATTAATAATAATAATAATATCACTGATTACATTAAAGCTGATCAGATTATTTTTAGCTTTAAACTTTAATCTATTTTTTTTACAAACATTAAAGCGGAAAGCTGTAATGTAAACCATGATGTGTAAGAGATCTCCAGCTCATTCAGTCACACACCTGATCTTCTGACCTGACCATACAGTACAGTATATTAACACTGAGCAATGCCATACTGTTTAACACACCTGAGCTTTAACATGTTAGACAATTCATAATGCATATAGGCAATATAATCTAGTTTGTTTGTTTGCTTAGTTATTTATTTTAGCTCTGTTGTTGTTTCTTTTTCACCTGATTGATGAGATAAGGAACAGACTATGTGAGTGAAAACGGAAGTGACATTTGTTGTGTTGAGGAGAGAGGACTGTGTGCAGCATTAGTCTCATTACAGCTCAAACTCATATTAATATTATCCACTAAAGGATAATAAGGATAAAACCTGGCTATTTTCCTCGCTACTCACCGAATCCGACGGAGAAATCCGCTTTATCTTCTCCGGTTTCTTCAGTATAGACAGTTTACTCTTTAAGGTTTTAAATCAACTAGAGTATGGCTTTTCTCTCTCTAAATGAAACAGACTGCAGGCGATACAACGGTCACGTCGGTCACGTGGACGCTTCTGAGTGTCACGTGATACGGTCAGCTGACTGGTGTTTTCAGAACGTTACAGTTCCTGCTTCCTTGTCACGTCTCGCACTTTGACGACATCTGTTGGTCAAAAATGTGTACTGCAAGGGAAAACCAGTACACAGTACACATATTTTTACTCAAATAAGTATTTTTACGCTGTAAGTCTAAAATAATAGCTCTGAAGTTAATTCTAATGCATTGGACATGACTTATAAGACAGAACTTAATCTTTATCCGATTTAATTTTTCTATTTCTCATTTGTGAAGTGGACATCACCTTTGGTCGACTGCTATGGGAGCAGGAATAAGTGCGCAGATGTAACTTTAAACAGCGGATCACTCACTCCCTCTTATCTTCAATACCGCTTTATTCTGTGTTCAGGGTCGCAAGGGCCTGGAGCCTATCCCAGGATGCTTAGGGCACGAGGCGGGGGACACCATGGACAGGGTGCCGATCCATCACAGGGCACACACGCATACACACACTCATACACCCATTCACACTACAACCAATTAAAGAACGGCAATCAGCCTAACCTGCATATCTTTGGACTGTGGGAGGAAACCGGAGTACCCGGAGGAAACCCACCAAGCACAGGGGGGAGAACATGCAAACTCCATGCACTCAGAGACAGAAATCAATCCTGGCTGAAAATCTAACCCGGACCCTGAAGGTGTAAGGCGACAGTGCTAACACACTATGAAATGCCACCGAATAAACCACAGATCATTCTTAACACTGAATATATAATGCACTGTACAGTTATATCACAGACATATTTTATTCTTCTGTTTTGTGTGAAAGATTTCAGTTTCAAGGTGACCCTAGATGGCATTGAGCAGTTAACAGTGTAAAAAACACCTCTTACTGACTTTATTAACGTCCTACAAGCATGGCACAAACGAGAAAGACCAGATAACGTTTTGACTGTGGTGTCATTAGGCAGTGGAGTTCTTACAACAACAGATTCCGGTGTGCAATACAAAGTCAAAGTCAACTTTATTGTCAATACGACCATGCAAACAGAATTTACACATCGGATCGAAATTTCGTTCTTCAGACTCCAGATGTGCACAAAAGGATAAAAAAAATAGTTTAAAAAAGTAGTGCAAATAACTCACATATAACAAACAGACACAGCAAGTAACAGGGGTGCACACAGGTTATGACAGTGAGACAGTAAACATAACATGGGACATTTAGAGTGTTGTGGATTACCACTTAAATATTACAGTGTCACAGGAAAATGCAGTATGGTGGTTAAAATTAATTGAGTGCAATAAATATACATGATGTAAGGTGCAAATGCAACCAGCAGCATGAAGATATATGATTATATTGTGCATATTTATGTTTGTGCTGTTTTTGTTATGTTAAATGTAAACATGTCCATGTTATCTTTTGAGTGAGTTGATAAGTCTGATAGCTTGAGGAAAAAAACTGTTGCTTAGTCTGGTGGTCTTGCAGTGCATGCTTCAATACGTGATCAGCCCATACCATGTTGTAGACAACCTTGTAGTTCTTGTAGTCCTTATCACTTTTATGGCATGCATGCAGCAGGTTATCAGAGAATTACAACCGATTATTATACAACCGAATGAAAAGCATTTTTTCCATCTCACTTCATTTTCAAAAGTACAAAATATACACTTTTGTCATGTTGAAAATATTCAGTGACCAGCACAACCAACCTTCTATTTAAATGACTGCAATACAACCTTCATACATGGAATCTGTCAGTTTCTTGATCTGTTGATCTGCTTCCTTTTTTGTAAAAAATACACTCATTCATTTCACTCGTTTCATTAATTTTTCTTTTTTCATCCCATGAATTCAATTCAATTCAATTTTATTTATATAGCGCTTTTAACAATAATCATGTCTCAAAGCAGCTTCATAAAAATGAAAAGAAAATTTATGGAAGTGTGTATGTGTGAGAAAAATGTGTCTAGATAATAATGAGATTGTCCCTGATGAGGAAGCCAAGGGTGACGGCGACAGTGGCAAGGAAAAACTCCCTGAGATGGCAATAAGAAGAAACCTTGAGAGGAACCAGACTCAACAGGGAACCCATCCTTATTTGGGTGATAACGGATAGAAATTATATAACATCATGTGTGTTATGCAGCTGAACAGAAGTTATTTAAATTTACATGAAGTCCAGTCAGCACAGGGATGAGTCAGTAGGTGCAGAGGGCAGATGGGGTCTGGATCACTGAGAGCTCAGGAGCAGCATGTGTAGCTCCAACCATAATAAGGCAGAATCCAGCTTGAGCTGGTCCTTCTCTGGATGCTCCAGGATCCTCGCTGGGTTGGCCTTTGTCTACTAAAGCTGGCACAATCTCCAGAAGCGTCGAGATGTGTAGTAAAAATGAACAGGTGGAAATAATTAGTGTAGTTGCCATTCAGGATTAAGGTTATCGGAAGAATTACGTGTATCCCAGATTAAAGAGATGCGTCTTGAGTCTACTTTTAAACTGGGAAACTGTGTCTAAGCCCTGAACACTGTCTGGAAGGCTATTCCAAAAATGTGGAGCTAAATATGAAATGCCCTACCCCCTTTTGTAGATTTTGATGTTTGATATAAATCAGATCCGCTGCTAACGTCCAGGTGCCAGACATTACAGCACATCCTCTTGCGGAGCCATGCCCCCTGGAGCCAGAGCTGCTATGTCATGGCTGATTGGTGTATATTGTGTAGAAATGGTGTATATACACAAAACAGTAGGCAGTGTGCCAAGATCAAACTTTTAATTGAAAATATATAGAACAATTATTTCTAAATAAATTTCCATCAAGAGTGATGAGATTAGGCCACGAAACAAATTTTTCAATTAATTACAAAAAGTAATTAAGAAAGTATTCTAACTCCATAAAAAAAAACACCCAACAATATTTAAATCCACTCCAGTTTAGGTGCTTATTTCAGAAGTGTTGATTGTAAAATAGTCCCAATATCCCAATAAGTGTAAGATTATTACAGGCACTCCCATCCAAAAGAGCATCCAAATGTTTTGCTTAGATCTCAGTTCACCAATTGGTCAATGTCTTTTACACAAGTTGGATGTTTTTCCACTGATCCCTATTAATTTATTAGAAAAATGGAAACGATGAAAAAGCTATTTTATTATATTCATGTATCCATTCTGTCATTTAGCCTAGGCTGCTTAAAAATATTTAAAAAGCTGTTTTTTTTTGTTTGTTTTTTACCCAACAAAAGAATTAGATTTGCTATTCACTTGATAAACGTTGGGCTGCTGTCACTCTGCTAATGGAGTAACATGCCACATAACCACTCCTGAGGGATTGATGGAGACAACAAACTCAGTGGTGTCCTTCAGTGTAGGCATGGCCTTCTCCATGAACACGTCGTACACCTAAAAGACAGAATATACAGCTATTACAATAATCTTTGAAAATTTCCTTAGTCTTCCAAGGAAGATGTGTCACCCTTACTAAACGTGCTATTTTTAGAATTTACATTTTTTTTTAAGAAAAAAGTGACGACAACGATGTTGACGCAAAATAAGAAACAGTGAATCCAATGAAATCGACTGTGTCCATCTGAAAGTCTACTTGCCTATGCAAGCCTGTTGTTTCTACATAACTCACATTCATTAGTTATACGTGAAATGTACAATACATTTACATTTAGGCATTTGGCAGACGCGATTTTCCAGGGCGACTTACATTTTTATCTCATTACACATCTGAGCAGTTGAGGGCCTTGCTCTAAAGCCCAACAGTGGCAACTTGGTGGTTGTGGGGTTTGAACCTGGGATCTTCTGAACCGTAGTCCACATTTGGTAGCTAATCAGATCGGCATCTTAGTTAAACTACTTTTACTGAACATACGTACATTCGGCTGTTAGAGTATGAAGGACTAGTAACAGTCTTAAATTAAATTCAATAAAACGTTTTAGAAAGTTAATCAATTACTGCAGATCTATAAGGTACTGTGCAATATTAGTTAAAATGTCTCTTCCACCTGCAGAAACCTCCACTGTATTGCCCCTTCCTTTGTGCCTTCCTGTACCCTATTATCCCTCCCAAACCTTGATTTCCCTTCTTACCATTAGAAGTATCCACAAATACTATTCTTTCCCCTCTTTCCTCATCCTTGGACCTCCGATGCCCTCTATCTTTTAAATCAAAGAAGATCTCGATGCAGATCTTATTTCTTACTGACTAAATTGTTACGTGAGATGACCCACTAAAACTGCCTCCTGTAGGGAAAAACTGGACGTTTCTATTCCATGATCCTTGCAAGCCACTGGCTCCTTCCTCTCTGTCCTCCCTGACTGCTGAGGACTTTGCCATTTTTATGATGAAAACATTGCAAAAAAAAATATGCCAGACCTTCACTCCCACCCCAAACCCTACAGTACAATATTACTAACCCTAGGACCTTTCCTCTCTTTCACTAGCACAATTTTCCAACCTGACAACTGAAGAGTTCCAGCACATCATCTTATCCTCCAATCCCAACACCTATCCATTAGACCCAATCCCTTCCACAATGTTCCAGGTCTTCTCACAAGGCTCTCTCCTCTTCATCAAAACTATCATCAATTTCTGAGTTCAAGGGTCTGAGTTTGATTCCCACCTCAGGTGTGTGTGCATAGAGTTTGCATGTTCCCTCCATGATTTGTGAGCTTGCTCCAGGTTCTCTGGTTCCGTCTCAACAGCATTTGACACAGTAAACCACAAGATTCTCTTGCCTGTACTTGCAAGCCTTGGAAGCGGTGGCATGACATGGCAGTGGTTTGCTTCGTACCCAGAAGGTCAGTCGTATAAGGTTACATGGTGGGGGTCCACATCTGCTCCATCCAGACTCTTCATTGGTTCTCCATAAGGTTCAGTATCTCTTAGTGAGGTCATATCCTTAACTGGTTTTTCATACCATTGTTATGCAGATGACACTCAACTCATTTTCTCCTTTCCTTCCTCAAGTCATGTTTCAACTCAGACCTCAGCATGTCTGGCAGACATCACAGCTTGGAGGGCAGCTCCCAGGTGATTCTTCTCTCTGTTCAGATCTTATGATCTCCCTGGACAATTCTTAAAACACAGTTTCAGTCACTGCCACCAACCTTAACACATACCCTGGACAATAGTTCTTTGCCCCTCACACTGCTAATCTTTATAACATCAGAAGACTTTTTTTTTCCATACAGGCCACTCAGGTGATTGTTCTGTCATTTTATATTTGAAGACTGGATTACTGCAACTCATTCCTGACAGGGGTGCTTCTGTGCACTTTTTGTCCTCCACAACCAGAATGCAGCTGCATGACTTGTTTTCAAGCTTTCTAAATCCTCCCACATCACCCCATTTTTCTGCTCCTTTGACTTGCTTCCTGTACCTGCCCGGATTAGATTCAAAACACTGATGCTTGTCTACCAAGCTTAAAACGCCCCAGCACCCACTTGACTCTGCTCAGGAAAGAGAAAAAGACATGTGGAAAAAGACATGTTGTCATCATTTCTGTTGTGGCACTTAGGTGGTGGAATGAACTTCCTCTAGATGTCCGTACAGCCGAGTAACTGGTTTAGGAGGAGTTACAAATAGCAGATTAAAAAAAAAAATTAATAGCTAATGCTTCCCATTAAAGGTTCTGTGAAAGTTTTGTCAAATTCCCATTAATGGATTAGGAAGAGTTCCCGATAAAGGAAAAGAGTGACAATAGCCGATGGCAAATGATGATGATGCAGACGTGAGACCGCGCCTAGCCACCCCCTGTGTCACCAGTGCTTTGAGGGCAGGCAAGAGAATAAAGGCTGACAAGCCAAATAGCCATGTTTAATGTAGGAATCATTTGGACTCCTTGGGGAAAAGGGGTTGTGTCACACTGCTGAAAGTAAAGCTGCACGTTACACAAGCCATCAAACACAAACAGATCATCTACCTGATAGCTGCCAGGTGTATATTCAAGCACCTTTAGAGATGTCTGATAGCGGTATGGAATATCAGTGTTTTTGCTGAAGAACACCAAGGCACTTGCTTTGTTAGACAAAGGACGCCAGAACACCTCGATACCACTTTCCTCCTGAGAAACAAAAAAGAAAGAAATTGTGTAAAGGAATGATTTACGACAAGTGTAGCCCTCATAATCAACTCACTTTATATTTTACAGTAAATACCTTTTTCAGGCGTCGTCCCTGAATGCCCAAGGGGTCCTGGTTGATGGAGATGACAGCTCTGTTCTGCAGAATAGCACGCGCCCCACTGTTTAAGGTCCGCAGGTCATTCGACATAAAAAGAGGAGCGGCCATAATTGCCCACAATGCCATCTGAGAACGAGACTGGTCCATGTTGAGGCCAAAATTTCCTATTACCAACTGCGAACATTGAAAAAAATGTTTTAAGCTTTCACAAGATTTTTCACCATGAGCATTTGCACTGATGGTAGCTGAATTGGTAAAAACAAAGTGAAGACACTTGTGATGACATTGCTCATCAAAGTAACTCATGCGGCATAGATCTGTGCCGGCAGCACAGCATAGTTCAATGATGATTTAAAAAACAAAAAGTTGATTTGAGGGATGATTTTTCTTGCAAAAAACTGTGGTTTGGGTTTTTGAGATAGGTAGAATAGGATATGGATATGGTAGTCCATGGATAGTAAAACAAAAGTTATTGTTACTTTCATAACGTGTAAATTTTATCCTTATCGAAATATGGGACTGGGGTCGCAAAAATGTAGAACTCTGAAAATTAGCTAATTTTTTATATATATTTTTGTCATATAAACAACCAAAAATAATCCGAAAAACATGCGATTATGTGTTTCTGTGATATTTCTTTGCCTATGCGCCCCATTTTTTCCCCATGTTTAGCTTGGTCATGTTTGCATAGCTGTTTAAAATGAAATAAAATTCAGTTCATCATATTGCCTAGGTTGTACTAAAAAAGGCACGTCATTCCATACTGCACAATCCTGAACCAGTACATGTTTATAAAAAAAAAAAAAACTTTGAGTTTTAAGGACTATGGTCCATGATGTTTGTGCATCAAGTTTATCTATATATAATCTGCATCTTGCTGATGGCAGGTCATAAATGCCATCAAAACTAAGCCGTAGGGCCTTAGATTGGTGCAGTGGTAAAGTGCTCACCCTATTATCACGATCAGGAGATCGTGAGTTTGATTCCCTTGTGATGCTGCAACCTCTCGCAGGCAGAGGTCCAGAGAGAGCTGATTGGTCGAGCTTCCTCAGAGGGGAGGAATGAGAGGTACTTAGTGCTCCCACATTAATCGTAAACCAAAGCGTGTTTTCCCATAAGAAATAATGGAAACTCAAATTATTCATTCCACAGCCCCCAAAAAAATACATAAAAATAATTGAAACGAAATATAAAATAAAAATAAATCCTGACCGATGAGTGTTTCCGTTTATGCGGGCAGACACTGTGTGCATGTGTGTGTGTGTGTGTGTGTAAAAGCCAGGGGAGGAGGGGTGTGTGTGTGTAGGGGCATGGTGTCCAATGACAAAGTGCAGGCTGATACAGAGGGGGAGATAGAAAATAGATCTTTAACCTCTCTAACGAGACTTCTTTTGCTTTACTTTTACGCACATACGTGTGTTATAATAAATAGTACAAACACAAAATTAAAGATGTTTTACGCGCACACATGTGTGTCACAGTGTTATAGTTAACAGTACAAGCGTGCACAGATGTTGATTATACCAACGAGAGACTAAGACGAGCAGGGGGGACCGTTAACCCACAATTCCGCAGCACAAGAGAGAGAAAAACCATTGGCTCAGGTGTGATCACACACAGCGTCAAAACAAGAAGCGGATGCGTGACACATGATACTCGCTACTTGTAAACCAAGACTTGTTCGTTTTCCAAGTCAAAATTTATTAAATATCTTGCGGAACACTCGCAAACCATGTTACTCGCAATCCAAGGTTCCACTGTACTGTAGTATACAGACTTGTACTTGTCTGACATGGTTTTAGCATCCCAGTATTTAGTCATAGAAACTAACCTATTCGTAGCAGCATGATGAAATGTTTTTAATGAAGTTACTCTGGATTAGACTTTCTGCCAAAGGCTGTAAATGAATCTCTGATACCATCAGTAACATCAACAACCCTGGCCAAGTTTCATCGCCTATAAAAAATATGACTAGACTCTGGCAACCATAACAGTCCCTACCATGTCTGGGTCATTCCAGCGCCCTGGTCCAGCAACAGGTTGCAGGATATCCTGGTGTTCTGTAAACCAGTCGACAGTGCTCAGGATGCTGTCCCATGAGTCCTCAATATCCTTGTAATTACGCCACATGTTACAGACCTCACCAGTTAGAGTGTAATTTACCTACAGTAGCAAAAAGGAAATAAATTATGCCTGTAGATATCATACAGTATGTTATATAAAGTGATGTGAATTGTTCAGTGAATTTTATTTCTGCACCCTGTTATTTAAAATAACTTTAATTTTAATTAGTTAAACAGAATTTTACTCACTTTAGGAGGAAGCCCACCCTGATATAAAGGCCAAACGCAGGAATAGCCGATCTGATGGCCCGTGGCATTAAGTGCTTTTGACATAGGTGGAAAGCCTATTAAACAGAATGCCTGTTAAATGTAATGTATACTGTACAATGCAAAATCGCAGGCACAAAATTCAGTCATTTACCTATAATATTGTTACTAAATAATTACTAAATTACTAAATGATAATTTGTGCCCAAATTACCAAATGCCACCCAATTTTCCAAATGGGGTAGTGAGTCCTTTTACATTTTTAAAATAACGCAATGGATATTGTATTACTTTTTATCCATAGGCATTTTTTTTCTTGCCTTTTTTACCTACCCAAGCAAAATTAATTAAAAAAAAATTAACCAGTGTAGCATGAGCATGAACAAGGGGAAAACAATTTCTCAGCTGCATCTGATTTCTTTCTTGAAAAATCATTGCTACTTAAAGTATGAAAAGTCCTAATCTGACTTTCAATAAACGTATGCGGAACATTCAAATCTAACTAAAACTTTTAATACATTTTTTTGTGAATGAAGATATAAAAGGAATTGACATTTATAGAAGCATTTAAGCACTACTATTGCCACATCACATAATACAGTCCTGTTCTTGGACACTTGTTTGGGTCGGTAATGGAGTTCCTGGGAGGCCAGATTTTGAAGGTGAAGCAGGCAGTCCGATCATGCCTCCAGTTTACTGAGAGAACTTTCTACCTTGATGGTATCCAAGCTCTTGTGGAACTCTGGGATAAGTGCATTCGTGTAGCAGGACATTATAAAGAGAAATAAAGGGATTTTTTTATTAACTCTGTTCTGTTATTCTCCACAATCAAAAGTCAAAGTTTGAGATGAACATCCCTCAGAAATATAAATGTCATTATTTCTGCAACACTAATTCATTTTTCATTTTAAAGTGTCAATCTTTTTCATTTTTTTTTCTGTCTCTGCATATCTTTTCCCTTTCACCTCCCTGGTTATTTAACCCACTCTCACCCTGCTCCTGTTCAGTGAAGTTGGAGGCGCAGCCATCCAGTTTAAGCATGTCAACTTCCCATTCTGCAAAGGTCTGAGCATCGATCTCAATTTTATCCAGGGTTGTGCCGGGGTATCCTGCACAAGTGTAAGTTCCCAAGTCACCATAAATGCCCAGCTTCAGCCCTCGGTCATGGACATAGCGTGCCAATTTAGCAATGCCACTTGGGAACCTGTTGGGGGCAGACATACAGCAAACAACATAGGTTAAATAAACACATCTAACGGTTTATTTTTAACAAGGCTAAACCAAGCATAAACACTAGACCTGTGCTGTAGTCAGTGTATGGATTTTACTATTTTAATTACTTTTGCACATATGCCAGTACATTACAGGTGTTACCAAGCCTTGATTATTTGTAATAGCCTTACTGTGTATGACTTTGATCCGTGTACTGGTTTCCGATTCCCTGTCTGCCCTAGCTTACGAGTTTTGCCGATTGACCTTGCCTGTTTCCTGACTACGATTCCTGCTTCGGTTTAATAAATCTAGCCTTTTCTTTTACCTGCATTTGCTTCCTCCTCCACGTCATTTACAAATAACATAAATAAATTTATTATAATATTTGATGTATTATTATTATTATTATTATTATTATTATTATAGTCATCTTATCGTCTATATTGCTTCATCCTGTATTCAGGGTCACTTGAGCCTGGAGCCTATCCCAGGAAATTAGACAGGGCACACACATATACACATGCTCAATCCCACAATACAGTATAGGCAATTTGGAAATGCCAATTAACCAAACCTTTATGTCTTTGAACTGTGGGAGGAAACCGGAGTATGCGGAGGAAACCCACCAAGCACAGGGAGAACATGCATACAGACACAAGGTGGGAATCAAACATAGACCCTGGAGGTGCAAGTGTTAATGATTAAGCCACTGTGCCACCTATTATTATTATTAATAATAATTAAAATTGTTAATTATATATATTTATAATAGCAATTATAGTAATATCATTATTTTGAACTTTATTTTGTGAACTAAGGGTACAGTGCCTCTTTGGATCTGCCTGCAGTCGTCCTTGTGCATCTCTGTTCTTCAATGTCCAGCAGTCATCAATACTAACATAGACATATCCGAGCTCCCTCCAGCCATCCTCAGCCAGTCGGTCTGCCATGTCCCTGAACAGCACCTCACTGGACACACACAATAAAAAGACAGAACTCATGATTGATTAGAGAAGAGGATATCAAACACATCACATTATATATGGCAGAAATAACTATTAACCTATTCCAGTTAAATGATCTCCTTAAGCATTTCTTTTTGCAAGATGGGTATTTTCATTTAAGTAATGTTGGCCAGCAGGAGGATCTGAGCAGCTTTGACAGGGGTCAGATAATGATGGCTAGACGCCTGAGTCAGAGGATCTCCAAAATGGTAAATATTGTGGAGTGTTCCTATTATGCAATTGTTAGTACCTACAGTACCAAAAGAGGTCAGAGGAAGGACAACCAGTGATTTGGTAATAGGGTCATAGCCACCCAAAGCTAGGTCTGGTCCATTCAAAAAGAAAAGCTTATTTGAGGAACATGATGAAGAGGTCTAGGTGTCGACTTGGCATAGATCCTAGATCTCAATTTGATCAAGAATTTGTGGGATGTCCTGAGCAAACAAGTCTGAGCAAACTTCATGGGGGCTACTTAGCTCACAACAATGGAGATAAAGAATCTGCTAACATCTTGGTGGAAGATAACACAGCACACCTTCAGATGCCCTGTGGAGTCCATGCCTCTACAGGTTTTGGCAGCACAAGGGGAAATACACAATATTAGGTAGGTGGTTTTAATAGAAATTGTTAGATTGTGCAACATAACCGTCTGACATTAATCTACATATGGGCCCCTGTGTTAACCTATATTTACCTAATGCAATTTTGAGAATCATTGTCACAGTCAATGTTACAGCGGAACCGTTCCCATGCCATCCAGCCCATAGGTGGGGTCCTCATTAGCCCATTGTCCAGAGCCTGAACAGCTGGAGAGAGTGCCAACAACAAAATAATCACAATCTGCTGCATACCTGAATGAAAGCAGAAAGAAAGCAAAGCAAATAGAAATCAGACAGCAAGAATTTATTTGAAGGGTCAACACTTGGCCATGGCTCAAATCCTAAATTATAAAATCAATACCAAGATTTACTTTTTGTCAGTCCTCATGTGAACTTACTGTAGTTGCAGTTCAGTATATTAGTTAGATGTAAGCACACAGTTGTGTAGATTGATTTTGTACACTATAGTGTTACAGTTACCCTACACTGGAACTAAGAAACACAAACCTGTTCCAGCATGACAGTGCACCTGTACACAAAGCGAGCTCCATTTTGACATGGTGTGTTCAGGTTGGAGTAGAAGCTAAACACAGGGGCTCATCTGCTAGAGGCAGAATGATATTTTAAAAGATTTTCTGTACTGTTAGGTTATGTAATAGTTATGTTACATAATTATACAATTTCTATTAAAACCCCCTTACTAATATTGTGTGGTTTCCCTTGTGCTGCCAAAACAGCTCTGATCTGTAGAGGCATGAACTCCACAAGTCATCTGAAGGTTTGCTGCGATATCTTCCACCAAGATGTTAGCCACAGATTCTTTGAGTTCCATAAATTGTGAGGAGTGGCCTCCATGAAATTGACTTGTTTATTCAGGACATTCCATAAATGCTTGATTAAATTGAGATCTAGGAAATTTAGAGGCCAAATCAACACCTTAAACTTTTCGTCATATTCCTCAAACCAGCTTTTCTTTTGGTGCCAACACAGAGCCCTGACTGAACCCAAACCCACTAAACACCTTCGGAATGGGCTGGAACACTGACTGCACCCTAAGACCTATCACATGACATTAGTGCCAGACCTCATTTATGCTTAAGTGGCAGTTCCGAATTCTAGTTGAGAGCCTTTCAAAAAGTTTACCCTATAAGAGCTCAATGTAAGAGCATATGGGCCATTTAAAAAGGTACATATGGATGTGATGACCAATACAGTATGGCTGTGTTCCTTTGCGACACTGGAAAGTCTAACAAGAGTCAGGACCACACACAGGATGGTACAGTATGGGGAAAAAAAGCAGTAAACCGGAAGGTTTTACATGCACCGAAATAAAGTCTGATAGTGGAGTAACTGGTAAACCCAAACGTTAAACAAACACTCTTCAATAGGGTATACCTGTAGTCCTGGAGTCAGTAAACACCTACAGTATAAGAAAAACCTCACAGTGTTCTGCATGACACTCAAGCGATTGTTGATTGTAAACGTACAATGCCTGTAGATGGGCCAGAGAGTCTTGAGTGGCCATTTTGTCCTACATTTCCTGAGAGCAACTGTGTATACCAGAAGACCAGAAGAGCTGAAGTGATCCACCCTTGACTTGACACAGGAGTTGCCGGTGACCCAGCATAAGCTGAGTTTGCTGTTTTTGCTGGCAAATCTCCTGTACTTTAGCAAATATCTGTTTGTGCTTCTCAATCACTCCCGCCTGTCCAGTTACGATTTACACGATGCGTTCTAAGTCTGCTTTTGTTGATGGTCATTCTGTTATGGTGGAAGCTGTGCACGGTGTAGCAGCACTGGCAAATTGTGTGTAGGAGCCAAATGCAGGCTAATACAGGATGCAGAAATGCTTGTGTGTACATGTGGCACAGAGTACGTTCATAAAAATAAATAGTTTCCTTTACAAACAACGTAAATACTTTTCTTTTAACAGAAAAATTGTTGTTCCAAGCAAATTGAATCTTTTCTTTGAACAAAAATCTTTTCAGCATAAAATTTATTTTTGCTGTTTTCGTTTACTTTTCTCTTTTTTCACTTGTATTTTTTCACTTTTACCTTTTCTATTTTTAATTTTTTTGCTATCAATTTAAATTAAGTTTAAATTACGATTAGCTCTATTTAGAGCAACATGGAGTCTCTCTTTTATCTCTGGAACTAGTGTCCAGATGCAGCTTCTAGAAGGTAGAGGTGTAGAGGTGTGCCCAAGTTAATTGCCGCCAACAAAGACGTGGTTGCCCGCATAAAACTTTGGTATTACACATACTTTGGGTGTGCCACGAACAGATAGACACAAATATGCCAAATAACCAATTTCACAAACTGGGTCACCAAAAGGGCTGCAGAAATTTATTTAAAAATCACATTGCGATTATTTTGATAAATATTGTGATTGTTTAAATAAAAAGATACTTAACTATTAAAAGAACCTTTTTGTATTCAAATGTATTTCTCTAATACAAATGATCTCATTAAGAAGACGTTATTATAGACGCCAATATTTGTATTGCCTCCAAAGTACAATATATATATATATATATATATATATATATATATATATATATATATATATGAAATGCATACTGGATTTACAAAATAAAATCTAGTACATTCTAGGTCTGTTGTTGAGATAAAAAAGGAAGTGACCTTTGTTCCATTACAGTGTGAAAATTGTGTGCAGAATTAGTCTTGTTATTGCTAAAATAAAAAAATCCTAAAGATTTTTTTTGCTACTCACCAAATTTGAAAGAGAAATTCACGGAAATCCACTTTATTTCTTGACATAAGCATTCGCAAAGGTTTTTGGTGGCAATGCTTCAACTCGTCTATCGCTTTTCTTTCAAAGATTGTGGAAGATAAAGTGCCACTCAAAATCAGTTTGAGAGAATAGACATATGAACAGTTGTGTGTGTTACTGTGGTATTTATAGTCAGCTGCTTGCAAGGACTGTAGTCTGTTGATCAAGGGTGTGTACTGCAAGGTAAAACACCGACAGTAACACATTGATGCCGAAACAAGCATTCCACATCACATCTAATGTAAAGTTCCAGAAAGTGACTCTAGCTTCTAACCCTGATCTGAACCTATACCTGTATTATAAACCCTAAATGGGATTTCAGGCACCATGCTTGGCACCTGCATGTGTCACAGTCAGGCCAGGCTCCGAACTCAATCCGACACAGCGCCCTTTATCGCCTGAGTACTAATCACCACCACCTGTTAGTAATCAGCGCAACGTCCGGGCTCGTACCCATGAGTATGGACCCAACTTCTAACTTCCAAGTAAGAAGATTAATACTTACCTGTTTACTTACCTTATACCTCTGCTTTCAGAAGCGTTCCAGTCACAGTCCCTGAGCGTGGAGCTCCGTTTTGCTGTGGTGTGTGGGTCTTGGTCGGAGATCGTCAGTTCCAGGTTTTTGACTTTGAGTAATTCCATGTTCCTTCATGAAAAGTAGAGCAGGTTTTATTTAATTCAGAGTACTTTGCGGCAGTAGGAGAAGTTAAGTTTAACAGATTCCGGGTGCGCCCCAAAATTACCGTATATGCTATCCTAGCCCTAGCGGCTAATAAGCTAAAGCTCATCTTTATACTTACCCTTGTGTGGAGTCCCACTTTGTTACAGCATGTCTGCCTATTGGGATGTTTTTGAGAGGAGGAATGAATGCGGAGAACCCAAAGAAAACCCAAGCAGACTCAGAGGGTGCATTGAATTAGAATTTGTAAATGTACAAATGAAAATATTTTCAGAATCAGGACATATTTAATTGGACCAGTTTTGTGATCCTGTGAACCTAAGAATTTCAGTTATTGAGTAATTTCATTTAGAAGAGAGAACATGCAGAGGATCCCCAAAGAGACATTAACCTAACTTCAAAATCAAATCCAGGATCAAATATTAATAAAGAACTCCCATGTACAACCAGTACAATATGACAACATGTTCAACATGGAGCTACTGCAACTTCTATTAATAATAATAATAATAATAGTAATAATGCAGGCAACATTGTGGCATAAAGGTTATCACTGTGGCCTCGCACCTCCAGGGTCGAGTATTTGATTCCCACCTTGTGTGCGTGGAGTTTGCATGTTCTCCACATGCTTGGTGGTTTTTTTTCTAGGTGCTCCTGTCTCCTCCTACAGTCCAAAGACATGCAAATTAAGATAAATTGCGTTCCAAAATTACTAGTAGTGTATGTGTGTGTCCATGTCCTGCAATGAAAAACAGAAAAACAATGAATAACAGTAAAAACAACAAACAACCATAAATAAATAAATACAGTATAAGATAAAAATGTTTGAGACCAGTAATCGCCAGTAAAATAATACAGCCTAAACTGACATTGAATAAGCACCCCTGAAATGGTGGCTGCGTTGGCTTGGTCCTACAGCCTCCAACACCTGCGGACCAACTGTTAGGCCGGCGGTACATCAACCTCAGGCCAAATGAGAAAGCTCTTATTCTTATTTCCATCTTTCTTATTTTTTTATTTGATTTACGAGTGTTTTGAAATACGAGCCGAATGAATTATGCGCATAATCCAAGGTTCCACTGTATTAGTTTTCACTGTTATGCTGATATCACACAGTTATACTGTATGTCTCTGCAAAGCAAGATGAGAAAAGCTATCTTCATAAAGTTGAGCAGTGTGTGAAGGACATAAATCAATGGATGTTAGTTTAATCCTGACAAAACAGAAGTTCTGGTACTTGCTTATGGAGCTAGAATTAAGCTTTCTGATCATACAGTAACTCTGCATCGCCTTTCTGTTTCATCATGCACAGCAGTAAATAACTTTGGTATGATTATAGATTCCAATGGTTTATTTGTAGCTCATGTAAATAATAATAACGGGATAGCAATTTTCATCTTAAAAATTTTGCCAGTATAAGAAATATGTTCACTATACGATGCAGAAAAATTTTATGCTATTATCACCTCTAGGTTGGACTATTGGAATATCTTACTGTCTGAATGTTCAACTAGATGCATAAACAAGTTTGAGTTAGTTCAGAATGCAGCAGCAAGAGTCCAAAATATGAGAACATCACCCCTATCCTCTCCAAAAAAGGAATGGCTCCCAGTGACATTTCACATTGGTTTTAGAATATTACGATTGACCTATAAAGCAATAAATGCACACAGTACCTGAGTGACCTGCTAGTGTCGTATAATCCGCCACATCTACTTAGGCTACTTGTTAGTACCAAGCTTTTTCTTACAAAGCCCCAAAGTTATGGAATAGCCTTACAATTAAGGTTTGTAACTCAGACACAGTCTCAGTGTTTAAGTCTAGGCGAAAAACCTATTTATTTAGCCAAGCCTTTTGTGAATATATTTGTCTTAGGTAAAGGAGCAGATCTGAAGGACTCATGGTCATAGAGTATTATGGTGAACTGGTATGTTTAGTTGCTGTTTTCCCCACTCTCATTGATCACTCAGGTTTGTTAACAGAGGAGTGACTGGAAGCAGGGAGCCCTCATGTCTGTGTTTCCTTCTGGCTCTCCTTTTTAGTTATGCTGTCATACTTAGTCCTGCTGGAGTCCCTGCTTGCACTCTACACTTTTATCACAAAAATAAATTGCACTTTTATTGATAATTGTGATCTAACAGATAAATTGCAAATATTAACCATATACAGTATGCTGTCTATAGTGCGTATAATTTGTATACTGTATTTTTTATTCAATTGTTATAGCTGTATTGATTTAAAACCCAATCATGTGGTGAGTCTACGAGACCCTTGAACAATGGCTGAGTAACAAAAACATGAAAATCACACAACCACAGTTTGACTACAGTCAAAAGGTGCAACACCTGAACAACAAAGTTGAGGCTTTGACTTTCTGTGGATAGACGAGTTAATAAATCATTGTGGCCAAAGCAATTAAGCTATGACAGAAAGTATTTTATAAGTACAAGCTATGAGCACATTTATTAGGTAAGTTGTATTCCTAAGGAATAGATTTATTGTTGAACAAACACAGTGTTCCCAGTAAATTAAAATGTTTAAGAAACTAATTGTTCAGTCAACAAAAAGTTTTTATTATCCAAATCAGAATGCAGGGTGATGAACATGAGAGGTATAGAGTATTAGGCTAGGGCTGGCCCATTGCTTGCTCTGCTTCCAAACAGCTTCCAGCTTGTTTTTTTGGGCAAACCAGTCACAAAGTATAGTAGTTTTAATTTTTTGGTGACCAATCCTGAAACACCTCCTGTTCCACCCAGAGTAATACCACAAAGGACCCAGGGTGGCCAATGACACGGCGGAAGATTAACACCAACTTTCTCCATTCAGTTTAGGTGGGGAAGAAAAAATTGTTTTAATTAAAGAAGGAAACAAAAAAACAGGGACCTAAGAACTTATACTAAGAAGAAAAAGGAGGAGAAGAAGAAGGAGGAAAAGTAGGAGGAAAGGGGAAAAAAGTAAAACAATATACTGTACATACATACACAGAGGCTAGACATGTATTTCCATGCACCTACTTTATCATATTTATTTGCATACATATAGTTTAATTATAATAATGATAGGAATGAGAAACTATTATTAATGTATTATTATAATTATTATTATTATAATGTATATATTATAAGTAAGTAAAGAAAAAAAAAAAAAAAAATATATATATATATATATATATATATATATATATATATATATATATATATATATATATATATATATACAGTATATATTAGGGAGCGCAGTCAGAGAAGATCACAAGAGCTGAGGTACTTTAATCTTTAAGCACAACCTGACATTCCAGGTGTGTAAGCACAGGGGTAACCAGTATGTTTAAGTAGACAAATCTATGAGGAATGTTTTTACTTTTCTTATGGGTAGGTGGGGGACAGGGTTGTACTTTTACTAATGGGTATTTGCAAGATAGAATGTCTGTTAACATTCTGTAAGCTAAGGTATAGCTATTACCTACCTGTAAGTTACCTATCTCTTTAGTCAAACCAGTCAAAGATGGAGCGATACATAAATAAATTTCTAAAGAAAAACACAATGCATGTGATGCATGGTACACTGTAACAAATGCTGCTTTTTATCCAGCAACCTTTTTTGCAAGTCCCGGGGGTAAATGGTCAGAAGAGATTCTACTTTTAAAAAAAGGCATTGTACCGCTCTAAGTAGTTTAAAACAGCGACAAATATAAACTGGTCAAATTGTTTTTGTTTTTTTGTTTTTTTTTGGGGGGGGGGGCTCTGAACTTTCAAATTATGTTAACCCGTTCGCATAACTAGCCCGAGCTAGTTTATTTTTTCATGTATGTGAACTGAACTTTGAGCTAGCTCTTGTGAAGTAGAAGCTTGCACAACACTAACAACCAAAGTTATTTCCCTCTATAGTAGACAATTATGTTTCTCTATACAAGACTGGAATTTTTTCTTTATAAGGAAAAACTGAGAAAACCAATCAAACAGGTTACAAACATACTTTAATAACAAGCTGTGCTTCCTTTATTTTAAACACATCAGCAACACATCCGTAAATCAGATTCTGAGGTTTATTAAAGCTGTAGGAGGCTCATGCTGAAATAAATAAAGCTGCAGTATAAACTAAATACATAAATAAAGTTTCCCTATTGACCAAATTACATATCAGCTGCCTGACAGAGAGTGCATTTAGAGATGATTGTCAGTTCCTACTTACTGGTGTCAGGAACGGGGTGTTACAGGCTGATATTATTGCCATGGGCACAAAAAGCAGGCATAAACGCAGAGGGGTGGTGTAAGCAAAAAGAGTCTTTTAACCAAAATAAATAATGAAATATAAATAATAATAATAATAAAAAAAGAACAAAGAACAAACTCAAACAATACTCAAAAGCATATGGTGAAACATGGGCTCTATGGCAAGACACAGGCTTAGGGACATATACAGGCTCTCATACCTGTTACACTAAACATAAGCCCTATGTTGAAACACAGGCTTAAGGACACATACAGGCTCTAATACCCGTTACACTTAGCATAAGCCCAGTGGTGAAACACAGGCTTAAGGACACATACAAACACTAAGTAGGCAGCTTACACGGGACAAAACAAGACTAAAAACTTGGGAAGACTAAAGACAGGACTAGAGACACTTAGAGACTAGAGACATGGAGAACCAGAGACGGAACTAAGGACGAGACATCAGAGACACGGACAGATGCAAAGGGAGACCAGGGACGCAAAAGGAGACCAGCGGGACCAGAGACGCGAAGGGAGACCAGAGACGCAAAGGGAGACCAGAGATGCGAAGGGAGACCAGAGACGCGAAGGGAGACCAGGGAGACCAGAGACGTGAAGGAGGACCAGGGAGACCAGAGACGCGAAGGGGGACCTGGAAGACCAAAGACGCTAAAGGCGATCAGAAAGACCAGAGACGCGAAGGGGGACCAGAGACGCGAAGGGGGACCAGAGACGCGAAGGGAGACCAGGGACGCGAAGGGGGACCATGGAGACCAGTGACGCAAAGGGGGACCAGGGAGACCAGAGACGCGAAGGGGGACCAGGGAGACCAAAGAAACACAGGCCTAAGGACACATACAAACACTTAGTAGGCAGCTTACATGGGACAAGACTAAAAACATGGGGAGACTAAAGACAGGACCAGAGACACTTAGAGACTAGAGACATAGAAAACCAGAGATGGAACTAAGGACGAGACATCAGACACGGACAGATGCAAAGGAAGACCAGGGACGCGAAGGGAGACCAGGGACGCAAAGGGAGACCAGGGAGACCAGAGATGCGAAGGGAGACCAGAGACGCGAAGGTACACCAGAGACTCTCTGAGACGCGAAGGGAGACCAGGGAGACCAGAGACTCCCTGAGACGCGAAGGGAGACCAGGGAGACCAAAGACACGAAGGGAGACCAGAGACGTGAAGGGAGACCAGAGATGCGAAGGGGGACCAGGGAGACCAGAGACGCAAAGGGGGACCAGGGAGACCAGAGACACGAAGGGGGACCAGGGAGACCAGAGACGCGAAGGGGGACCAGGGAGACCAGGGACGCGAAGGGGGACCAGAGACGCGAAGGGAGACCAGAGACGCAAAGGGAGACCAGAGACTCCCTGAGACGCGAAGGGAGACAAGGGAGACCAGAGATGTGAAGGGGGACCAGGGAGACCAAAAACGCGAAGGAGGACCAGGGAGACCAGAGACGCGAAGGGGGACCAGGGAGACCAGAGACGCGAAGGGGGACCAGGGAGACCAGGGACGCGAAGGGGGACCAGAGACGCGAAGGGAGACCAGAGACGCGAAGGGAGACCAGAGACTCCCTGAGACGCGAAGGGAGACAAGGGAGACCAGAGACGTGAAGGGGGACCAGAGAGATCAGAGATGCGAAGGGAGACCAGAGACGCAAAGGTACACCATAGACTCCCTGAGACGCGAAGGGAGACCAGGGAGACCAAAGACACGAAGGGAGACCAGAGACTCCCTAAGACGCGAAGGGAGACCAGGGAGACCAAAGACCCGAAGGGAGACCAGAGACGAGAAGGGAGACCAGAGAGACCAGAGATGCGAAGGGTGACCAGGGAGACCAGAGACCCAAAGGGGGACCAGGGAGACCAGAGATGCAAAGGGGGACCAGGAACACCAGAGACGCAAAGGGGGACCAGGGAGACCAAAAACGCGAAGGAGGACCAGGGAGACCAGAGACGCGAAGGGGGACCAGGGAGACCAGAGACGCGAAGGGGGACCAGGGAGACCAAAAACGCAAAGGGGAACCAGGGAGACCAGAGACGCGAAGGGAGACCAGGGAGACCAGAGACGCGAAGGGGGACCAGGGAGACCAGGGACGCGAAGGGGGACCAGAGACGCGAAGGGAGACCAGAGACTCCCTGAGATGCGAAAGAAGACAAGGGAGACCAGAGACGTGAAGGGGGACCAGAGAGATCAGAGACGCGAAGGGAGAACAGAGACGCGAAGGTACACCATAGACTCCCTGAGACGCGAAGGGAGACCAGGGAGACCAAAGACCCGAAGGGAGACCAGAGACGCGAAGGGAGACCAGAGATGCGAAGGGTGACCAGAGAGACCAGAGATGCGAAGGGTGACCAGGAAGACCAGAGACGCGAAGGGGGACCAGGGAGACCAGAGACGCGAAGTGGGACCAGGGAGACCAAAAACGCGAAGGGGGACCAGGGAAACCAGAGACGCGAAGGGGGACCAGGGCGATCAGAGACGCGAAGGGGGACCAGGGAGACCAGAGACGCTGTCTCTCTGGTCCCCCTTCGCGTTTCTGGTCTCCCTGGTCTCCCTTCGCGTCTCAGGGAGTCTCTGGTCTCCCTTCGCGTCTCTGAAAAGAAGAAATTCTGGAGTGAGCTAGATGAAGTGATGCAGAGCAGCCCTAGAGGTGAGAGAGTGGTGATTGGTGCAGACTTCAATTGACATGTTGGGGAAGGGAACAGAGGTGATGAAAATGTGATGGGCAGGTTTGGTCTTCAGGACAGTAATGTAGAAGGACAGATGGTTTTGGACTTTTCAAAGAGGATGGAAATGGCAGTAGTAAATACTTTCTTCCAGAAAAGGCAGGAACATAGGGTGACATATAAGAGTGGAGGAAGAAGCACTCAGGTGGACTACATCTTGTGTCGACGTTGTGATCTGAAAGAGATCAGTGACTGCAAAGTGTAGGTAGGGGAGAGTGTAGCCAGACAACACAGAATGGTGGTGTGTAAAATAACCCTGGTGGTGAGGAAGGTGAAGAAGACAAAGGCAGAGCAGAGGACTTCCATGGAAGCTGAGAAAAGAAGAATGTTGTGAATTCTTCAGGGAGGAGTTAAGACAGGTTATGGGTGGTCAGGATGTGCTTTTAGTTGACTGGACAACTACAGCCAATGTGATCAGGGAGACAGGTAGAGGGGTACTTGGTGTATCATCAGGTAAGGGAAAAGTGGACAAGGAGACATGGTGATGAAATGAGGAAGTCCAGGAGCATATACTGTACAGGGAAAGACACTAGCTAAGAAGAAGTGGGACACTGAGAGGACTGAAGAGAGTAGACAGGAGTACAGGGAGATGCAGCGTAAGGTGAAAGTAGAGGTGGCAAGGGCCAAACAAAGAGCATATGAGGACTTGTGTGCTGGGCTGGACAGTAAGGAGGTGGATTTGTACAGGTTGGCGAGGCAGAGAGATAGAGATTCTAAGGATGTGCAGCAGGTTAGAGTGATTAAAGATAGAGATGGAAATGTACTGACAGATGCCATGAGGGTGATGGGAAGATGAAAGGAGTATTTTGAGGAGTTGATGAATGAGGAAAACGAAAGAGAATGAAGAGTAAAAGAGGTAACTGTTGTGGAACAGGAAGTAGCAAATATTGGTAAAAGTGAGGTGAGAAGGGTGTTGAAAAGGATGAAGAGTGGAAAGGCTGTTGGTCCTGATGACATACCTGTGGAGGTATGGAAATGCTTAGGAATGGTGGCAGTAGAGTTTCTGACTAGTTTGTTTAACAAGATCTTGGAGAGTGAGAGCATTGCAGAGGAAGGGAGGAGAAGTGTATTGGTGCCGATTTTTAAGAACAAGGGACATGTGCAGGGCTGTGGCAATTACAGAGGCATAAAGCTAATGAGCCATACAATGAAGCTGTGGGAAAGAGTAGTGGAAGCTAGGTTAAGGTCAGAGGTGAGCATTTGTGAGCAGCAATATGGTTTTATGCCTAGAAAGAGTACATCAGATGCAGTATTTGCTTTGAGGATGCTGGTGGAGAAGTACAGAAAAGGTAATAAAGAGTTGCATTGTGTCTTTGTAGATTTAGAGAAAGCGAACGACAGAAAAATTGGAGAGGTGGAGGTATGCTCTGGAAAGCAGAGGAATGAAGGTTAGCCGCAGCAAGACGGAATACATGTGTGTAAATGAGAGGTACTCAAGAGGGACGGTGAGGCTACAGGGAGCAGAGGTAATGAAGGTGCAGGATTTTAAGGACTTAGGGTCAACTGTCCAGAGCAACGAAG
The DNA here is from genome assembly GCF_024256425.1 of Clarias gariepinus. Taxonomy (NCBI): domain Eukaryota; kingdom Metazoa; phylum Chordata; class Actinopteri; order Siluriformes; family Clariidae; genus Clarias; species Clarias gariepinus. The sequence goes on from NC_071111.1 coordinate 23,511,355, forward strand.
AGTGTGAAAAGAAGGTAAAGAGGCGGGTACAGGCAGGTTGGAGTGGGTGGAGAAAAGTGTCAGGTGTGTTGTGCAATAAAAGAGTATCAGCGAGAATGAAAGGAAAGGTGTACAGGACAGTGGTGAGACCAGCAATGCTCTACGGCTTAGAGACAGTGGCACTGAAGAAAAGACAGGAGGCAGAGTTTGAGGTAGCAGAGCTGAAGATGTTGAGGTTCTCTTTGGGAGTGACAAGGATGGATAGGATCAAGAATGAGTTCATCAAAGGAACAACCCATGTTAAAAGTTTTGGAGATAAAGTCAGAGAGGCCATATTGAGGTGGTTTGGACATGTTTAGAGAAGAGATTGTAAATATATTGGTAGAAGGATGCTGAGGTTGGAACTGCCAGGCAGGAGATCTAGAGGAAGACCAAAGAGGAGATTTATGGATGCAGTGAGAGAGGACATGAAGTTAGTTGGTGTAAGAGAAGAGGATGCAGAGGATTAGGGTTAGATGGAGGCAGATGATTCGCTCTGGCGACCCCTGAAAGGGAACAGTTGAAAGACAAAGAGGGAGTTAAGTGTGATATCTATGCATGATATCATAGCCAGATTGCAACACATAAATGTAATTTACTCTTCCAAAAATTTCATTTACACAACATGCCCCACATGTAATACCAAATACAGTTTAAATATATACAGTAACAATGTCACTTAATGCCAGTACAGTTTTATCTGGGGCAGCAACAGCTCCAAGTTACTGGATCCGGATGTTCAGATGAATATTGGCTCTGGCCTTAACTTTTCCCAGGACCCTGAACGAGGACTGATATTATATATCAGGATGTACACCCTTTTCATCATCTGTTCGAGTAAATTACCTAACTGGGTCTGCAATACCCAATATTGGAGTAGTTTGTAATGCCTATTTTTTAGATAAATGAAAACTTGTTTATTTATCACAGGCTTACAAATGTTTTGCCCTGTGCAGAAATGCATTTCATAAGAATTTAACCTGTAATTGTACAAATTGTGATTTTGACAAGCTACTGTAGCCTTGCCCTTTTGCTGCTAAACGTTTTAGCAGCCCACAACTCATTGCATTCTGCCAACACAGAGTTGGACACAAATAGGAATGTGTTATTAAAAGTACAAGATGAACCCTTCCTGCCTCCTTACCTGATGAACTGACCATCTTCTATGCTAAGGAACACCTTCTTTCTGTTAAAAGTACTTTCACCAGAGGTGCCTTATCTCCTCCCTGTATACCGACTCTTTCTACTTGCTGATGAGACCAACCATGGCCATGTTATTGACAATCTTGATGATTTGATTCAAACTGCCCGTTGCTGTATAGCCATGAGTGTGTGTGTGTGTGTGTGTGTGTGTGTGTGTGCGCGTGCATTCGTCATGCATAAAGAGCATTATGATTATTTTAGGAACTAGTACATGGCGTCTTGAACAGTGTTGACAATACGACAATCTAACAGTACAATGATACTTTAACATCTCCCTCCTTTTTATTAAACATTAATAATAGGTCCTTACATGTAAAGTAGATCATCTGTGGAAAGTGTGTTTGTTTCAATAGAAATCTCAGGTAATAGTGGATATTCTTGTTTTACTGAATTTATGTCATTGACTTGGAGCCTTTCTAAAAACACACTGGTTGCTCTAATTATCACTGGTCCAGGAACCTTCTGGGAGTTGAATGTCGTAAACGTGCCACTGCAGCCCTTAACAGCTATTAATTAATGATGGTAGTTGGAACCCAGAAAGAGAAATTGTTTAAAATAATGGTAAAAATTACAATCATTACACCAATTGGTTGTCACTTCAGGTTTGGGAGCCACTACCATGGAGCTGGACCTGGGGCTTGTTGATTTATCTATGATGCCACCTGTACTGTACTGTAGCTAGATCCTTAAGCATTGCACTCCCCTAAGTTGTTTGAGTCATTTCTGGTGGCAGCCTTCCTGATCAATGGGGTTTTAAAATACATCTAAAGTACAGGGATAGCTCCTGATGGTAAGGATTTCACCTGCCGTTTCATGGTTCGAAAATTTGACATTTAAAAACTTTTAAAAGAAGGTTATATGAATGTTTTGGAATAGTCAACCATGTTAGATGTTTTGGAGATAAAGTCAGAGAGGCCAGATTGAGGTGGTTTGGACATGTTCAGAGGAAAGATTGTGAATATATCGTTAGAAGGATGCTGAGGTTGGAACTGCCAGGCAGGAGGTCTAGAGGAAGACCAAAGAGGAGATTTATGGATGCGGTTTTTATGGAGAGAGGACATGAAGTTAGTTGGGGTGAGAGAAGAGGATGCAGAGGATAGGGTTAGATGGAGGCAGATGATTCGCCATGGCGACCTCTGAAAGGGAACAGCCGAAAGACAAAGAAGAAGGTAAAGCCTCTCACAGAGAAAATATTACTCAGATAAAATTAGACGTCTTTTATTTACTTACATATTAAAAGTAATGAGCTTGTATTTGCTCAATGTAGTCTTTAAATCATAATACAGAGTTTATCTCTCTCTCCCTCTCTCTCTTTCAAAACCTTTGAATATTTTGTTTTCGCCACTGTCTGCAACCAGCTCCACTTATGATTTTAAACACCTGCTGCATGATTGATCAGTTTATATTGGGAAGGCAAATCATGCAATTATGTATGTTGATCAGTCGGTGCCTACAGTAACTACCTTAAATACTACAGTGTTTTTTTAATGCAAGAGCATGGTCAGACATAGAAAAGTATGGGTATTTGTTGTAGGATCTGTAAGGGTCCTCCACTAGAGGTCACTGTTTTTATTTTGTAGTTTTGTTGGCCGACTCAGTTTCCCAGCAGGCACCTCGGTCAGGTGAGGCAGTGCACACCTGATCCGAGGTAGCCATCAATCAATCTATAAATAGCTGTTTAGACTGGGAAACTGGGTCGAGCATTTTTGGTACCACCACTGTCATTTATGTGGGCATTTTGGTTTGTTCTGTTTTGTTATCTGTTTAGTTTGTACTTTGATTATAGTTGGGTTGACTTGGGCTCTCTTATTGGCAATGTTTCTGTGTATCTTGTGTGTCTGTGTTAGTGGAGCTGATTCAGTCCTGTCCTTCTGTGTTCTTGTGTTTAGCTAGAGCAGGTAAGTAGGTAGGTGTGTGTTTGGCTAGGAGCGTGTTTAGCTAAGATCTATGTTGTTACAGTAACTAGCATGCTTCTAGCCATAGCCCCTCTGTGTCTCTAGCTGTCCTGTGTTTCCTCTCCCCCTAGTTGCCCAGTGTGCCTAGCCTTTGATGTGTCCCTCAGCCTAGCCTTTGATGTGTCCCTCAGCCTAGCCTTTGATGTGTCCCTCAGCCTAGCCTTTGATGTGTCCCTCAGCCTAGCCTTTGATGTGTCCCTTGTCTGTGTTTCTGTGACCCATTCCCTAGTGTGTGTTAAGCTACAGGTAAGTAGCTTTAGTGCATGTTGGGGCTAAAGACATGCTTGGCTAGGTGTATGTGTAGCTAACTGCCATGGTTAAGCAATGCTTAGCCATGTTTAGCTAAAAGCCATGCCTAGCTGATTGCCATGTCTTTAGCCCTTGTCCCGTCCCTCTCTTGGTCTCTAGTCTTTACGTGTCTCCCGTTCTCTCTAGTCTTTACGTGTCTCCCGTTCTCTCTAGTCTTTACGTGTCTCCCGTTCTCTCTAGTGTCTCCCGTTCTCTCTAGTGTCTCCCGTTCTCTCTAGTGTCTCCCGTTCTCTCTAGTGTCTCCCGTTCTCTCTAGTGTCTCCCGTTTTCTCTAGTGTCTCCCGTTCTCTCTAGTGTCTCCCGTTCTCTCTAGTGTCTCCCGTTCTCTCTAGTGTCTCCCGTTCTCTCTAGTGTCTCCCGTTCTCTCTAGTGTCTCCCGTTCTCTCTAGTGTCTCCCGTTCTCTCTAGTGTCTCCCGTTCTCTCTAGTGTCTCCCGTTCTCTCTAGTGTCTCCCGTTCTCTCTAGTGTCTCCCGTTCTCTCTAGTGTCTCCCGTTCTCTCTAGTGTCTCCCGTTCTCTCTAGTGTCTCCCGTTCTCTCTAGTGTCTCCCGTTCTCTCTAGTGTCTCCCGTTCTCTCTAGTGTCTCCCGTTCTCTCTAGTGTCTCCCGTTCTCTCTAGTGTCTCCCGTTCTCTCTAGTGTCCAGTTTCAGCTCCACGCCTCGTTTGTGTCCTGTTATGTGTTTGTCCCCCTGCCTGTGTCTCGCCACAGGGCGTGTTTTGTGTCTCCCCCTGCCTGTGTCTCGCCACAGGGCGGGTGCTTTGTTCCCCTGTCTGTGTCTTGCCAGAGAGCCCCTGTTAGCACAAAGTTAAGTATTGTTTGAGTTTGTTTGTTCCTTTGTTTGTATCTTTATTTATACTTTGTGTTTAACCTTTATTAAAAGACTCTTTTTTTTTTTTTTTTTTTTTTTTTTTTTGGTTACACCACCCCTCTGCCTCTATGCCTGCTCCTTCCGCCCACGGCGTTCAACACCTGCCACAACACCCCGGTCATGACAGGATCATGGAGTAAAAGTAAAGCATCCACCAATAAAACTAGTCATGTAATAATAGCTGCATAATTCAATTGTTCTAATACAATTGTCCAATTTAGTGTCTTGTTACAGGAAGGCCCGGGTTTGATTTCCAGCCAGTGTCCAAACCCCAACCACTGAATGCTGTGCCAGATAAAACGGAAGGGTTGTGTCAGGAAGGGCATCCGGCGTAAAACATGTGCCAAACGTGTATGTGTGGACCAGATGGTCTGCTGTGGGGACCCCTTGCTTGGAGCAGCCGAAAGACCAACAACATCTGTATCATATTATGCATTTTTTCTTTTTTTTTTTTATGATGAAAAAATACAACTATTGAACTTTTTAAATAGAAATCTGTTTAATGGTTAGTCAACAAACTGTTCTTGACTTTTTTTACGTGATCACTTATAAAGTGGTTCCACCTCAGACAACCTAAAACACGTACAATAACAGAAATTGTTGGCGAAGTAACATGATTAATGAACACGGACTAAGAAACACAGAGGAGAGCCATCACAACAATCGTACAAACCATAGGCTTTAACAGGAATTATTCTGAGCTTTGAAAATTTGTCTTTTAAGGTTATACAAATACAGTAAGCTACATGTCATGTGCACCAATAAAAATTACTACAAAGTTGTCTCTTTACAATAGAAATTATTTTGAAATACAACCTAAACGACTCAGATGTCACCTGATTAGCTTTTGGAAAGAAATGACAAATAATTCTTACAATGAAGTGTGTGGTAAAAGCAATGAAGGAGAAAAGAAAGCAAATTATAGAAGTCAGGAAATCTAACTGGAAGAAAGTAAAAAAACTGAAAATAAGGAAATGTCTAAGAGCAACAAATATTTGTAGTTATGTGCAACTTTAAATTTTTAGATCTTCAGAGATAGAGCCCAGAATGCTAAATAAAATAAGGTCGGGAAATCTGAACAAACATCTTTTTAGTTCATTCAATCATTTTCAGTAATCTTTTGATCCTTGTAAATATGCGCAGTATGTTTCATACATTAAAATTTGGAATAAATTTATCACCTATTACATTATGTAATGTGTGTTGATGACTGGCTTTTAGCACAACCCGTTACATGCAGCAAAATCCTCATTGTTAAATAAAATACAATCCTTATATAGGTCTAGTGGGACTAAAATTAACTCTAAAAGTAATAACTTAACACTGTGCAGGTATTGCACACTTGTTTATATGTGCAAAATTCTTTTATATACAGTACTGTCCAAAAGTCTCGAACTCTTCATTTATTCATATATTGCCTCCAAAAACCCGAACTTTCTTGTATTTTTAGGGAATAGCTCTTCCCACACAGTGACCCATGAATCATTTAAGCATAAAAAAGCATCTAACATAAGGTATGAACCAGTGAGAAACAAGTGCAGATGATAACAGATGATCAGGCCGGTGATTAGTGTACCGCTGATGCTGAATGCTGAGTGCTTGGAGCAGACGAGAGGAGAAATGAGGTTGCTATAGCGTTAATTTTTTTTGTGTGTATCTTTAGGCACTTTGTAGCCTGTCAGAGTAAAACATTTGCTTTCATTTATTTAATTTAAATTCATCTACACAAGTTAATTTTATTAATAAAAATAAAAAAGGGGGGCTAAGAGTCCTGCACAGTACTGTTTGTATTACATGATTACATAATTTATCAGAGCCAATTGCACCAAAGACAGTGTTACACTTTCAACCTTAAAAAGAAAGTAACAAATTAAATTAACATCCTAGAACGGTGTTGTGTTTTACCCAATAGGAAACATATATACAAACTTCAATCCTGCAATCAACAATGTGGTGTAATTAGTAAAAGCTATTATTGCTCACTATATTGAATGACAGGTAAACTGCACATATTGAGCAGAGAGCCAGGAATGCTGTTTATCAATGTGTTATTTTCACAGCATGAAATCAATTTTGTAATGGTGTTGTGGTACATAATGTTGTATCAGAAAGGGAATTTTAGTATTGTAACAACACTATGCCCAACTGCGGTAAATGAGATTACTATACTCCATTCAATTTTTCCCATGCTATTAAATGTAAGGTGATTGAGTTGCAGTGTTGTAGTGCTGCTTTGTGTAAGTGCTGTAGTTTCTGACCTGGAAATTAATGTTCTATCATGAGTTCCTATCCAAGAACCCACTCTTAAATCATAAAAGCTCAGTTACATAAATGTATTCCCTTGTGTTGTTTTGTAATACATTTCTCTGGATGGAGTTAATAAATGTAGAAGATGAAAATGCATTTACTGTGTGTTGTGTATTGACTTGTACAGCAGAACCTCGGCATACAAATTGAAGCAAATATTTCTTAAAAAAAAAAATTGCATTGCAAATCAATTGCTAAATAATGTAAATGCAGATAATCTATTTCAGCCACTTAAAATAATACCAATATTACAAAAAAAAAAAAAAAAAAACCACGAGACAAATCATGTAGCTTTTGAACACATGTCTAAGGCAATGTTGGTATCGTGGGTTGACTCTAAACAGAATTTATAAACTCGCTTTGCTTACCTTTCCACTGACGCAAACTCCTCCTGAACACACCCACAACTTAGCCGATGTTCAGTTTGGTTCGGTTCATTTATATGCTGAACATGCTTCATATGCAAATGCAAATTCCTTACAAAATTTAAATTCTTGAGGTGAAAATTCATAAGGGAGGGCATTCGTATGCCGCGGTTCCACTGCTTTGTAATTGGACGTTTTAGCCCCCGAGTGGCGCTGCAGGAAAGTGCTTGCCCTATCATCCAGAGCTGATAGAACGCAAGTTCGTATCCCGGGTGATGATGTAGCCTCCTGCAGCCAGGGGCCTGGAGAACGCTGATTAGCCGAGCTCTACCAGACCGGAGGAATGGGAGGCACTCAGAGCTTTCACATCAATCATGGCTCTACAGCCAATCATGGGTGTTTGTGAGCTCACGCGAGTGGATAGCGCTGTCCTCCGAGTGTGTTACCCCGGTCCTATCGGTGTGTGAGCCAGCAGTTTGAAAAGATGCAGTTAGCTGGCATCACCTGTATTAGTTTTCGAACCTCCCTGAGTGGTAGTAGTAGCCTTAATGCGGGAGTGCCCTAATGACGGGTGGGAAATGGATTCAACTAAATTAGGGAGAAAATCGGGGGACAATCCAAAAAGAAAAAAAAGAGTTACATTTTCACTCCTTTAGTCATTCCAAAATCATGAATTTTATATTTGCAGATTTATCAGCTTATGCTTATGGCCAAAACTTCGTACATTTATTATAAATTGCTTAGCTCATTTCAGCCTTCCTTTACGTTACCAAATGTGCTTAGACTTCTGCATATGTATAACAACATCAAAGGAAAAGTTTCCCCTAACAAGGCGGCACAGTTGCTTAGTGGTTAGCACTGTCACCTTGCACCTCCAGGGTCCGGGTTCAACTCCCGCATGGGGAAGTTTCCATTTTACGACCCTGTATACAGAATAAACCAGTATACAGTAGACACTGTGTGAGATGAGATGAGCTCTCCTAACTAATGTTTGACTTCTTTAAACACAACTGTATATAAAGTTTCCAGTGATTGCAGTTAAAACAAGCAGCCAAATTACAAAAATGTGAGTTTCAATTTTCGATTTCACTCATTCAACAACTATCATACAACATCTGCTGTTTTACAATCTTTTGTCAGTTAAAACTGTATTGAAATCTTAATTAGTTTTTCCCAGTTTTGAAGATTACTAGACAAACAAGGTGTAGCTTAGTACAATGCAGAACACATTAACAAACCGAAAACGCAACAGCAAATCGCAACAGCGGAAAAACATGATAGCAAAACCAAAAACAAGCTAACTTTAACTACAATCTTAAACTAAAAAGGGTAGTTCCTTGTGAAATATCACAAGCTTAAGTTTTTAATTATGAGCCTAAATCAGCCAACTGATGATTTTTTTTTTTTACGTTTTTGTCAAGAATTTGCATATGGCGCTACCAGAGTTGGGTATAACGTGTTACTGTGTAATGCATTTCTGTAATCTAATTACTTTTCCTGATAACGCAGTAATGTAGCGCATCAGATTTTAAATGCATGTAATTTGATTACAGTGACCAATGTCATTAACATAACGTTACCACTGTAATGTAGTCAATCAGTCACGTTTTGCGCAGCAGCCTCAGTTAACGAGCATGCGCTTTAATCAATCATCAGACAGCTTTTTGATCTTGTAACAGGTTCACTGAGGATTTTTAATGCGGAGAAAGCCCGAGACCCATTAACATTAATTATTGCCAGTCAGCCCGACCTGGCGGCCTCGCCCCTTTGCGCACCTGCAGAATTGGGGAAGCCTACATAGGGAGCTCACAGAGTGAGCAAGGACAGACTAAAGGTTCACATCACAGGTGCACACAGTGACATGTTTTTAAAGTAACCTCAAAGTAACATAATTAGTAATCTGATTACTTTTTACTATATACTAATGTAATAATAAGTTATGTAATCAAATTACAATTTTTAAGTAGTAATTAGTCATTTGTAGTAGATTACAATTTTTTTGTTTGTAACTTCCCCAACTGGGCACTACTCACACCATAATGGTGCCAATCCAACATCATTAATACGTAAATGTTAAAAAGCCACCTAAAGAAAGCCGAGTCATTTGGAGGAAAGAATTAATCCTATAATAAAAATAACACAATATGTAATAGTACATCATAATTCTACTTTGATGTAATGCTGTTGTGCTTTGTTGGTGTGTTTTTTGTTTGTTGGTGTGGTTTGCAGTTGTAAGCTTGGGGTTTAAGTTTATTGAAAATGTTTGCCTGAACTTTCGTACACATTCAAAGTCATTTTTTAAGTCACGTATTTTTTTAAACGTAGACCAAATGAAAAAAAAAAACAACCAACAATATACCACAAACAGAATTTGATAACTGGAACTATTATAAAATGTGACAATTTTAACTCTGGGGCTCTCCATCCACGGAGATGTTGAACATCTACTCGAACAGATACTGGTACAGTAAGAACAAGTAGTAAAACCTTATTCTTATGTCCCTAACAGTGTGAGGCATAGCAAGAGACTTTAAACAGATATGATTGCTATGCACGTCCGTAAAGGTTTACAGATTGATTCCGCCCAGGTATCTGGATTTCCACAGGAAACATCTCTGAGGACGAGAGCTGGGTTGGTCCCGGTGGACCCGAAGGCATTAGAGGAGTTGTCTCCTGGCCCAAGCTCTCTCTTGCCCCACGCTTTCTCACACCTCTCTGAGAGGGGAGAGAGGCAGGGAAGTGATGACCCTCAAGCCATGGTCTCTTTTCCTGGCAGTCTTCTGTCATTGAAGGTGTGTAGGTTTATCACTTCCTCAGTTTTGACAATGGTGGGAGGCTGAGGTTTTTGTTTGAGTCGCCGCTGACACTTCAGAGACACTGATAGTTCATCCACCATAGCACTGCAAAACGATCGCTGGAAAATCAGAAAGAGACAAACAAGTAAGGATTGGAAGAAATAAAAAAATATGAATAGAGACCGGCTGCATTAATGAGCCAAGGATTTTCAACTGACAGGGGTGAGCATATTTTTAAATCCTTGTCAGTAATATGTAGATAAAAGCCAGTCAAGATGTACCCTTACCTTCTCCATCTGTGCATTCAGTTTGGACTTGTATAGCACTTCACCCACAGCTACAAAAACTGAAAGGACCAATCCAGCAGCCAGCACGATGAAGATGCCGCCAATGTTTTGCACTCCCAGTGCACTTGCCTCTTTGCTTTCCTCCTCTGGACAACCGTTACCTCGCCACCATTTCTCTTTCATCATGTGAAGTTTTCCTTCTTCTTGCAACTGTAAGATCGCTATAGTGATCTTATCTCGGTAAGGAGAGCCTATAAGGACAATATATATATATATATATATATATATATATATATATATATATATATATATATATATATAAATTTAGTGAGTTTAGGAATCTAAGAATTGTACAGATGGGATTTCTGGACATAAATTACAAAGGGTTGGACACGCTATATGTCTATTAAGTAATGTTTATGGTCTGCAATGCTTATAAGTGACTTGAACAGGATAAGCAATCTATATAAATAAAATTAAGGTTTTGTCTATACATTGCATTGTTCAGAACTTGCTCCTTTAATTATATTTTTAGATTTCATACATTGGAAAACATAGAAAATTTTCTATCTGTATTTCTGTCTGTGTGTCTGTCTGTATGTCTGTCTGTATGTCTGTCCAGCCTGATTTTGTCAGAGCATCATGCAAAACTGCCTGGACAGAATTTAATGAAACTTTGCAGTACTTAGGAATTTACCTGAAATTAAACCTGCTCCATGAACTAAATCAAAATGTTAAGTAAAAGTGAGCAGATTATGATTATGAAGAATATGTCACAGCATCTAGCGCTTTTTTTTTTTTACAATTTTTTTCCGTCAAAGTGGGAGTGGCTATACATGTCATCCAACGGGGCCCATCAACTCAGTAGTTTACCATGTATACACAGAGTATGTGGAAGACACATGAAGAACGGTAATGCATTAAAACCTCAAGAAACAAAAACAAAAGCGTGACACACCATAACTTTCTCCAATAAAAGGAAAGTAGACTATAAAAACTGAACCTTCAAAGATGAATGAACAGACCAAATGTATGTTTATTCTTCCTACAGAAGTTTAAAACCAGTTTGTCTCATGTTCTGAGCTAATAACAAGCAGTAACGTTATTATGAGACAAAACAAAGGTCGTTAGAGCAAACATACCGATGGCAGTTTATTACCTATATAAATAAAAGAAAAGTTTTGTCTGTACATTGGTCTGAAAAAGAAAAAAAAAATGTCTGTTTGTTTGTCTGTATGTCTGCTCAGCCAGACTTTGTCACATCATCATGCAAAACTCAGTCACAATGAGACTTCCATGTATATAAGTAGGTTCCATGACCATTACATGTCTATGGGCTGTGCCTGTTCTGGTACAAAACCATACCTACAACACCCAGATGTTACTTATCTGTTAATTCCTTAAAAATGTTCTCTATATACAGTACAGTATTGTGCAAAAGTCTTAGGCACCATATTATATGCTGTACCAATTTTGTTATATATGTCTATCATGTCTGCATAATTATGTGCAAAATTATTCAATATTTCTACAGTATATATAATTTAAAATTAATAAATAAATAAAATTAACAGGAGCATATATGCATGGCTGTAAAGAATATATATATATATATATATATAGTAAAAGACAGACCAGTTTTCAGATGAAAACAAAAAACCTAATGTACGCTCCTGGGATTTGAAAGGAGCGTCAACTCATATTCTCCAGGATGCTCAGTAAAACCTAACAGCTTTTTTACCTATAGTACTGTGCAAAAGTCTTGCGCACATACAAAAATATGGCATAAACAAAAGATGCTTTAAAAACATTTCTGCATAAAAGAGACTTCTATAAAGAGCAATAAAGAGTAATAGAATAAACAGTCAATATTTGGAGTGAAAACTCATTGCTTAAAATCAGGAGTTTTAGACACAGAGTTTTATAAGAAAACAGCTGTTAGGTTTTACTGAGCTTGCTGGAGAATATGAGTTCTTTATCACACTCGCTTCTTTCTATTTTTATACAAATCCCAGGAGCGTATATTAAGATTTTTGTTTTCATCTGAAAACTGGTCTTGTACTATATATTTTTACAGTCATGCATATGTTCTCCTGTATTGATATTTATTTATAAATTTTTAAGTTATATATGGAAATACTGAATGATTTTGTACATAATCATGCAGGCATGATAAACATATATAACAAAATTGGTACAGCATATAATATGGTGCCTAAGACTTTTGCACAGTACTGTATTATTTAACATATTAGTAAATTTGTATGGTGAGTATGCTTGACTTTATTATATGCACAGGTCATGTTGTGTATAGGACTATAAGACATCTTCAGGACCAAACAAACCAGAGACCTATAAAAGACCAATTAAAGTTGTCTACATGAAATGCAGTAAATACTGTAGTAATATCATACTGTATGTTTATGAAGATGACGCTTAAGACGTCTTGAGTTTTAAAAGCCTTCTACATAAGATGTAAGGGTTTGTCTGCATGCCCACTGGGGTAGAACATTAATTAATTCTGATATCATTCCAGCCCCTTAATTGTAATTCCTATAGTTTAAATTATATTAGAAACGTGTGAAATAAAGGTTATGCAGATACCACAGTTGTACTATGAGCTCCAGGTCCAGAGTGTAGTATTTACCCATAGGTGTTGCCACTCCATAGGCCTTGGAATCAATTAGGCCTCCAACCTGTGTGAGATTGCAGTTGCGCTGAGTGACAAACTCGATTGTGGTGGACTCCATGAGGAACGCGTAGTCAGATGTCAGGACTCGCTGGATGCCCTCTTCTACACTCTTTACCATCACAGACTGCCTCCTGCTGTTCATGAACTCCCACATCTTATCATAAGTAGAGATCTTTGTTTTCTACATTAGTAGAATAGAGAGAAAAAAAACATTCACTTGAAACAATTAATAACAAAATTGCTACCTATGGACTGCTTTCATAAGCATCAAGTAATTTCTGGTCATTTAGTTGCAAGACAGGTTCTGTCTTAGGCCCTATAAGACAGATAAAAAACATTCTGAGTTCTAAGCAGACTTATAGACTGTGTATCCCGGCAATAAAAAAAAAAAAATGAAAACAACTCTGACGTTAACTTTGGCCGTAGCACCTTGAAGAACGTCATGGTAGATCCATCTTCAACTACACCATAGGGGATCTTCGTCTGCTTGGCCAGGTCATCAGCTGAGTCAATGGGAGACTCCATTCTCTCCACAGTGAGGAAAGCAGCGAGGTTTGCTGTGTATGATGAAATGATGATCAAGGTGAAGAACCACCAGATTCCTCCAACTATTCTGGTAGAGAGAGCTTTGGGCATGAGCTCAGACCCTGTAGAGGACAGTATATTGAAGAGGAGCGCGAATGGTGTTGAGAAGGATAACAAAAACAGAAAACAATAGAAAACATGAAAAGGGAAATCCTGGTAAGGAGTGAGCCAGTGTACTTGGAAGTATCTATTGCTTTATGCAGGTCTAAATCCTCTAAAATAAAAAGTATTTATCTTTTGATTTACGGTTTGCAAAATTTTGTGCTACAGTACAAAGTTCATAATTCAGCTTCATAATTTATTGCCAGCAGAGTTTAATGGTACCTTTTCACTTACCTATAGAATGCTTCGTAAAATAAGTATTGTTGTAATTTAGATCATGCATACCAGCTCCTTTTATTTTTATTCTCTATCAATAAACTAAAATTGAGACATATCATTATAACAAGAACATTGTAGGTTTAAAAGTCATTTCTAGACATTTAGTAATTACAATGCATACACTTCAAAAACATGGAAAAAATGTATGGCACACTAGCATGTAATTGCATACCCTTCCTTTTAAAACATATTTTGGTTAAACAGTATGGAAGAAAAATAGTGCCACATTAAACAATTTATTTGAGTTCTTGATTTTTTTCTGAGATGTTTCTTTTATTACAAATTAATTAAAATAAATTAGAATTCTGATTTTTTTCTTAGGAAAAAATGTCCAGAAACTCTTATTTAAATCTCGTAATTCTAACTTTAATCTTAAAATTCTAACTTTAATCTCAGGTTTTGTTTGAGATTAAAGTTTGTTTGTGAAATTTCAATTAAATTACTTTTTTTTTTAAATCTGAATTACAACTTTAAACTTATTAAACTTAAAATTAAATTTTAATCAAATCCTGATTAAAAAAGTCTTTTTCTGAAAAAAGTCAGAACTCAAACATATTTCAATGGTGGGTCTAATCCTCTTTCTTAGAGTAGAGGATTTATCTCTTGCCCAACTAAACAACACCTTGTTGGGTCTTCACTTTCATGCACTCAAGGTAACTTCAAACCTCGCCACTACTTCCCACTGACCTCTATGGGGCAAACCACAGTGGCAAGGGACTCTGTAGTGTTCCTCCCCCAGGGTGAAGTGTATGGCGGTATCATCCTTTATGTGTTCCATATTAAGATCCATATTTTCACTGAGGACTTTAAACAGTGACTTCTGGGCATCCACGTATCATTAATTCTTAAGCAAGGTCAGCTAAGCCATGTGTGGTTTTGTGGTTTTACACTGTTTTCTGGTATCATAAACTCATGTCATGATTAAAAGATGTTTTATTAAACTATATAAATTTTATGCAGTTTATAGAAATTAAACTGCCTAAATTTAACTTAGGTAAAATCAGTCTAATATGTAAATCCTTTTTTTTTTTTTGTGAATCCTTTTTGTGCTGTTACTCTTTTGAGTGCAAGTATGAAAGAGCACTGCACCGGCCTTTGCAACACTTTCTTTCCATCAATTGTCCATGAAACTCTGTAGGGATCTCAACTAGGGATCATGGAGGCCAATGGTGACTATTGGATTTTGTTCCTATTTTTACAACCGTGGTACGACCTCCGGTCAACATTCACATGTGCATTCACACACTAAAGGCAACTTGGGAACACCAATTAGTTTAATCTGCATGTCTTTGAACTGTGGGAGGAAACCGGCGTACCCGGAGGAAACCCACCAATCTCTGGCAGAACATGCAAACAGACCCCAAGGCAGGAATCAAACCCGGACCCTGGAGATGCGAGGCAACAGTGCTAACCAGTACACCACCATGCCGCCAATTATTTCTAATGTTTTTTATTTATTAAATGAATAGCAGTGATGTTTAGCGTACTAAATCTTCCTGATAAATCTTTCTGTCTCTAATTCGGATTAGAATATCAGTGTTGTGAAAATATTCTGGGAATCACTGTTACAAGAATGTTGAGACTTATAAAGCTAAAGTGTTATTTGTTTTTATAAACTTCAGCTTTATCTCAGTAACTTCTACAGTGCATTAACATACAGAGTCCTTTGCAGCCTGTAGTAGCAGCTCTGAACCAGAAGGGGGCCCCAGAGAAGCCGACTGGGCTACAGTGAGCCAGAAATTTTGCACAGACAGGCTGAAGCCTCTACCTTGCTGCATGAGAGCCCCAACTCCGAACCAGAAACTATTTAGAAGAGTGAAGTTATTCTCCACCATGTCAGAATCAGGGTTACAGGGATGAGGATTATACCACTCATACGGGCTGAACCTGATTTAGAGAAAAAAGAGATAAAAGATGATTAGACAGGCATTAAAGGGAAATTTAAACTGCAATACATAAAACACCTGGATTGACTGATCCTTAATTCCATTAAATGTATAGTCTTTACTGTTTAAAGGATTTATCTAGAGTTGTCTTAAAAACCATTAGGATATTTGAATATTTTATTACACTACATTATCCATTCATTTCATGCCAAAAAAATGCCTCCCTTTTAAATAATTCAGCAGATTTATTAAATTATGAATAAGCACTCAACATCCAGTAGCTGTAACTCTGTTCTCTAAGGAGCTCTCTAAGGAAGTCCTGTTGTTAGATGATTAAGCATTTCACCTTGACTTAAGACTAAAAAAAAAAGATGTTTTTTACTGCCTGATGTATATGTGTGTCCTGGCCCAATGAAATTTATAACATGAAAGGAATCACCTTAAACAGACACATGAGCTTAGGTGTGTCTACATCCAGTCCAGACTGTCCAGAGTCCAACATGATTTGATGCTTTAACTGATCAAAGACACCCAATTCAAATCACTAGCTCATTACCAGGTCGAGTAATGAGCGTTAGAGCAGGTGAATCTCCGAACCCTGCTAACGTGCAGGACTGGAATTGAGGCCTGGTCATGGAGAGTCAATCCCAGATTTATTGGAACGAAACAAAAATTACAGTGTGTAAGTTATCGTTTCATTTATTGAAGGGAAACAGTTTTCCAACACCCGATGGCACGGAGTAAAAAGTATCCTCCTGAGGTAATTATTTCTGCCAGTTATTAAAATCTAATTGATCTGATAATTTGGTTCTGCTAAATTTAAACATGACTTGGATGTAAACTGTTCACCAAATGTCTAGTTTATGATTAAACAAGCCAATTATGCTTTCCCTCATATTTATTCCTCATATAAGAAGTGTCTCAGCTTTGCAGCTCTTTGAAAGGGTGTGGTTTGACAGTACTTACATATATAGATATCTACATAGACACTGAAATGGTGCATTTGGAAGAGAAGTGCAACAAGTACTAAAAATGCATTATCTAAAGAGTATTTCAGCTAGAGAATTAACAGACATAGTCTGGAGGAGCTCTAAGACTTCAGCAAACAGCACTCCATGTCACAACCAAAAGAAATTCCAAAAAAGATGAAAAGGTTGAAATATAGAACTATGGATATATATATATATATATATATATATATATATATATATATATATTTTTTTTTTAAATAACTTATTGTTGTTTTTGTTGTTACGTAATTACCTAATTCCATACAGTATGTTATTTTATAGTTTTGAAAGCCCCAGTATTGTTGTAGAATGTAGAAAATAAATCACTAAACAAAAAAAAAAAAGAAATTATATATATATATATATATATATATATATATATATATATATATATATATATATTTCTAAAGTTCTAGGACTCCATAAAACCAGACTGAGGGCCATGATATCCAAGTGGAGAAAAAGTATGGTAATGGTAATAAGTGGCTAGTTGACTAAAATTTCTCCAAGAACCTTTTGATGACTCAGTCAGAAAGTCACAAAGAAATTATATGTATGAAACTGTGCGCCTTTTGTAAAGGTCAGTGTTGACGATTCCACCACAAGGAAATTACTAGGTAATTGTTAATCATGAAGAACATAAAGACATGTCTAACAAATGCCCAATTTAAAAAAAAAAGCTGACAAACCTGACAAAATTAAAATAAAGCTCTACACACTGATGAGTCAAGAATGAAACTTTTAAAATGTCATGGGTTCCTGTTACATCTGAAATAGAGTTAACTCAACATTCCCTTATAAGAACATCAAACCAAGCGACAAACATGGTGGTTATGTAATAGTGACTGGATGCTTTGCTGCTCTAGGCGCCTAGGCGACTTGCCATAATTAATAACATCATGAATTCTGCTCTCTAAGGAGAATCTCAGCCAGTCTGTGATTAGAAGCTTAACTGTAATTCTGTTACGCAGCAGGACAATGATCCAAAGGGCAAAGTTCACGTCAGAATGGCTCAAACAAAACAAAATGAAATAAAGTTTTGTAGCAGTCTAGTCAAGTCCTAACTTGAACCCCACTGAGATGCTGCAACAAAACCTTAAATGGGAAGTTCATCCAACCATTCAAACGCGTTCATTAAAGTTTCTCCCAAGGGTGGGCAGGGGAGATTTTCTGTTTTCTCATTCTCTTCTTGCCTTATACTACATTTTGTATGATGATGTGAAACAATTTAAAGTTTAATGTTATTGACAAAAATCAGGGAGTGTACATTAGAATACCAGTTGAAGTTATTGATAATTGGAGCTTGACTATATGAACTCATTTTGATTTAAGATCATGTGACCTTTCTCGTGCTTTATTACTACAGTAGATCCTTGTATTATTTTTCCTGATGATGTTCAAATTTCTACCTCCTACCTTAAAAAACAACCACAACATCAACTTTATCAGCGGTACAGTATGTAGAGGCTTACAATAATGAGGCGCACCAAACTTACCCATCATACAACAGTGTCATAAAAGAAACTGTTCTATGCATATTCTGAACCAACTTAGGTGACAATTATGGCTTTTCTTTTTAGATATCATAGTTCCAGTAACACTGAAATAGGACACATGGGAGACTTTAACCACAATACTTCTGAGGGTGTTAGAAATAGGACACCACTCAAAAGTATTGCGGTTAAAGGAAGGAAAGAAAGAAAAATAATAATATACAGTAAACAAGTAGAGTTTTTTTGAGAATGTTCTTATCGTGAAAAAACTGAATTTTTTGTTCTTTTCTCCACCAAAGTTGGCATGTTACCTGGCTATGACAAACAGCACACAACTGACACCCAAGTAAGCCAACAGAATATACATCCAGATATCGGGGGAAAGGGGATTGAGGAAGGAGAAGACGCCAGGGTTTGTGCCGTTGGGCTTGCGGTACAGGATGCTGATGCCAAGAGTCATGAAGGGCTTGGAGAAATCGATGACTTTCTCTCTCACATACGTTATGGCCAGGGGAGCCACTGCCAGATCTGCTTTCTGTCAAACAAAACAGCAAAGAGAGAGAAGCAATTAAGAAACATTGATTAATAGCTCGCAAATAATGGACTCGTTCCTTCTGGTCTGGCTAGTTTATCACAGCCTTCACCAGCTCATATGAAATGCTGATTCAAAATTTACCAAAAATGTATTTTAATGAGACAAAATTAACAAGATACAGTATGAAATGACATAATTCTGGAAAAAAATATCAGGGCACAATGAAATGACAGGCTGCTTGAGGGAGATATTTATGGATGACTATATAAGACTTGCGTTGGTTTGTACCTTTAAAATAACAGATGAGTCATGCTATAATTTCGGGTACATCTCACGTCCGTCCTAGCTTGAAAATTGTCATAATTGTCATTTTTCCAATACTATCTTCACTCTCCCAAATAGTTAGAAAAAACATGTAATTTTTTTTTTTTATAGATTCCTACATAGTATATTTCATGTATATATTTGTATAGTACTTAGCACTGTGACCTCACACCTCCAGGGTCAAGGGGTGAGTGAGTATGTGCCCTGTAATGGGTTAAACCCCTATCCAGGGTCTTCCCTTCCTAGTGACCCAAGTCCCCTGGGACAGGCTCCCGGCTATGCGATATAAAGGATGATTGAATGAATTAATGATTTTCTTACTGAGATCATTTTTATTTCTCAATATATTAATGTCTGCCTGCATTCAGCTAAGTTACTAACTAACAGAACTCCATATTATAACTCATAAATGATTTGTCCCAAGGCCATCAGATGATCAGATGATGTCATACTTCTCTGTGGCATACATTTTAAACACATTTATTATTTTAATCCAGTTATTTGTTCTAATATGATTTGAATTGGTTAACTCAAACAATATTTAAAAATGTCCTGTTATTAATATTGAAAGTAATTAATGATGATGCAACTGTACTGTATGTTACACATCATTTAAATATCCAGATGAGATCCACAATGAAGCAAGTGTGAGCTTCCAGTGTTCAGCTGATGACACACTTAATTTAAGGGAAATAATAAAGGATTACATCAGTAATTAATTCAGGATTGTTGACTGCATTGAATGATGGAGTGTTTTCACACATGGACATGCTCTGGCTACAGTGTGTGTTAATAACATCCCAGGAGAAAAGATTAACAATGCTCCTCCAACCTGCCAAGCTCTCATCCATCTCCTCCAGCTGTCATTATCTCCCAGGGCTAAGATTCCCCATATGTCCCAATTAAGAAAGGAATACAGACAGTCAACAGCTAAAAAAAGGCAGAAGGCTGTTATGCTGTGGGAGGCTTTTGCTGGTATAGTTTTGGTTCACTTGCGAAAAGAGTTCCCTCAAATCCTGACAAAGTTATTGTGTTCTTATTAAGATTTATCCTGACTGGCCATGTCGAGTGATGCAAGTGGTCTCTTTCGATCCACAGGCTGCAAGAGATCTAGTAGGTTACGTTCACGTTACAAGCCATATTGAGTTCAATTCCGATTATTTTTTGGTCGGATCGGATTTGCATGTCATGACGATTCGCATTCATAACTACGATTGGTTTTCATGTGACTTTATCATGGAAGCATGAGTCCTGTAAAATAAAATGCATAAGCACATCAAAACGTCTTTGCTTGGGTTAAAACAAAACATATCTGTGCAACGACGTATTCATTTCAAACAACGTATATGATTCTGGCAAAAACATGCTTGGGATTTTGTTCTGGAGGACGACAAGCAGTTAGTTATCTGTATTTGCTGAGTTCCAAACGAAGGAAGAACGCAACAGACAATGTCATTCTGTATGCGCAGAAGCAAAAAGCAGCACAAATTCTGATTGGACCGTTCTTATTCCAGTCACATGACCACACATTGGATACACATTAGGTCCAATCTAGGACCACCTACCGAACGTACACAAGTGACTCAGATCTAATCTAAAAACAGATTTAAGTTTTAAGTCCGCCCGAAAAATCAGAGTGTCATCAAACCCACTACCTTACAGGAGTGTTTAAATGAAAAACAAAAATCTAACTTTATTTATCAAGTAAAAAAACAGTATGATAAGCAGTGAAGTGTTTATACTGTATGGCTGTCCTTGACCTAAAATAGGAACATTTCGCTACAATGAGTAAAGGGCATTCGAGAGTACAATTAAACTAAAGATGTAAAAATGTAATAATAGTTATGGACATTCACTTTAAACACAGCTCCCTGAAACTGTTATGATCCTTTGTGGTGGACCAACACCTTATTGTGATAGAAGCCGTGATGCAATGATCATTTAATGATTGAGTCTATACATTTATAAATTAGTTATAATAAACTATTTATTGTACTTTATTGTATTTAAATCATTTATGCTGGCAAGAGTGTTGAAAATCACTGTAATTAAAAAAAAAAACTGTACATCGCCACTGCCCTTTGCCAAGGAAATCAAATCCAGCTCTTCTTTGACTTGAGGAACTTCTTTAAAGCACAAGGACTAGCAGGTGCTCCAGAGCTCTTGCTACAGCTTTCTGGTGCTTTACCTCATCCCAATTGGAAGGGGATTTGGTTTGTTTTGCCTGATCCCAAGCAAGCTTACTAGCTCCGGGGCATTTCAGATGTGGCTGCTGGCAGAGAAGAATAAGACTGGAAAAAAACTCAACAATAGCCGATGGGGTTTCAGTGTCCAACTGGATAGCCGGTTTAAACAACAGCAGTTTAAACAACCTATAACAATATCACTTGTACAGGCACTTTTAGAGAAATACAGCAAAAAAACAAGTTACTTTTGGCAATCATGAAACCAAGAATCACTCAGGCTGCACTCGATAAAATGCTAGACCAAAGGTACGGAATTAAAATTTAATAAGGTCCGGTCAATAAAGTTTTCTCCCAGCTGAGGTCCAAATTTCATGTTTGTGTTAGGATTCAGATCATTACACATTCTATGCAGTCAGTGAAAGTCTATTAAAAAAAAGCAATAAAAATTTCCCCTAGCATTTCAGTAATATTTATAGTAAATTTTCTGAACTACGTTAAAAATGTGGACAGATCTTTGATGGCCTTGTATATTTTCCTGTATTTGTATGGGATACTAACAACACTCTTTAAAATAAACTATGTGTTAGACAATTAAATAAAGTATTCCAATCCCAATCATATTTCTTTGAACAGAAAATAGAATCTTTTAATAATGTCCTAACAGTAAATGTTGTTTTTTTGTGTTGCCCCGAAATCCATGCAACGTTGAGCGAACATTCATTTGCGCTCTGCAGGACTGTAAATGAATGTGAAGGGACTCTAGTTGCTCTTTCATACTGAGCTTTCAGTTTAGGTATTTTACGCTCCCTCAGCTCGGACCGCTGCGGATATGTCTGCTCTAATGATCTGTGTTTTGTCTCCTAGTGGCTCCTCACATTACTGCTTTTTTATTATCTCCACGGTTTCTGAGAATATGAGACAAACTGCTTTTAAACTTCCCGCAGGAAGAGTAAACATACTGTCCATGGGTGGCATGGTGGCGTAGTGGTTAGCACCATGGCCTTGCGCCTCTAGGGTTCGATTCCTACCACAGGTCTGTGTGTATGGAGTTTGCATGTTTTATTTATGCCTGGTGGATTTCCTCCGGGTACCCTGGTTTCCTGTCACAGTCCAAAAACAAGCAGGTTGGGCTAAATGGTGTTTCCAAATTGCCTGTAGTGTGTGTATGTGTACAGTATGTGCCTTGCGATGGACTGGCACCCTGTCCAGGGTGTACTCATAATAAAGCAATGAGTGAGGAAGTGTGTAATCTGTCCATTCATCGAGCATTGATAGGTTGCTCACCTACCATGCAGAAGGCCTGGGTTAGGCTCCTACCCAATGCCCAAAGTCAAGCCACTGGATGCTGTGCTGGTCCAAAGCCTGGATGAAATAGGGGGTTTTATCTGGTGTATAATTTGTGTGCAGTTTCGGATGGTCCGCTGTGGCGACTCCTCGATGGAAGCAGCCGAAAGACCAACAATCTCTCTGGTCCTCTTTGAAAGTTTGCTTTTCATGCTGTCTTACACTTTCATTTATATTTGGTTCTGCTTAATGACGCCTATAGCTGCGCACACCTCGAGAGAAAAAAATGCTAGATTACTAGTGTATTAATTATTCTCATTTATCAAAAAAGCATCAGAGTCCACATAGACATGTGATTCGGTTTGGGTCTGGACCACGGTCCAGATCCCTGTTCTAGATGATTAGAGAAAGAACCACAGTGTTTTATTGTGTATCTAATTCCACCATTTGTTTCTCTTTGTTCATCGATCCAACTCTCCAGAGAGCGTCACATTTCCACATCACTTCAGCTCTGTCCTTTGCCTTAGCTTCATGCCTATTTTACAATGTCACTTTTCAGCTTTGCTTTCTCAATAAATCAAACTATGCTACTGTAGAGTTTGATTGGAACCAGATCAGGGCCACCTCACAAAGTTGGGAATTTGGTCCGACATTGTTGCAATGACCTCCAGGGTCTGGGTTCGATTCCTGCCTCAGGTCTGTGTTCTAGGTTCTCCCTGTGCTTGATGGGTTTCCTCCGAGTACTTCAGTTTCCTCCCACAGTCCATAGACATGGAGATAAGGCTCATTGGTGTTCCCAAATTGCCCACACTGTGTAAATGTTGACCGGCAGTCCCAGCACAGTTGTGAAAATGGAAATAAATACAAAGGTCACCCTTGGCCTCTACGATCCCTATTTGGACTAAAGAGATGGATGAATGGAAAACCTTATATGCTCTAAAGTGATGATAGATGGATTTTTTTATAGGTTTATGATTTAAATATATATTTCCAAGTATAATCTGACTCGAGTGTATAATACTGTAACTTAACATAACATAACCGATTCCAAAGAATAATATTTTAGTTAGTAAAAGTAATAAATGGCCCTATTTACACACATTAAATAAAAAAACAAAGAGAGCTCACAGAGCCAGTGGATTTGCAGACATAACGTACAATGATGAATTCATCTTGCATTACATAATGCATACCTTTTTATACCCTCGGGCCTTTTTGAAATATATAAAGACCAGAGAACCACATGGCAGTGAGACAATGTATTTTATGGCAGGACAGATCCTCAGTCGGGGAGCTCACCCTGGGGTGCTGTGTGTTAATTAGTTCCTGATAATGAGACTGTGGATACAAAGACAAAAGACTTCTCATGGTGGACCAGGTGCTCTCAGGACATATACAATATGCTTTTATTGAAAAAAAAAAAAAAACCTGCATCATATTTATGATGCCAGTACATACTTCCGGATAAGGCTGATACAAAAAAATGCCCTGAGGAATACTGTAGTTAAACATAAAGAAATTACTGCCGCCGTTCGTAAATCTAATACAAACTCCTTCAGTTTCTTGTTATAAATCTCTATTAAATATATGTTTTTTACCTTAAAAGGACATTACTGAAGAAAACCAGTGTCAGACCCTCGTCCTTGTAATGACCATGACCCTGATGGATTAATTCCAAAATCGAATCAAATCAAATTATCTGATTACGATTAGAATTTCAGACAAATCCAAAAAACATTCAGCCACTCATTTTTTGAGAGCAGGAATTGTGGATGCACACATGCACAGCCAAACCAATACCCATAATGCCTCCACTGTCGAGAAGGATCCTTTCGCTGTGTTATCACAGCAGTAACAGATATGGGTCGAAGGCTCAAGGAAAGTAAAGAAAGAGAGCCAAACCGGAGCTGGCAGCGAGCATGGGCCAAATCCAAGAGCTATAAGAAGCAATGCGAGAGCGGGATGAATGGTGTAGCTTTCGTAACCTGATTCAGTAATAATGCTTATTACCATTACTGTACTGTATATAGTTAAGGTTCATCTTTTATTTGTTAAATATACATTTCTGCACAGCGAAATGCTTTTTTTTACATAAACCATGGGAGCTGAGGTCAGAAAACGCAGGGTCAGTCATGATCAGCGTTGGGGGGGGGCGTTACTTTTTAAAGTAACTAATTACATTACAAAATTACCATCTTTAAAAAGTAATCAGTTACATCAGTAGTAGTTACTTTCTGATAAAAGTAACTACTTTTCCATAACAAAAAAATGAAAACTCCTTTGTGACTCGCGTGCATGTTGTTTTAGTCAAAACCAAAAACAGGGGTAGCTCAGTGGTTAAGGCATTGGACTACGGTTCAGAAGATCCCAGGTTCAAACCCCACAACCACCAAGTCACTGTTGGGCTCTTGAGCAAGGCCCTTAACCCTCAACTGCTCAGATGTACTGTATAATGAGATAAAAATGTCTGGATAAGAGCGTCTGCCAAAATGCCTAAATGTAATTCTAACATCATTACTCAGCGAAGTTTGGCCCATAATCTGTTAACTACTCCAGTAATACCCGTATCTCACCTACGCGGTTTCACGCGGTGGCCTTAAGTACGGTTCATCATCATGATTCACCCGGAGTTTTGGCGCTGTGTTTAGGCTTCCATCTTTCCGCGCGTCAGTTCTCGCATAGTCAAACCACATACTGTAGGTAAGAAAGGGGTATAACAGCAGGACTAACAGAGGGGGGCGGGTTATCAGGGGCGGAGCTTGTAGGACGACTCTCATACACACACACACACACACACACACACACAATAACGGATTGGGAATGACTGTTGTCGGGCTCACGGATTACATAAAATTTCTAAATATCAGATTACATCTTTGAAAAAAAAATTAATAACTGAGTAGTTAAATGGCGGACCTACGACTGTAACGTCTTAGATTATTCATTACATCACAAAAGTAATCCAAGTACACTAACGCGTTACTTTTTAACGTGTTACACCCACTACTGGTCATGGAAAGGACAAGGCTAAGGGCCCTGCAGAAGGGCCCAACAGTGGCAACTTGGTGGAGCTGTGGTTTAAACCGCTGTCTTACTGATCATAACCCAAAACCTTAATCCACTCATCTACCACTGCTCCAATACTTGGGAATAAAAACCACAAAAGCTGTGAATTTGCAGTATTACAGTTAGCAAACCATCAACGACAAAAAACGTTAGACTGCTTGAGGCTCTCATTTAGTGGGCCAAAATATTCAATAATCAATATTTAATATGAAGTCATTCATTTTCTAAAACCTGCTGGATCCGACTGGGCAGAGAGTCAGAAAGACGTCTGCAGTACTCTGGTGTCACTTTCTCAACCCATGCCTGCTTGTTTGCTTCCTGAAGATCATGTACAGAAGACCGTTTCTTGCCTGCTACTGCCTTCTTCACCATTCTCCAACGGTTTTCTATTGGCTTTATGTCTGGAGATGACCTAGGGCCATACTGTAGCTCCAGGAGCTGAAGACCATTGTTACATACTGTAGACAGTTTTTCACTAGTTGTTCAGTTAATTAGTACAACTCTACAGCCAGATAGGCGAGAGCTAATTAGGGAAGTCACCTGTTTTGTGCACAGGGAGAACTACAGTATAATACATATCATATGCTGTTTTCATACTTCTGGCCAACAACTGTGTATTTAAACTGCAGGTTACTGTAGATGCAAATAATTCTGAAGACTTGGCCATGTTTTTCTTCATTATCTGCTTAACCCTATTGTTCTTGCTACGCCATTTTGTGCTGACCTGGCAAACTGGCCTGGACTGTCTGGTACTTTAATAAACTCTCCAACTGAATCCATTACTGTGCCTGGAAAGTCAATATATATATGATGTTTGGATACCAAATGTGCCACATACAGTTAGGTCCAATCGATTTAAGGTCTGTATACAGTATATGAAACCTTAAATATTTTAGTTTGTGGCATCTATCTATTATCCGATGTACATTCGGTTTGTCAAACTGTAAATTTGTCTTTGGTCAGTTTTCATACAGTATATTCACTATACACGAGCAAACTGGTGAAAAGATCATGGCCACTCAAGGCTCACCCAAGCCCGTGGGAAGCAAAGGCTAGCCTGACTGGTCCGATTCCACAGGAAAAGCCAAAGCATCACAAATCAGCCAAAAATCAATGCTGGAGCAGATAGAAAGACAACAGAACACCCATTGCATCACAACACACCACATACACAGCACAGCAGGAAAAGAGCCCAAGCCTGTCAACCCAGCCTCAAACAACCCAGATCACAATGTGACCGCGCACTAATGAGATGTGCTGGACAAACAAGTCCTGAGAACCCACCCCGCAACCCACAACACCCAAGGGATCTGATTCCAAACACTACAGCAAACCCCCAGAAGAATGCAGAGCCACACCCCAAAGGGCCAGAGCCACCCCGGTGACATGAGAAGAACCTAAACTCTAGGTGGTTTTAATGTTAATGGTTTTAATTTTATGGATGATTGATATAAATAAACACGACATTTATGGAAATCTATGGAGGGACACTCTATGAAGTCCATCTCTGTGAAACCAAAACAAAGACTTACATGGTCTATAAGTTCTCGCACCATGCCGTTCCACTGGCCCGTGCTCTCCTCCACCGCTCCATACTTTCCATCCTCTACCAACTGGATCTCATAATGGAATCCGAGAATGGCGGCGAGCTCACGCAGCAAGTCCACGCAATAGCCCTCAAAGCGGTCATTGCCACAGAGAGGTTTATCCGACTTCTTAAACATCACATAGGGTTCCTCCTGTATGTATAAGCAATAAAGGGAATGAAAAACTATCCTCAAACTCTACTGTCTTAGAGGGAATTAGAAATGAGCTCTGAGTGATCTTTGTTTTGTAGAGTGCAGAACGAAAAAAAAACAAATTATCAACGACGATGATCATCGTAAGTGGTTTTAGAATCTGGTTCTAAATTAAAGTGGAACCTGCAGATGCAGACTAATGTTTTTCATTTCACAGCTTGAAATGTCATCATCTTAAACAATATAATAAGTAAACAATCAGAGATAAAAAAAAAAAAAAAATGAATACTTTTTTTTTAAAAGTGTGTGTCATTACCAGAATAGTGGCGACCTTTAGTGATTTGTTGAACAAAGAGTTTGTAACATTGGTGGCTTTACTCTTGTGATGTTCTGTCATGTTTAAGCCACTTAGATGCTCCCATGTGCCAATCTGTTGATCCAAAGGACGTACGCATATTTAATATTCACATGAACAAATGTAGACTGTACACAGATATGCGAGAGAGAAAAAGAGAGAGAGAGAAAAAGAGAGAGAAATACACAATACCTTTTCCAGGCCATCTTCCTTTAAACTGATTACGTCTAGATCGAAATCTGTTCTCAAGCCGTTGGTTTTGTTGAAGAGAACTCGTCCCGTCAGACCGTCCCACGAAGCCTTCAGAGAACACAATGAGGCGTTTTAGATGTTTTAAAATTGTATAGCTGTGGAAATAGCTGTGCTTTTCATTTCACACACAGTAGAATAAATCCAGTATGGTTGGTTTCAAAAGTGGATTGTTACCATAAGGGGTGTTTAATTTAAACCGCGACTTTTGATTGCGCACAGAATAAAAACTCCCTTTATTTCTCTATATAATCCCCTGCTACACTAAGGCACTTATCCCAGTGTTTCACTAGTGCTTGGATACCACCGGGGTAGATGAGCCATGATCAGACTGCCTCCCAGAAACTTTCTTTAATGGAGCAATCATCTGGAAATGGCTTGGAGTGAGGTCAGGACTGTAAGGGGGATGTTGCAATAACTGTAATGTGCAAGGGGTTTCGGTGAATGATTGTGTGTACAGTTCCCACAGACAGATTTGTTTTCTTCTGTCAATTTTTAAGGATCAGGTGTTGCACCACCCGCTAAATTTCAGGGTCTCCTCGGTCAAAATGGTCATTCACAGACGCATGGTCTTCTTTAAAATGTTTGCCCCCTTCAAATATTTTACGCTTTACTGCGCTTGAAGTCTTTCAAAAAATTTCATTACAAGTCTCGGTTTCATTTGAACGCCCCACATACAGTATATATTTATATAACCTATAGCAAGATAACATTCTACAAACACATTCTGTTAAGAGATCAATCTCTCTCTCTCTCTCTCTCTCGCTCTCTCGCTCTCTCTGATAATAAGAAGTGTGACCAAAAGGGTATCAGCGCTGACATCTGGGCACATTATTGCACTACAAAGAAGATGCTCTGTTCATTGTTCTGAAAGTGACACTTTCTGAAGTCAGACTTCAAAGCTGTCAGAGAATTAGGCAGAGACAAAGACAAAGACAAAGAAAGAAGAGGTTGAAGTTCAAGAGATAGAGAGCGCAACAAAGGAAGAAAGGGATGGGGCGGCATGCGGCCTTTGCACAAAGTGCCCATGATAATGCCATCTAAAAATACGACCGTGTCAAAATACTAAGGATGTCATAAAGCAAGTAGAGAAGTACTGTTGGACTTAATAGTCTGATCCAGTCCTGTTCCAGACAAAATACTGAACATACTATGAACAAAATAACACAAAACCCCGAACACAATACAATGATAATGACGGGAATCCTTACAGTAAACAGAACCGGTACGCTCATCACAAATAACTGGTAGCTGCACACTATGAACCGTTCTGTTTATTTCACTACAGAACGACATGCATTACATATCTGTAACTATTTATTTTTCTAACCATGCAAGCATTTATTTATATCTCTCACACAATTTACTTATGCATTGAAAGGCCATTTGGGAGAATTCTGGATGAAGTGTACTTAAAATTGCTTTATACACTATAAACAGTGCATCTGTACATGTGTATGAGAAATGCATATATATGTGTGTGTGTGTGTGTGTGTGTACCTCTTTAATGAGGCTCATGAACCTCCCTCCGAGGCGCCAGGGCTTGTGCCGGTTGCACTGTAGAGAGCTCACAGTGATCTGCTGTGCTTGCTGCACAGCTATTGCTACGACATGTACCGCGTCGTACATCAGAGCTGCATCTGTCTGTTAACACACACACACACACACACACACACACACACCAAAAGGAATGATGATACATAAAATTGAATATAACCCAAGGTGCTTTTCTGACTATAGGGAACTCAGTTATATTTTACATATACAGCATTGCGTAGCAATCATCCTGCGCGGTACCGTGTACTGTATTCTCTGTATGTAGATGGGTTTTGGCATGTAGAATTGAAGCAATTTGTAAGAGCAAGCATATGTGTATTTGTCAGCTCTTGCTCGTGTGGATTGATGCCAGTTCGCCTCTTCTCATTAACATCCGATGTCTGCCCAAGCCCTGGGTAAGCTTTACTTAAGCCTCAATATCACACTTTCATCCTTTACATCTGCAGAAATTGTTTCTGTCAAAAGACGCACTTTCACACTGTAACAGAAACCATGTCATGGTGTACTGCTTCATGCCATGCCGAGCCTTCAGTTGGATTTTCGGTTAAGGTTATGCGTACATCCTGTTTGGTATTCATGCCAGCAGTCATGTTTGCAGTCTCTACTTGATTAGTGACTTTACTTAACCCCTTCAATCCCAAGGATTTTTTATTTCTTTCTGTACGATTGATGTCCTGGCCCGGGTTATTTTGGGGCTTTTGTATTTCCCCACATCAACGTCATACAACCCAAAGAAGGGAATGAAGGTACTGTTTAAATCACTGGCATATAGTAACATGTAGACAAAACATTTTCTTTATTATTAACTAGTCTTATAAACAAAGCAAGGACCAAAAAAAATCACTCGCTCGCTCATCATCTATACCACTTTACCATGTATTCAGGGTCACATTGACGGTCCATCACAGAGCACACACATATATACACATTCACACGCTACGGGCCATTTGAGAGCACCAATTAACCTAATCTGCATGTCTTTGGGAGGAAACCTGAGTACCCTGAGGAAACCCACCAAGCACGGGAGAACATGCACACAGACCCTGAACATGCAAGGTGATAGCGGTAACCGCTAACTGCTTCTCTAAATATAACTTCCAAAACTTCAGCAGGATTATATACATGTCCCATTTATTGCTGCCATTTTCGCACTAACTTTCAGCTTAGCCATGCAATATTATCTATGTATAGCCTATGATGTCACCAGGTAGGCCGAAACCCAACTCCCCATAAACGCTGCAATAAGCAAGAAAATAAACCGTACTATAGTAGGGACTGGAATATACTGTAGGTGATAGAAACATCATTACTACTTTACTCTCACTACAGAAGGCGTCCGGCCCGAATGAGTTAAGCTCTGCATGTTTTCTGTTTCATCGCCTGTTGTTGCTTGTTGATCCTCAAACATTTTGCTCGAGACTAGAACCAGTACCCATTGTTGACGGTTAAATAGTTTGTAGAAATAGTTAAAAGGTTGGAGCTACAAATAATCTGATCAGTTTTAATGTAATCAGTGATATTACTGTATTATTTCAGGTTGAAGGCCACGTACATGTCTTTCTGTTAAACTTATTATTTGAAAGAAATAACATTTTGTAAGGTTGAGTATCTTATGCCTTGTTTACACTAAGTTTTAGTTCTTTCGTCATCAGCCAAATACACTCCCTGTTTAAAGGAGATTATAACATCCGGGACCTGACTGTTTACTTTTACTCCACATTTAGATTTAAGCGCATTAAACTGTCAGTTCGGGTGTTTTACACGCCCTCAGCACGAACTCCTGAGGATATGTTTGATCCAGTGACTCATATCTCATAGTGGCGCTTCACATGACTGATTTAATTAGCAGAGCAAATTCTGACCATATGAGACAAACTGGTTTTAAACGTCGTTCAGAAAGAATAAACATACAAGGGCCCGTCCATTCATCTTTAAATATTCCGTTTTCAAAAATTACATAGCTTTTTATGGAGTAATCCATGTTGTGTCGCGCATTTGTTTGTGTTTTATGGCTCTGTTGAGTGACGCGTGCAGCCACGCACAACTAGAGGGCAAAAGTGCTAGCTACAGTATATTCATCCCAAAAATATAGCAGTGTTGGCTCAGAGGGCTAAGGCACAGAGTTACTGATTGGAAGGTTGGTGGTTCGATCCCCAGCGCCACAAGGTTGCCACTGTTGGGCCCTTGAGCAAGGCCCTTAACCCTATCCCTATTTAACTTTGGGAAAATACCAAAGGACTGGCAAAGTTTCCTTAAATTTTGTCAAGCCAATTTTGTGTGATGCTGTGACAAAATCATTTGGATAGACATACAGATATACAGACAGACAAACGAACAGAATTTTTTTGTGGGTCCTCCATAAATATTATTGAAAGAGCAAGTTTTGATTAATATAGAGACAGAATATTTCTTTCTTTTATTCATATAGAAATTGAGTTTAATTTGGTTCTTGATACTGTTGATGCTATGACAACGGTAATCTAAATGCTAATTGATAGTTTGGTTTCTGAGTCATATCTTTGTTTTCATATTTAGACTCAAAATTTGTACTCATTGGACTACAGTAATGTCTTTATGCCTATCAGAGTCACGTATCCAAAAGTTATCCCAGTAACACTCGGCACAAAGCTGAATTAATCGCCCGCCATCGGATGCCAGTCCATCACAATTACAGAAATGAAAATTTTTTTAATTACTAAACAGTAATATTTTGTACCAGGAAATGCAACTTGTCAGTGGTTCGGTCATGTGTGTGTGTGTGAATAAATCAAATCCTAATGATTAGCAACAGAGCAATTACATTAACTGATACACAAGAAACTCTTCCATCATTATTATTTCAGGTTTTGACAAGTGCAAGTGCAGA
Source organism: Clarias gariepinus (assembly GCF_024256425.1). Classification (NCBI taxonomy): domain Eukaryota; kingdom Metazoa; phylum Chordata; class Actinopteri; order Siluriformes; family Clariidae; genus Clarias; species Clarias gariepinus. Next base: position 23,543,670 of record NC_071111.1, read on the forward strand.
CCTTTTTACAGTTTCATATTACAGTACTAAATTAAAAAAATATTATCTAAAATGTCTCCACCACATCGATTTAATATACAGCGCACTATTCAAGTTCACATTTAAAAGATTTTTTTACAAAAAGCTACTGTACAGATATAGATCAGCTTCATGTCATTACGATTGTTATAGGTTAAATTGTTATTGTTTGCAAGATGCCTTAGAGAAGAACGTCCTTAAAGCAGAAAGTTGATAATAACGGTACGGACTAACAGTTTTAGAATGAGATGCTCCAGAAAGTTACAATCTACTCTGTGCTGCTTACTGTTTTTTAACATTGACACATTATCATGCAAAGCATCGTACTGTATGTATCTTATCAGACAGAATGCATTCCAGATATACAGCTGTTAATAAAGTCATAAAACAAGAACATAAAAACCATCAAACTAATGATCAAATAATCAGAAGCAACTCACAGGCTCACGGGAAGATAGCAATGGTTAAAAAAAAAAGAAAAGTTTTTTAATAGTGGTGTTTCAGTCACTTGACAGGCTGTGCTTTTGTTTTATTCACTTCAAGAGACAGAATAAAGAGTCTGCTGAGGGAATGACTGTTTATAGCTGCTATAAAGAAAGTGATAACAGGAACTAGCTTACTCCACAGACATTCCATATTAAACATTAAACATAACTATAAACTTGTTTGTAAGTGGCACAACAGAAAAGTGAGAGCTCGATTCTCTGAACTAAACCGGCTGTGCTCTCCGAGTGGGAGGGGTATCCTGTCAATCATAAGCCCTATTTACACAGCTGGTTCAGTGCAGGAAGTACTGCACGATTGTTGTGCCTCGGCGTTCTGTATGAATGGAACGGAAGCAGACTCGGGTCGTTGCTAAAACCTCTTTAATACGGTAGCAGAGGTAGTGACAGGGGCGAGATGGGATTTTGTATAGAGTAGCTCAGACCACTTATATCCTATATAAAGCTGATCAGAACACAGGTATCTTGCATAGAGCAGATCAGAAAACAGATGTATAGAACAGATCAGACCACAGATATGCAGAACAGATCAGACCATTGATATTTCATATAAAGTCGATCAGACCACAGATATCTTACACAGAGTAAATCAGACCACTGATATCTTATATAGAGTAGATCAGACCACTGATACTGTATTTTATATAGAGGAGATCAAATGACGGAAATCGTATCTAGAGCCAATCAGATGACTGGCATAGACACAAACACCAGTGGGAACCATATCTGTGGCTATATAAGAAACCACTGATACTTATACAGAGTAGATCAGACCACTGATATCTTATACAGAGTAGATCAGACCACTGATATCTTATACAGAGTAGATCAGACCACAGGTATCTTACACAGAGTAGATCAGACCACAGGTATCTTACACAAAGTAGATCAGACCACAGGTACTGTATGTAAGATACCTGTGGTCTGATCTACACTGTGCAGTGATATCTTGTATAGAGTATCAGATGATGGAAATCCTTTAAAGAGCTACTCAGACCACTGGTATAGAGTAGATAGGACCACAGGTATTTTTTATAGAGTAGATCCAGATACACCACATATATCTTGTAAACCTCAGATGGGACCACTGATATCATACATAAAGTAGATCGGACCACTGATATCGTATATGGAGTAGATCAAACAATGGATATATTATATAGAGTAGATCAGACCACATATATCTTATACAGGGTAAATCAGACCTCTCATATCTTATATGGAGTAGATCATACCACAGATATCTTATACAGGGTAAATCAGACCTCTCATATCTTATATGGAGTAGATCAGACCACAGATATCTTATACAGGGTAAATCAGACCTCTCATATCTTATATAGAGTAGATCAAACCACATATATCTTGTATAGAGCCAATCAGACTGCTGATATCTTATACATAACAGATCAGACATCCGATATCTTATAGATCAGATATTAGATATATGAGATATATGCCACCTCATAGAGTAGATTAGACCACAGAAAACTTATATAGAACTAATCAGACTACTGATATAGAGTAGATTTAACCTGGAACATCTTAAATATAGTAGGTCAGACCACATACGTTATAGTGACCAGATCAGGCCACAGATATCTTGAATAAAGTAAATCAGACCACATATATCTTGTATAAAGTATATTAGACCACAGATACATTATAAAGAATAGATTAGGTGTACCGCAGCGTTTAAATAGTGCTAAAGCTGGAGTGAATTAAGTACAATTAACTGATCACCTGAGACCGAGGCAGGCTTTTATTTTTGGATAAAGTGACAAAGTCAGGTGTACAAATAACCTTTTTTCCACCTTCTGTGTCATGAATAGTTACAGGAATGTGAATTGGTCTATCTGCTTAGGTTGCCAGAGCCTTGAAATAGGAGCCAATCCTAGAGTGCGAAAAGAGGACTTAAAGGCAGCTTAGAGCGCCTATTCCATGAGAAATGACAGTCAATTGGCGAGACGGTGACCTCTGACCCAACTGCTGTGTTTAGTGAGTGTATGTGCTTAGTATGTACAGTAAAAGTGCATGGATAGCACCTTAACACTTAGTTCATCTGGTCTTGTTGTTTTGAACGCAATCATGTGCGCTGTATTTCTGAGGGTGGTATACTGTACATAACACTAGATGTCAATACTCCCGAGGTACATGTTAACATAAACAGCAGTTCAAAACATACAATTCAAAAAGCAGAAGCATGAATTATCCTCCACCCTTCCTAGTTTGTACAGTAGTATGATAGGCTAGATCTGACCGCTGAGAAGGAATTGGCAGATGACAAAACGTAGGGAAAACCTGCAGGAAATTAAAAAGGAATAGCTATAAAGGTTATTATTGGCAAATGGCTATGGTATAGGAGGAATAAAGTACTTCTGGATGTAATATTAGAGAAAATAATAGGTCATACTTTTATTCCTTATTTACAGATAACCAATTTCTTTGGCATATAAAATGTAATTGCATGTTTATTAAAAATAACAAACACACAAACGATTTGCTCTAATTGCACATTAATACAGCTAAATTTTTTTTACGTATTTTATGCTATGATCTGTAATTGCATTTGGTTCCCAATAATAAAAGCACTAATTTGCCTCAATTTCCAGAGTAATTATAACCCGGCTGAAATAACTCCGAGCTACTTCACATTGCTTACAATAATACAATTACATAAACACTAATACTGCTATAAATTTGAAACCTTATCTTATACAGTTAGTGTAGGATGACTGTTGCATGATATGAACCGTGATCCATTGATACTTGTGGGTGAATGAACGTTTAACCCCACTGGCGTACAGTATGTTACATTAATCTTCAGGAACACAGTGCTGACGCGACAGCTTGCCCTAGATTCATCATCAGTCACCCGGTTCGTTGCTGGTTGGATCTTCAGACACACACAGAATTGTTCACTGTGTAAAGAGAGTGAAGTGTGAGATTGTGTGAGAACGAGATAGTGTGTGTGTGTGCGTGTGTGTGTGTGTGTGCGTGTGTGTGTGCAGTTCAGCTGTCACTGTGTGAAATGTATTACTAAGCATTACTAAGCTAATGATCGCTTCTGGCTCCGAAGGGAGTAATTGCAGATGTCTCTTCTAGCACTACAGAATGCATTTCAATGTGCATACACATGTGTGTGTTTGTGTGTCTGTGTGTGCGCGTGCATTTGTGCGTGTTGACAAAGGAGAATAGAGAAGTATTTTTGTTTATGTCCACCTCCAAGCAAGTGTTTTGATTTTTGTTTCACGCTCTCTCTCACGTTCTCTCTCTCTCTCTTACAAATGTTGTACAATTCTGCAAGTTATTGTGGTGTATTCTCATATTAACCTAAAGATGAAAATTTACATTGATTTCAAATCATTTTAATTGATTACAATTTTATGAATATCACTCACTCACTCACTCATCTTCTATACCGCTTTATCCTGTATTCAGGGTCGCCGGGAACTGGAGCCTATCCCAGGAGGCTTAGAGCACGAGGCGGGGTACATCTTGGACAGGGTGCCAATCCATCACAGGGCACACAAACTACGGGCAATTTGGGAACGCCAATTAGCCTAATCTATATGTCTTTGGACTGTGGGAAGAAGCCGGAGTACCCGGAGGAAACCCATCAAACACGGGGAGAACATGCAAACTCCATGCACAGTGAGACGGGAATCGAACCCGGACCTTGGAGGTGCAAGGTGACAGTGCTAACCACTACACCACCGTGCCGCCTAATTTTATGAATATAATAAATAATAATATAATTAATATAATATTAATTAATTGGACTGCACACACACACACAAAAAAATGTACACATGTATACACACCTTGACACAATGTTGACCTATCCTGAAATCAATAACACAATTAAGTGGTATTAGATGTACTACATCCTACAGTATACGCAACAAGTAAGCTGATGTGGTGTAAATTCCGCACAATACACACAACCTCAATGGTAAACCAGAGGTGTTTGTTCACTGTGTGCAAATCACTTTAACAATTACCAGAAAGGGAAAAAAAAAAGAAAGAAACCCACACATAATAAAATGGCCCAGTAGCTAAATGTAACCACAAGCAATTGAGAGAACAGGCTATTAATAAGGAGATAGATAGAGTAGAAATCTAAGTTAATTAAGTTTCCTAGCGGCATATAATGCAACTTGGGGCGTGAAAACACAGTGTAAAAAGTGTAGACTCAATTCTGATAAATAAAAATGAAGACATAAACGAGCATTCTGGCATACAGCTGTCACGGTATATAATATTCTGTTGCATCGATTTGCAATATAACTGAATGTCTGCATTTTACCATAATTTAAGATTTTTTTGTTTGTACTATGTCAATGCGAAATTCAACCATCAGGACAGTGATTATCTAGTCCTGACCTGTTAGTGGGACATTTGTTTAATTGTTTTAGAAAATCTGACAGTCACATTAAATCAGGTATCAAGTCACATGAATGATTGATATTTTTTTTATTTAAACAAGGATTCTATGGCATACATGTAATAAGACAAAGGGAAACCTCTCTACTTTCCCTTCTACTCCTGAAATACACCACAGAACATCACATAGGACTCAAACGATTGGACGTGCCTTGTTTCCTTACATGTTTTGGAGCACACTTCTGTACATTACTCACCACATTGTACATTTGCACTACTGCGCACATGCAGAAGTGCAAATGGACCAACTTGCACTTAAAAACATGGACAGTAACACTGCGGGTGACTCACATCACTTCGTCCCACTTTATGCCATATCCTGCACATTCACATTCTGCACATCCTGTTTAATTTATACATTTTATAGTTTTCTCTTTTATTTTTTTTTTTTATCGCAACTTAAATATATTTACATATTTAAAATGTGCATTTCTTGATATTACGAGTCTCAAATGATGCATTATGTTGTTACAGACAAATAGAAGGTATAACTAGGTAGCCTGAGGTTGCTCAGACTATTACTGCAGGTCTCTTGCAATCATGTTGTGTGTGTATGTCCTTTTGGGGTACAAAAGGACGAGAAATTATACATTAAAAAACAAAATAATTACGAAAAATTAAACATAAAAAACACACCAAAGTAAAGCTACACATTAGATATTTAAGGGTGTGCAGCAAGGTGTTTGAAACCAGAGGACGAAAAAATAATCTGAAAGCAAGGATACTGGATCTTCTGCAGAACGTCTTGTCTTTACCTGCTTGCTCTCTATCTTTTGCTCACGCTACTCTTCTTCAGTATACTCTCACTCGAACACCAACAATAACTCAAACAATCCTCATTCATTAAATCATTTCTCTCCCTTGATTAATTCATTTAAGCCATATGATTACTTACCAGCGGTATTCCCATCCCTAATAACATTATCTATTAACATTATAATTATCTCCATTGTCCCATGTAGCTAATGTATAGCTAATTTTTCTTCATTATTAACCATCTGTTAGTTCTTGTGCTGTGTGGGATCAGATCATATTTGATGTCTATACGATTGAGCGACAGCTACAACATTTTTTATGGCGTTTCATTATCAAAAATTGTGTACATTAAAAGCTTCTGATCTGCCCTTTTATCCAAATTCTGTAAGCAGTGTGAGCGCTAATTAGTCGGAAATCTACAGTAGTAGCCTCTAGTAGACACTCAACCTGCACGCTCACTGTCAAGTTTAGTTTTAAGACTTTGGAGGCATTTAAGGCGATAAAACATCACCATTTCTTTATAATCCTACAGGTGGCGCTCTAACATTTTTAAAGGTTTAAAATTGCAAGAAAATCTGGGAGAAATCTAATATCGTATCCGCATATTCCATGGAGCGTCATGGAGCGCATTGTGATGCTGGAACACATTCGGTCCTCTTAGTTACCCAGTGAAGACAATTTGTAATGCTTACAACAAACAAAGTACAAAGACATTCTATACAATTGTGTGCTTTTATTGTAGCTTTGTGGCAACCGTGTGAGGAAGAAACTTACATGTGTGATGGTCCACATCCTTTGTCGGCTATGTCGTGTGTGTTATGACTATTAAAGTCTTGTAGGTATTCAATCACTTTGCAAAATGCATGATTTTACTCGTTTTGTCCTTTTCCACTGAATTACCCACTACCTCTAAAAATTGCTATTTGAGTGCAACGATCCCAAAAAGGCATTAAAGTGTTTCTTATTATGATTTGCATAATCTCTAAGTTCTCAAGTGTTCCTATTATCTTTAATGGGTTTTATTATCGCATGCTTTTCCGAACTCTATTGTCCATACGACAACTGAAGTATCGCATTGCATTTTTGTTTTATTTTGTCCCCACTCTAGAAGATCAAAAAGAAGGTCCAAGATGTGATTTGTGTCTACACAGCAATGCATCCATCCTGCTAAACAGACACGCTCCGGCAGCAATGAGGGGATTTTAACATGACAGAAAACTCCTGATGAAACTTTTGATACACAATTGATTTCCTGGTGATTTTGCTTCATTTCCTATGGCCGAACTGGAGACATCTGTCTCAGTCTAATACAGCTGTTTCTTGCTCTCTCTGCCCCCCCTCTTGAAACATGTCTTTCCGTCTCTCTTCATGCAGGGAGCTTCTAGACAGCAATAAATCACTGCACTGATGGATGGGCTGAAATTGCTGCAAAGGAGCTCCACCAGGTCACTGCGCCAGCTGCTGTTTCCACAGCAACCCCACATCTCTGGTAGCAACCACTATAGAGATGATTGTCAGGACTCTGTGTGTGTGTGTGTGTGTGTGTGTGTCATAGTAAAGTCAAAGGGTCTGTGATTTCAGACACAGGATCAAAACAGCAAAATATGATAAGACTAATAATTGTTTTTCTTCAGACATGTCAGTCACTCTCTCTCCTCGTCTACATACACACAGGTGTTAAAATGTTCAGACTATGTATAGTTGTCCATCTGTAGATCAATCAAAAGGACCTATATTTCGATCAGGCTTTAATTGAAATTCGATATATATATTTTTATATATATACTGTAATCTCCTTGCTTTTCACTCCACCTTATTTCCTCAATAAAAAATGTTTTAGGCTGACGCCATGAATGAAATTGCTGTCTTCATTTCTTCATCAAAAGTGAATTTCCATCCTCGTAGGGCTGCTTTGAAGGGGACTGGCTGTCCGATAAAGCGAAATCAGGACTATAGGAAGGATGCTTTAACACCTCAAAACAAAGTTTCTGCAAAGTATCGGCAGTGTGGGCGACATCACGACGCCATTGGATATCAGTCCTCTGAGTTTAATCCAAAGTTTAGGCTTCAGCTCCTTCCTTTTCCTTGATAATGTTCCAATACTGGCCTTTGAGAATCCCAGAAAACTGTAAGCAATGATGAATTTTCCAGGTGGTGGTTGACTTTTGATCTTTTTCCTAGCAACCGAGGTGAATGAGGATGTTTCCGTCCCATCCTTTCGTCTCGTCAGCAGTAATGATTCTCTTTAAGAAACTTTCACCCTTCTTCTGTATCAGTGCAAATTGTGTTTGAAGATATCCAAACACTTTCTCCATACTGCGCACAAAGTCTTCGATAAATAACGGCACCAGGTACACCCTCCGACCGCAAACAATGAATCACTGCACTCTGCTCTTCTTTCTTGCAAATCCCAATTGGAGCAGCCACTTTTGCTCGCGCCGCAGTTACAGATGAACTGATGCAACATGTTCACACCTGCAAAGCAGTGACTGGGGAAACAGTAGCCTTGAAGAAAAAGCACTGATAAGACAAAGGTAATTTTAGACTCACCATTTTAGTAACTATCGAAAAAATAAATAAAAAAGAAAGAAAAGAAGTAATATAATAAATTGTGACTCATAACATTAAATCAGGTATTAAGTCGCATTTTGGGCGATTGAGTTCAAACATCATTTCAGACTCATGGTTCAATAAGCACCATTTCGGTGCCAAGTTTATTGCTGTATCATGTCCAGCTCCTGAGATATGGCCAGTGGGATTTGTTCATACAGTAAGTAAAACGAAAAGTAAAACGATAAACGTTGAACTCCTATTTTGAGAATATTTAAATAAGGATTCAGTGAGCTAGTAAGGAAGAGGGAACCCTCAGGCTCATTGTGACACCAGGATTTCCCTGATAGCCCTTTTCCAGACAAATGCATGCTTTTCTATGACAACTGGATTAACCAGCTAGGACAGAAGTGCTTTAAAACAATGTTCAGGATTAAAACCTTCTCAGTTCAGCTGAAAGACCAGGAAGATAACGTACCTACTGTATCGCACCTGAACGTGTGATTTGAAGGTCAGCCCTGCAGATACTGTTCGTGCTTATTAGTGCTTATTATTTGGAGGCAAACGATATTTTGCACCATCTGGATTTAAATGCTTAATGGTAGGGAGGTATCTAAACCAGGAGGGTCCAGGGTGTTGTTAGTAGTTAAATTAAAAACTCCACAACGTAGAAAAAACATAGCAATCGTGCCAGAACAAAGGGAAATTAAAGCTGTTTTTAATTTGAGAAAGTTAGTGACGGGTTTAACACAGTTCGTAACAGATTCGAAAGTCTATCGTAAGTGACTCGTAAGTACATCATAACATTTCATGGCTAATACGTATCCAATTCATAGGATATTATGAAGAGATATAGTCAAACTATATCTTTTAAGAAATTAAAAAACTTCAATTAGCCACGCTCTCACGAACAAGTTTAGGAACGTTGGAAAAGGCCCAAAGTCACAGGACATTGATCACTTTTAAACAGTTTCAGGAAACCAAGGACAGCGACAAACTGGATCAATAGACAGGCAGAGTTGGAGTGAGATATATATCTCCGGGGAAGTCATAAACACAGCCCCTTAATGAAGCATTTTATCACCATCCTGCTCAAACCTTCGGACATATTTATTATTTAGTAAATTCTGGAGTGCTATTTTATCCATCCGTAAGAATTACATGATTTAGAAGTCTTTTTTCAAGCAGTCACTTGCCTCTAGGTTCTATTCCATCTCAAAGAAGGCAATTACAAGAAGGAACCAGTATTGAAAGATACTACAGTAGTTTATGCACCCTGTTCTATAGTACAAGGGGTGTCAATCCAGGACTTTTGATTCTGATTTGATTTCTGTTATGAAAGTAAAAACTACATTCATATCTCTAGTTACCGTTTTGCTACAATAATGCACTTATTCCTTGCTCATTGTCTAAAACGCTGGCCTCCCAGGAACTCCTTTAATGACCCAAACATGTGAAATGGCTTGTGGTAATAAGTGATGCTGGTGAGTGACTGTGTGTACAGTTCCCACAGACATATATGTCTCCGCTTTCGTAAGTTGGCAACAAGTTATCCTGGAATGTTGAATGGAACAACTGCAGCGGGCTCCGAACCACCTCGAGCGGAATCGTCACTTACACACTTATGAACATCTTTAAAACATTTGCACCATTTAAATGTTTTATTGCTGCTCAGCGTCTCATCAACGGAGTTCGCTAAAAGTGTTCTATAAATCTGTTTTAAACCTTCATTCACAAGAAATATCATCACAAGTCCGTGTTTGAAATGAGCGCCTCTTATACGGTACATAATACCCTTTTATAAGACTTATTTGTCAGTGGTACATCATTTATTTATGAGCACATGAGAATTAAAGGATTGTATAATAGCAACTGTAAAAACTTGCACTTCTACTCATTCACTATGATCTTAACCAAGCATATATTGAAGATTTCAGCAGCAGTATCCTTGCTACAGGTTCGGAAACATCACTGGAATCTAGTCAAATCCATTAAGAGAAAAAGAAAAAAAAAAACAGTCAAATATAATTCACCTTCTCCACAGTCTCTGACTTTGAATCACGATGTATATCCTTGGAAAGTCTTACATGCTTCCTTGTGTAATCCCAGCCTGTGTGTCTGCTGGGCCTAATTGCTGGTACCCATCTATTGATCGTTTTTTAGATCATTATTTCTGTTTGTCATACTTAGCCAGGAGAGTAATTGAAAATTACAGTCAGGCAAAGGTCAAAAACAAGGACGAACTGTAACTGAGCACAGAAATTAGAATCTAATGAGATCTTTTATTCCACTGGGTTTCCAGTAGTTGCAGACTTAATTGTTGGAATGTACCATGAAAATTGCTCTGTACACTGCATGGCCAGAAATGTTTAGAAAAGTCACACATTCTAACCTTTTGTTGTGCCGCCGTTCGCTTTGATTACGAACATGCACGCGCTCTGGCATTCCTTCCTCAACCTTATGCAATATCAAACTATTCATAGTTTTATCCTAAAACTTTTAATGGGGTTAGGCTCAGGAGTCTGTGGTGTCCAGTTCTTGGGTCAAAATGATTCCTGCTGCCCTGACTTCATTTTATTGCCACGTAATGTTGCTGAGTCTAGACCGGACTCACTGAAGCAACCCCAGATCACAACACTGCCTCCAGAGGCTCGTACAGTAGGCACCATGGATGCACATCCCTTTTACCCTGACACACCCATCACTCTGGAATAGGGTCAATCCAGACTCATCAAACCACATGACCTTTTCCATTACTCCAAAATCCAATCTTTATGTTCCATAGCAAATTGAAGCCTCCCCCCCACACACACTATTACACCACCACCATGCTGAACTGTTGAAAAAAAAAAAAACAGGATGCTTTTATGTTGTTTACACCAAATTCTGACCCTACCATCTGACAGCAGAAACCAAGGCTCATCAGACCAGGCAACATTTCATTTTTGCAATGTTCTATTGTGCAATTTTGGAAAGCCCATGTGAATTGTAGCCTCAGTTTCCTGTTCTTACTCTAGCTCAGTGTGGTGTGGCACTCTGCTGCCAATCTACTTCAAGCTTCCATGTGTTGAGGATTCAGAGATGCTGGCCATTCTCCTCTGACCTCTGGCATTAAAGAGGCATTTGCAGCCAGAGACCTGCCACTGACTGAATATTTTCTTTTTTTCATATCACTCTCTTTAAACCCTATAGATGGTTGTGCGTGAAAATCCCATTAGATCAGCAGTTTCGGGAACACTCAGACCAGCCCATTTGGCACCAACAACCATGCCACATTCAAAGTCACTTAGATCACCTTTCTTCCCCATTCTGATGCCCAAATGCACTGATGTGCAGCCATGCCATTGGCTGATTAGATATTTTAAGATACTTTAATGAGCAGTTGAACAGCTGTATATAATGAATTAGCCAGTGAGTGTACAGTATACTGTGTATTTGTAACAGGTGGGTCAGAAAGTGCATCGGTATTTCAGGCCTCAACTTATTAAAATCAACTTATTAGGGCAAATTATCCTTGAGGACAACAACTGTGAATCTGGACATTTCTGGAAAATCAGCTTTCCCTTCACCTTATCACCGTCTTCCTACCTATAAAGGTAGCCTAAAAGGCTTTATTTATTCTCTCTCTCTCTCTGCGTGTGTGTGTGTGCGACATGCACACACCCGAAATGATTTTGGAACCAAGTCTCTTTCTACTGTAGAGCATGAGACTAATTGGCAGAGATGATAAATGGCCATTATGTCTAACACCAGGTGGTGACCTTGGCTCAAACATCAGCTACCTGTAGAGGCAGTGTGTGTGTACTGTATGTGTGTGTGTGTATTTGTGAGTGTGTGTGTGCGTGCGTGTGTGTGAAGGCAGCCAAATTAAGCATGCATGTGTTCCCTGTTGTTAGATCCCCCATTTCCTCTGCAGAAGCCATCTATTCTCGAAGCAATTCAGCCTCTTTTTATTTTTTTTTTCCTACTTCACACCAGCAGCCTGTGATACAAATGTTACGGTTTAACGCATTATTGATTTAGCCATAGAAACAACATAAAGTGGCACAATGCGTTATTAGAATGTTTTTGTTGTCTGCCTCACCGTCATGAATCCATCCAGCAGTCCTGAGTCGGGCTTTGGCGGCGCCTGCAGTCTCTCCATGGACCATTTTTCTATGATCGAAGACACCTGAGCGCTCTCGGTGTTCAGGATCCGAAAGCCGGTCATGTTCACGCCGCTGAAGCGGTACGGCTCCATGTCTAACGCAAACAAATCCTGAGATATCATAAGATTATTAGAATAGAAATCCAAACCTTTTGTTAGTTTTTTTGTTTTTGTTTTTTACTGTGTAAGCGTTACATTAAGCAGGAATGATGTGAACTATACTGTATGTTTACTAATAAAACAATAATTACGCCATAACATACAATAATGCACTATACTTATGAGGTATAAAAGTATATAGGGTGGTTAGAATGGTATAGAATTTTGTAATGCAACAATAAGCAATTGAAATTCATGTTCATTGTAATGATAGATAGATATTGTATAACCATTTTCTCTAGACTGTGCTCTGCTACTCCTCTTCTGTTTGTAATGCACAACTGCTTTACTGAGTTATAACGCACAGTTACACACAGAAATGGAAATGTATATACAATATTTAGTATTAAAGAAAGAGAGAACGTATGCGTGTGTGCGTGTGTGTGTGTGTGTGTGTGTGTGTGTGTGCTCAGTACTGAGAAAAGAAAAAAGAAAATGTGCGAGAATGTAGTCTGGCAGCCTGGAAAAGCTGGCATGATTACTGAAAGTCCTTCAAGGACGGCCATGTTTTACAGAGAAAAAGAGCTGGAGAGCCTTCAATTACACAGCACAGACGAACGCAGGGCCAGTAATTAATTTGTTTCGCATCGTGCGTGCGTTCCACAGATTGTTTACATACAGATTATTTATACATCCGCCTTTTTTCTATTCATTAAAACATTATTAAATAAGAAGAAGAAGAAGAATTAGGGTGTGGTGCCAGTCCATCACAGCACACAGAACTCACACGCTCATTCACACACATTACGAGCAATTTGGGAACACCATCTAGACTAATCCGCACACGTTTGGACTGGTGGAGGAAACCGGAGGAAACCCAGCAAGCATGAAGAGAAGATCAAAAAAAGTATAGTTATTATTATTATTATTATTATTATTATTATTATTATTCGTGTCATGTTCCGTCCTAAAAGATAATCAGTTCAGCTCCCAAGTGGTGCAACGGAAACACGGGGTATCCTCCGTCTCTTTGTTTCTGTGCCCCAAGTCCCTAGTGTGTGTTGAGCTATTAGGTAAGTGTAGCTTAGCGCATGTTGGAGCTAAAGACATGTTTAGCTAGGTGAATGTGAAGCTGACTGCCATGGTTAAGTACCGCTTAACCATGTTTAGCTAAAAGCCATGCCTAGCTGATTGCCATGTCTTTAGCCCTAGTCCCGTCTCTCTCTTTGTCTCTCGTCTCTACTGGTCTCTACAGTACGTGTCTCTCCTGTCTCTACGTGTCTCTTCTAGTCTCTACGTGTCTCTTCTAGTCTCTACGTGTCTCTCCTTTCTCTAGTCTCTACGTGTCTCTACGTGTCTCTCCTGTCTCTAGTCTCTACGTGTCTTTCCTAGTCTCTACGTGTCTCTCCTGTCTCTAGTCTCTACATGTCTCTCCTAGTCTCTACATGTCTCTTCTAGTCTCTACATGTCTCTCCTGTGTCTAGTCTCTACGTGTCTCTCCTTTCTCTAGTCTCTACATGTCTCTCCTAGTCCTACGTGTCTCTCCTGTCTCTAGTCTCTACATGTCTCTCCTAGTCTCTACGTGTCTCTCCTAGTCTCTACGTGTCTCTTCTGTCTCTAGTCTCTACGTGTCTCTCCTAGTCTCTATGTGTCTCTCCTAGTCTCTACGTGTCTCTCCTGTCTTTAGTCTCTACGTGTCTCTACGTGTCTCTCCTAGTCTCTACGTGTCTCTCCTAGTCTCTACATGTCTCTCCTGTCTCTAGTCTCTACGTGTCTCTCCTTTCTCTAGTCTCTACGTGTCTCTCCTAGTCTCTACGTGTCTCTCCTCTCTCTAGTCTCTACGTGTCTCTCCTGTCTCTAGTCTCTACGTGTCTCTCCTAGTCTCTACGTGTCTCTCCTGTCTCTAGTCTCTACGTGTCTCTCCTAGTCTCTACGTGTCTTTCCCGTCTCGTCGGGTGTTTTGTCTTGTGTCCAGTTTCAGCTCCACGTATAGTTTGTGTGTCCTGTTACGTGTTAATCGTCATTCTGCCTGTGTCTCACCACAGGATGTGTGTTAGTCGTCCTTCTGCCTGTGTTTCGCCACAGAACGTGTTAGGCACCCTTTAGCCTGTGTTTCACTACTAATATCAAACCTAGTGTAACAGGTATTAGTGCCTAGTAGTGTCCCTTTGTCTGTGTCCTCCCAGAGAGTCCATGTTTAACCCCATTCTGTTAAGTATTGTTTGAGTTTGTTTGTTCCTTTGTTTGTTTTGTGTATTTATTATTTCTGTGACAACTCTTATTAAAAGAATCTTTTTGGTAAAATACCCCTCTGCCGTTATGCCTGCTCTCTCCGCCCACAGCGATCAATATCCGCCTATACACCCCAATCGTGACACAAATTCGCCACTATCATCTGGGCTTTGCGATCGTTCGATTCCTACACGATGCTACGACCATCCCATAGCCGTGAATCCAGAAAACTGACTGGCCACATTTACTTGTGGGGTGGATGGTGGCATCCTCGCACTCCCACATCAATCATGGCAACACTAACCAAAAATGGGCATCTTTAAGCCCGTGCAGGCGGAAGAGGTGGATAGCGTTTTCCTCCAATTGTGTTACGCAACTTTATAATTTTGCGTGAGCAGCAGTTCAGAAAGACGTAATCTGTGGCTTCATGTACGCCAATGATAGCACGTGTTAGCCTACCCACTTCCTGGTTGGTAGATGGGGGAGTGCCCCAACAAAATGGGTGGAAATTGGACACAAGAAATGGATCATGCCTACTGCAAAACAACTTTTTTTCAAAGTACTATAAATTTTCCATATATTTTAGCAACTTCGTGTTATTCAAATTGGATTTATGTGAAATATTGCAACTATGAACCCACTCAGGCAGTTCAGTATAAATTTGTATGCAGGTGTGGTGTATAATGAACACTTTTTCTCTGTGTCAGAAAAGTAGGCCTATAAATAGCTTCTGCATGTACATGTACTATATAAGACAGTATATAGTAATAATTTGAGTGTGTGTGTGTGTGTGTGTGTGTGTGTGTGTGTGTGTGTGTGTGTGAGGTATGTCTCACCAGTGTTGTAAAGATGTAGTGATAATATTCTGTCATCATCCCCATAGAGAGAGCCTACACAATACGACACAATAACATTACACACTTCAAATGCAAAAAAGCACAACACATCATTTTATGCAGATACAGGTCAAGAGGTTCAGTTAATATACACATCAAACATCAGATACATAAAGTGTAATCTTAGTGATGCTGGTTTTTGGTACCAGATGGTTTGAGTACTTCAGAAATTGCTGATCTCCAGGGACTGTTACACACAACACACTTTAGAGTTTATGCAAAATAGAGTGAAAACACACTGAATGAGTCACAGTTCACTCACTAACCCATTAAACACTTAAACCAGCCATCTGGTACCAACTAAGGGGCAACCTCCGGTTCTGAAAAAAACACCAAACCATGCAGGGCTCAAAAAGGTGAGTCCATTCCCATAGAGCCCCGTGTTTAAATGCCCGACTGAAATAAACATGTTTGCAGTCTGGTACAAAAATGGTTTTGGTGTCAATAGCTAGAGTTCCCATTCTCCCCTAACCCGTTTCCCCCTTCCCCCTGTTATTCCTGCTGTTATACCCCTATCTCACCTATGCGGTTGGACTATACGAGGACCGACGCGTGGAAAGATGGAAATGTGATCACAGCGCCAAAACTGGCGAAAGATTTATGGGCCAAACTTCGCTGAGTGATGATGGTAAAATAATTATAAAGGTCTTGACTAAAACAACATGCATGAATCATAAAGAAAATTTTTCTGCAATGGAAAAGTACTCGAAATAGTTACTTTTATCAGAAAGTAACGCTGTGATGTACTGTAACTGATTACTTTTTGAAGACAGTAATTTTGTAAATTAATTAGTTACTTTAAAAAGTAAAGTCGCCCAACACTGGTTAGCAACTACACTAATCCCATAATCAGGCATAAAGTTATACCTAATTAGGGGCGTGGCTGATCTGAAAACTACATGGGACGATGCGCCGGGTATGGATGATGGAGTTTAATCAAAGACATAAAAATGAATGTTAGCTACCTTAGCTAAGCTAGCTTGTGATAACTGAGGTAAGTACGCATGTTCTAACCAACAGCCAGGCTGTTCGCTCCACCCATATGGCCCATTTATTGATTAACCATATTAAGGTGGAGCCAGTTCTTGTCAAAATGGTGACCATCAGAGCTCCCACAGTTGACCATCAAAAGTGCTCTTCAGAAAACATATGATTGACATAATGAAGCTCTTTTTTTATACGGGTACCAAGAACTATGCTATGATTAAAGATCACATTATTCTCCAAACTGATGTTTGAACATCAAATGAAGCTCTTCTATTCGGTTCTATCCGTTCTACCCAATGTGATGTTGACACCTACACAAATAAGCAGATGGACTGGTGTTCCTATTAAAGTCTACAGTATGTGTAAAATTAAACTGTATTCATGGAACTGAACAATTTTTTTTATATATATATTTTTTTAGCTTTAGAAGTCTTGTATACGAGACCATCCTGAACCCAAAATAAAGGTAAGGACTGAACCTGTCTCTTTACTGGGTTATTAATGTTATAAATTCATCCTGTCTGTGCCCCGTTGTATAAACTGGAATTTAATCATGTAGACAGGTTGACCTGCTGTTCACAAACAACAATGTATTAATAGATTTCCAATAGATAAAACACAACGGTGTCAGGGAAACAATTAACTCGGCTGTTTATATTAACAGCAACACAAGGGCCAAAAACCAAAGAAATAGTGCAAAAAAAAACATAAACATATGTTATTTGCAGAAGATTAACAACACTTTATATATTGTTTTAATATTTATGGCTATGTAGATTTAAAATATACAAATCTTTTTCTGTTCTTTTTCTGTAATGCTATACAGTATATAATGCCATAGTTTATTCTAGTGGTAATATGAGAGTGTTAAGGATTCTCTATGCATCATCATATATTCTGTTGTCAGTACATACTCAATTAAATTACTTAGGTTTTTGGCCCATAGACTGTATAAAACATAAAAAAAAAAATTTTTTTTTAAAACTAACGCTAACTAATTTTAAGGTGTTTTGTGAACACAAGCCTCAGGAACACCTAGGGTACTGCTTGATATTCATTTTATGAGTGGCGTTCAAGACAAACCAGAAGTTGTCATGCAAAAACAGTGAGAATTGAACAGACTCAACCACTAACTAAAAATTCTTAGAAGTCGCTTCAGCAGTTAAAGTTACGGCCAAAATAAACAAGGCATCATTCATTTGGATTTCCTACCCCATGGTGTCAACATGAACGGTGCAGATGCAGGCTGCTTGTCAGTATTATGAAAAATACAGTCGGGGAAAAAGCAGAGCTTTTTCTTACAAAGCCCCAAAGTTATGGAATAGTCTTCCAAATAGTGTTCGGGACTCAGACACAGTCTCAGTGTTTAAGTCCAGGCTAAAAACTTATTTATTTAGCCAAGCATTTTTGTAAATAGATTTGCCTTAGGTAAAGGAACAGATCTGCGGGACTCATGGACGTAGAGTATTATGGTGAACTGGTATGTTTGGATGCTGTCTTCCTCACTCTCATTGATCACTTATGTTTGCTGACGGTGAGGTGATTGTTTGCTTTACATCTCAGTTCCCCCTCATGTTTGTGTTTCCTTCTGGCTCTCCCTTTTAGTTATTCTGTTATAGTTAGTCCTGAGAGAGGCCTTGGTTGCACTCTACAGTTAATATACATTCACATTATACATTGTGTGACTGTGACCATACCTAACTGCCATCTCTCCTCTTCTTCTCTTTCCCCCCCTCTTTCACTTTCCTCTCTCCTCCTGTCTCCCCCTTTCACTCTTTCTCTCTCTCTGTCGAGCTACACATGTCGTTCCTGAGCTGCCAGTGATCCAGACTCCCTCTGCCCTCCAGACCTGTCTGACCCATCCTGGTGCCCCGCTTCTGGCTGAAGATCTCGTCACATGGATGCCCCGTGTGTCTCTCTGGGATGCGTCTGGTGTCTGGGGATTATTCTCTCTACCTAGAAGCTGGTTCTGGCCTTGACTGGTGTTGGCAACTGTTTCTCTGGGGACTTGACAGTTCGATAGTTCATGACTGGAACTTCTTACATGTCTACCTGAGTCTTCAATAACTACCTGGACTCCATATTAACATCAATTAACATCAGCTATTATAGCTGAACTGCCTTCCACCCTACACACTGTATAAATGCAGATCATTTACTGCTTTCTGTTTCACCCAAATGAGGATGGGTTCCCTGTTGAGTCTGGTTTCTCTCAAGGTTTCTTCCTATTACCATCTCAGGGAGTTTTTCCTTGCCACGGTCGCCCTCGGCTTGCTCACCAGGGACAAACTGACCATTTTGATTCATACAAATTTACATTTCATATAAACTTAAATAATTCTTTCGATTGTGTAAAGTTGCATATTTACCCTCAAAACTGTGTCCTGTTATTCTGCAAAGTCGAACTCAATAATAATTCTGGCACTACTGTATGTAATCTATATATAGCATGAATTACATAATTTTTTATACATATTACACTGTTTAATCAAAACCTTCAATAACTGTGAATTGATTTGCAGTGACCAACTTGTCACCAAATTCACTCGATAACACAATTTTTCCAAACTTTTGACTAGTACTATATACAATATATAGACGGCCAAAACAACTAAAAAGTGTCTTTTCAGATAGGATCATATAACACTTTATTTTTCATAATACTTAATGCTTCTTCTTTTTTTTGTAAATATGCATACAAATATATTTCTATCAGATAAAAAGAAATATTTGCTAACTACAATTTCCTGGCCTTTTGTGTAGTGTCCGTAACTTTTTAATTAAAATCTTTCAATGATGAAACTCGACAAAGACATGAACCTGAAAAGGTGTATTAACTTAAAATGCAAAATTGTTAAGATATTGCTACATGAATTCGACATGGTTACGGACACTACAGATAATTTTTTTTTTGGGGGGGGGAATCCTTTATTTTGCCCTAAAAAATTAAGCACCAATTTTAGTATCAATACTCATGAAGATATATGAATAATTAGCATTTTAAATGATTATTCTTGGAAGCGAGACAGTATAATGCGAAAAAATTTTCGGGCAACCATGTCTCCGAACGTCTGAAGTTAGCAAATTTTTAGGGAAGCAAGATTGGTCACTTCCATGTTGCATGAACTTCAAAAGTAGTTTCTTTGGCCACACACATTTTCTGTATTATATGTATAACATAAAAACATTAAATCAGTACCAATACTGTGTTTGGGGCTGAGATCAAATCCATGAATGTTCTGTGTGAATACACGCTTTAATGCAGAGCAAAGACTTTGGAATTTTGGCCTTTTGTACAAAAAGGTTAACCTGGTCACTGTATTTGCTTAACTTTAAATAATTTTCAAAAACATCCAAACATGTTACAGGTTTAACTTTATGCCACAAGTACTTGTGTTTACCACCATTTAAAAAAAAGACACTGGAGGAAAACAGATTGCTGAATTAGTCTGGGAAAGATGTAAGAAGGGGAGCGTGAAAGCATGGAGAGAAAATCAAACAGACCTGCTTGAGTATCCATGCAGCCATCTCATGGCCACAGTCAAAGATGACGTGAAACTCTTTTGCTTTTTTCATCTCTTTAAGAAGTGGTTTGGCATCCTTAGACTCTGCAGGGAGCTGGCGGATTTTCAGACGGATGTTGTATCTGGAGGGAGCTTTGATCAGCTCCTGCAGACGAATCAAACCTACAGAGAGAGAGAGAGAGAGAGAGAGCACGCGAGAGAGAGTGTTCAGGCATTTATTCATTCAACACACATTCACCTACTAAGTGATATTTCACAGCTATATAAATACTGGTGAACATACAGTCCACTCTAATGGGATCTTTTTGCTAAGAGGATTAAAAAAAATCCTCAAGCACATTAAAACGAGTAAACAAGCTGTCGGGATTGTTGTTGTTTTTGTCTTTCTGCTGTTGCTTTGTATTTAAAATATGAAGGATATCATGGAGGCAGGGGCATGGCTGACTGCTGGTTTGTGAATGTTCCGAAACCCGGGAGCTTGAGAAAGATCTGTTATCATAATGTCCTCGCCACTTGTGGAGATCAGTGGGACTCTTGACAACATCAGGCCCTCCCTGAGGTACAGTATGCACGGAGCAGGAGCATCTTACCCATGCGCTCCTCTACGCCTAGACAGCATGTCAGCCTGCTGAACGACCTGAAAGCATTCATCAACGTCTTTGAGCAGGTTGTGAAAGCATGGAAGTGGGTGGTCACTTGCTACTTTCGCTACTGGCCCCACAGCGTTAGTCGCAAACCTGCTGGAGTACCCTGACCTAAAGCCTGCTATTTTGCAATGTTTCCACTTGCTGACATTTAGGGACTTTGGCCTCCTGTTTCACATTAGCCTAAGAGACGCCTGTTGGAATTGGCTGCTGGCAGAGGAGTGTTCAATGTAGTCAATCTCGTAGCGATGGAGCAGTTCATTACTCCAGTACCGGAGGAGGTGGCAGAATGGGTCCAGTGCCAATATCCGGCAAAGCTAGAAGATGACGGTGTCAGTTCAACTTGGTGGAGTACAGTATATGGAGCAGAAAAGCCTCACCCTTTTCCCTCTCTATTTCTCTCTTGTTAGACCTTCGGGGAGCAAGAGTAAAGTTCAGGTAATTCTTCAAATTAGAGCAAAACTCCACACGTTAGGGGAATTAACACAGGAAAATCCCTCAGGATACTCCCTTGCAGAGTTTCCATATCATTGCCTACCACGAGCTCCAAATTGCTCACCAAGTGGTAAGGGTCACACAGTGAGTCTGGATGTTGCCTATTACTGTAGGTAAAACAAACTGATAGAGGGCATGACCAAGAGATATACCACTTCAATATCTTTAAACCATGATCCCTGTGGCTTTGGCAACAGTCATTCTGGAATGCAAGGAGCTAGGACCAGAAGTGAATCTAATACCAACAACTTAATTCACCCTGGCCACTTGTGGCGACTACCTCTCAGCATCCCAAACACAAAGGTTGTCAAGTTGCAGGCAGAATTATTTAATAGATTTTCACCATCCGTCTGTTCAGACTACACACTGCTCCACTACACGACGAATGCCAATGCGTGACTTGATCACCCACTGATATCTGGAACTTTGGACATTGGTTCGAGGTGGCTGTGATTGTTGCTTGGACGGCCTGAAACAGTTGGTGGGGGTATGTGGAGGCGGTGGTGTGGTATTTTGTGAACAGAGCTGGGAAAAGTGAGTGGTAAAGATCTATACCTGTGTGGGATTTGTTGGACAGGTGTTTTTTTAGGGATTAAGACTGAGGAGTCAGAGACAAGTTTTTTTTTTGTGCATAGTTGCATAATACATTAAAATCACTGGATTGCGACCAGTCGCTTTTTAATTTGTCCCAAGCCTGCCTTAGTCCTAGTCCATGCTGTATAGGTGTCATGTTTGTTTTTCCTATGAATTCTACTTCAATTATAATTTTTCAGTGGGACCTTTTCAGAATTTCTGTTCATCTATTCATATTATGCATTATTTCATTCATCTTGTAAGCATGTGTTCTCATCCATGGGATAAACACTATGACACACAAAGGGAAGAAAAAGACAAATCAGCTATTCCCTAGAGCCTACGCTGCTTGATTAAATGCCATTAAAGATTAAATGCCACATAAAATGGTCTGTATTATTTTTGTAGTTAAATTAAACATTCCTCTTTTTTTATTGCATGTGGTAAAAACAGGTTTAATAAGTAGAACTGGATCCCTCCTGTGTCATACATCCTAATATAGAGTAATTACATAAGGACGAAAAGTAATTGACATCATTAGTTATTGCGGTGTAATTTAATAATCGGACTAAATTGTCATAGGATATGTGATTTAATCTCTCAGAACAAATTGCACAGCAGGATTACAGATAACAATATCCCGGTAATACTTTCAGTCTTCATTATTTTAATTTTATTTCTATGATCAATAAAAGGGATAAGGAATTAAAATAAATCATCACTTCTGTTGAATGATGTGCATGTGAATGTAACATCTTCATATTTTACCATTTACCATGGAATAAATGTATACACCTTATCACATGATATAACACAACCATCTGGCGCAACGGTTACAGAAACCATTAGTTTTACACTTTTTACAACAAACCCCTTAAAATCTATTAAAAGATCTATTACATTATTGATTAGCTTCCCTTCTCACCTGTGCTGTCGTCGTACACCACCGTAACTGTGTCCCACCTGAAAAAGTAAACGAGCTCCAGGATGGCACGGCTGAGTGAGGAGAAGTCAGGGTAAAGACTGACATAGTATGAGTCACGATTATCCGATATTTGGTGTTTCCATCTGGTCTGGATATGTGGCACTCCTAGTGCATTGGAGATGGACTGGACTGCATTGGCTGAGGAACTGTGTGATGGCCCGAATATGGCTGCAACACCTAAAGAGAGCTGCTCACAAGCTGCTGAGAGAAGGTAAAGGATGTCAGTCATGACAAAAAAAAATATTTAAAGGTGATCAATTTAGCCAAATTTACATTTTAGCATTTTTTTACATTAAGATGAATCTGCACAGTGAATTTATTAATTTATTGTCTATACAACTTACACCGCTTATGTGGTAGCATAGTTTCACGGGGCGGTCAAGTATGGTTCATCCCGATTCACAACGAGTTTTGGCGAAATGACTACGTTTCCAATCTCTCCGCATAAAAAATAAGAGGGTTTACTTTGTTGGGTGGTCTTCGCAGAAGCTCATGGACCCGGCGGAACCTCATAGGACATTGGGCAGTCACTCACAATGGCTCATGGTGCCTAACACCCCGAGTCAAGCCACGTAAGGTTAAATGGGGTATTATCCTATACAGGGGTGTGGGGGGGCTGAAGCCTATCCCAGGAGAACAGGAGCACAAGGCAGGGACTGTACACCTTGGACAAGGTACCAATCCAATGCAGAGCACACACACACATGCATACACACTACTGGCAATTTGGGAACACCAATTATCCTAATCTACATGTCTTTGGATTGTTGGAGGAAACCAGAGTACCTGAAAGAAAACCTACCATGCACAGGGAGAACATTCTCCAATCTCCATGCACACAGACCCGAGACAGGTATCAAACTCACAAGGTGCAAGTCAACAGTGCGTAACTGTACCACATACACTGTGCTTGTCTAATCAAAAAAAAATCTCTGTTTTTGTCCTTTTACATTTTTATACGAGGGTTTAAACAAGTAATTAGATGTTCCCCTATTTTGACCTGGAAAGAAGATCCCAGGGAATGGGAAGAAGATCTTCAGTCCTCTGAAGGATTGTGGTTCAGCAGGAGCTCATTCGCAAAACATTGAAACAGTGCATTTGAAGAAGGGGTGAAACAGAGGGAGACAGAGGTATGAAAAACGCATTATCTAAAGGGTAGTTCATCTGGAGCATTAACACACACACACACACACATTTTGTGGGAGCTCTGAGGGCTGTGTTAACTTGGTAAATTGATAGTAAAATACCGGACCTTTAATTATCAGTTATTTAAACATTCCATGGAACTGGGTCTAAAACGGTGTTAGAAGCTAAAACACCAGCGACACAAAATGGCACGGATAATGCGTATTATAGCAGGTGCAAAAAAAAAGCAGGCACAGTGTGAAACTGTAACAAATGAAAACAGACTTGATTTTATGCATGCTGTTCTGTAAATAACAAAAGCCACCACAGAGGCCACCGATTAGGCTCTAAACCATGTTCATTATGTGATTTCTACCAACGCCGACGAAAGAGGAGCAGTGTCTCAGGGGAACACAAAGGGTATAATTAGGATTATATTATAATAACAAACCAGCCCACTCGCAACCCCTTGAGGATATTAGTAACCACTGTAAGATAAAGCATATTACATTTTTAATGATATATTTAAATGAAACAAAACAGCCTTGTGGCGTTGCTTGTGAAGCTTTCTCTCCTCCCCACCTTTCCTTGAGGCCTCAAAGCTGTCAAAGACATTGATCCTCTGGATGTCATAGGTGAGCGTGGTGTTGGGCAGCAGCGTCCGGTTCCTGTTGATGGTGTTCAGTGCAAATTTGAAGGCCAGTTCTTCAGCACCAGACGGGCCACTCTCGATAGACTCGAAAATGCCTCCTGTTATGAGAAAATATTAGAATTACATGTTGTAGTAAAGACAGTCATGAAGTTTAAAATCTTGTCTCACACTGTCGCATCTATTGTCTCAGTTTAATCCACCTTTTAAAATAAAAAAACTGGATGCATGTAAATGTAAAGTGATCTTTTACATTTTTACTCGCGCTACATAAACAGTTTACATTTTCAAGTGCATTGCACCACAGAGCGTCGAGAAACCCATTGCTTGCCAAGACCGATGCTCTCGTTTATCGCTAACTCCCCTGATAACTGTGTGTTTAGAGGCAATTCACTGCTTAGTGCGAATTGCATACAGTATACACCAGTGAGCGTGAATTACCAAGGAAATACATTATTAATAAAGCACCATCTGGAACAATCTATGGTCACTCTCTCTCTCTCTCTCTCTCTCTCTCGACCACTCTCTGCCACCAGTAACACCCAATATGCTGTAAGAGTGAAAAGGTGCTAATGATTCTACTTAAAAACCAACCAGAATTTCTGACTACACATTACATAAACATATATTCTGTATACTGTCTGTTCCATGCTTTAATTCATATATCAGGTTTTTTTAGTCCCAGTGTTACCTCCATACTGCATGGTCATTTCCTTTCTCACCAAACTCCCCCACTTTCTATTTCTTTCTCCTTCAGTGTACAGCACGAATAAAACGATCCATGACAGCTTGCCTCATGGTTCAGAGCATATGAAGAGGGTTAAATAAAAAAAACCCTATATTTCCTATTTGTTCCTTTATGGTCAGAAATCTAAGGCTTCAATGGACACAGGCTTGCCATTAACTAGACAATTGAAGATTGAAAAACTTTTTCAATTTTTTTAGCTGTCTAGTTCCAGTGAGCCTGTGCTTACTGTTCCTTCTGATTCCTGTCCTTGGCTAACATCCCTGGTCTTTTCCTTCAAGGTTTGATGTGCTTAGATGCTTTTCTGTGAAGCACGATTGTAAAAGGTGGCTATTTAAGTTGCCATAGCCTTTCTATCAGGTGGGATTAATCTGATAAGCCCTAACATTATGATCACTGACATGTTAACTACAAAACAATAATCTATTATTAATCTATCATTAAACATTAAAACTATTTGCCCCCTTCCTGATTTCTTATTCTTTTGCATGTTTGTCACAAAAAATGTTTCTGATCATCAAACACATTTAACTATTAGTCAAAGATAACACAAGTAAACACAAAATGCAGTTTTTAAATGATGGTTTTTATTATTTAGGGAGAAAAAAAATCCAAACCTACATGGCCCTGTGTGAAAAAGTAATTGCCCCCTGAACCTAATAACTGGTTGGGCCACCCTTAGCAGCAATAAATGCAATTAAGCGTTTGCGATAACTTGCAACGAGTCTTTTACAGCGCTCTGGAGGAATTTTGGCCCACTCATCTTTGCAGAATTGTTGTAATTTAGCTTTATTTGAGGGTTTTCTAGCATGAACCGCCTTTTTAAGGTCATGCCACAACATCTCAATAGGATTCAGGTCAGGACTTTGACTAGGCCACTCCAAAGTCTTCATTTTGTTTTTCTTCAGCCATTCAGTACGTTATGGCTGATAACGTAAGGTTTACGTTATCAGCCATTTAATAACGTAAACCTTCATTTAAAAACTGCATTTTGTGTTCAATTATGTTATCTTTGACTAATAGTTAACGTTTTTTGATGAGCAGAAACATTTAAGTGGGACAAACATGCAACAGAATAAGAAATCAGGAAGGGGGCAAATAGTTTTTCACACCACTGTATGTGAATATGTGTATATATATTGGTTCAAAGCTTATAAAAGTAGGATATACTTTGAGTTTCCCATAGATACTTATTGTATCTTCAAAATGCTATTAACACTTTTGCACTAAAATTCTTATATTCTTCTTCTCATATTTATAATGATTTATAATAGATGACCTTCCATTCGACTGATGAGAATTTTTTTTTTATTGTATCTGGAAAAAGAAGGCTTCATCTTCAAACTAATTTCAGATGGACTATATAAGGTCTCCATTCTTCATGAGAGATGAAGATTGGAGACCTTATATCGTCCATCTGGAATTCGTGATCAAATAGCCAAAACACAGTATTGGTGCATTTATTTTATGTTATACATATAATACAGAAAATGTATGCCTTTCTGAAGGACTTTTGTCTTTCATTTTAAGTCCAGTCCCTGTACCTGAGCAGTTTAATATGTATGTCTTTTGTTTGTTAAGCTATGAATCATTTAAGCATCAAAAAATCCAACAAAGACATGCACCCTTGAGAAACAGGTGCAGATGATGACAGATGATCAGGCCGGTGATGAGTATACTGCTAGTATACTACCTAAACAATCCATTTTTGTATGATTTCATTTCATTTTATATGAACATATAAGGGGTGGCTCGAGACTTTTGCACAGTAAAGTGCAAAGTACATGTGTAAAGTACACGTAGTACAAGAATTTAATACAAAAATATTAATTAATTTAATATAAAAAAAGAAAAAAAAAACTACTGAGCTCGGTGTAAACAAATC
Organism: Clarias gariepinus; assembly: GCF_024256425.1. NCBI lineage: Eukaryota > Metazoa > Chordata > Actinopteri > Siluriformes > Clariidae > Clarias > Clarias gariepinus. Next base: position 23,570,929 of record NC_071111.1, read on the forward strand.
GTTGCAATACCAAAGCTCTTCAGCTATCCGTCTCCACATATTGTCCTTGTCCTTGTCCTTGTGATTAATCACAATTTTAAAATACTCAGATTTACTTTTATTACATTACCCGTATTACAGCTGTACATGTATAAATGTGCACTGTTGGAATAAAGAAATGCAAAACTGCATGCAGTGGCTGGGTAGTATAGGGTGTGTCTACCCACCGATGATGCTGATCGAACCCGGGTCTTCATTGCATATGGGTAGACATTAAGGTCAAACTGGGTCATATGAATAATTAGCATAAAAAAATATTAATGCGTTAAAAATTCTAGATTAATCACATGCGTTAACATGTTAATATTGACAGCCTTTAAAAAAATGCATCGCTGTAACAAAAGTTTGTGTTTAAGTAACGTTCCGTTCCAAAAAAGAAAAAAAATGTCGCTTTTCACTTTTCACACAGGGACATTCCGTCATTGATATGAAATGTTTCATTGCGTGTTTATTGGTTTGAAAAATATTATTGACAAGCAAAAGAGAAAAAAAATAGCTTATAAAATTTGCCTCTGGTGTGTAAAGACCTTTAGAATTGATATTTTTTGAATGGCAGGTCTAAAGGAAAAAAATAAGACAAAAATATCAATACGTTGTTGCTGCAAATAAATTCTGCAATTTATAACTGTTGTAATAGGCATGTTTTATAATTACAGAAGGCGTTACATTTAATCCGTTTCAGTTTTTTCGTCATGCACCACATGTGAGCGTGTAAGGGCTATCTCATTGTCCTTGAAAACACCATTCTCAGCTGTCTGTGTTTATCTGCCCTTGGACACTATGAATAGGTCTTTCTGATGCGCTGAATGGCAGCCTCCTTCAGCACCGACTGTACTGCCTTTCCTGTTTAACGTGAATCTTCTGGGAAATAAGTCTATACCCATCCTTCATTCCTTTTTAGTAACCGTTTCATCCTGGTTGAAGTCACAATACACCTAAGAAAGGATGCCAGTCTATTGAAGGGCACCAAACTCACACACCCACTCAAACAATCATTCACACCTAGGTAAAATTTAGACCAGTCAGTCTACAGTACTTGCCAACATGGGGTGAAAAAAAAACGTTAACACAGATGGAACGATTCAGACATGAGGTGAATGTGTAAATCTGCACAATGAGCCACTGGAGCTGTGAGACTGCAGTGCTACCCTAATACAGTTTTTAGCATTCGAAACCCTTTTAAATGTCTTTACTTTATGTAGCGATGAATCTCTTCCTATCTCTGCATCTCTCTTTTATATGCTCACATTTTAACAGCACTATAATTATAATTCACAGCTTTATTATAACCTCTTTCACTGCTAAATTCCTGCCATACTTGGCAACCATGCAAAAGGTCAAGTCCCACGAGCACCTTACTGTAAGTTTTACAATCTTTCATTCAGCTTGAAATGAGAGTTCATGTATTGAACATGAATAAATACAGTAGTTATCAGAGATTAGTAATTTCTCTAAAGTAGGTCTCAAATGGTTTAATAGGAAATACATACAGAAATATCAGAGATAAACCAGAAATTATGGAAGGGTGGAAGTAAACAGTGACTTAGTGCTGAAATTGTTTTTCAATAAAGATTGCATGCTGTTATAGGAAAAAGGGGCTCAAAATTGTTTTGCTTGTCCTACGCGACAACATACCACCTCCGGATCCGATATTATTACAAGACCTCGGTGCTGATTTGTCTAAAATTGCGATTGTATAAGTATCACGATTTTATAAATATCCCGTTTCGATGTTGCATTTTCCCATGATTTTGTTACAATTTTAAACCTTTAAAAAAGTTGAATAAAGAATTAAATGTAGCATATAACATTAGTTTTTTCACATTAAAGCCAAATACAGCATTTAAACAAAATAAACTAACTTTAAATAACATTTTAGAGTTTAACATTTACCTGAGCAACACATATCTCTGTCCTCCGATATAATTATTATTTCCAAACAAATTTGCAAATAATTCACTCCCACCACACGGAATGAAAATGTAAAATTGTTTAAAATGCGCCACAAATGCCTCTAAAGGTTCAAAGCTCAACTTGATGGTGAGCGGGCAGGTTTAGCACGCAGGCACTACTGTAGATTTTAGACGATTAGCGCTGGCGGTGTTTTGCAGAGTTTGTAGATTGGATCCTTTAACACAGGATTTTTAATAATGTAACGCAATAAACGCAATAAAAAATAATGTTTCTGTTGCGCCACTCTGAACCTTCTGCTCTCGGTATAGAATCGTTTATTTCGGAGGCTGATCTGACGGTGACCAATCACAGACAATCAAACAGAAAACTGCTCACTGGATGATTGAGCGGTTCATATGTATTATAAATTGATAAATAATACTCTGATGGTAAATAAATGTTCTGTTTATACCAAGCTTCACAATCCCAGTGATTATACTATGTCTTACTTATTATTTTATTAATAACATATTTATTAGAGGGGCCTTCGACAGTTTTCCCAAAATTCACATTTTTCTGATTCGGCTCAGTTTTTTCCCAGATGGTGACTGAAGTGGTTGCCAATGAGTCTAATGTTTTTATTTAGGGACTAGTATTTATCCTAACAGTCACCAGCAGTAACTGTCCCTCACAAAAAACATGCAGCCATCTTTAACCCTGTGATAGACTCTCTCCTCTGCTGCGTCTGCCTACCTGGGATGTAACTACGTGAGCCTATGTGATAGTACAACAGGGCTACGTTCAATAACGAGTGCGCTTGTAAAAATAAGACAGTTCATCAGACCGTTCAACTGTTGTACTCTCGTGAACGTTTTTCTTGCGCTCTTGTTATTGAAAGCAGTCCTCCTGTACTATAACGTGTGCCTGTGTAGTCTCACACGCTTTCCAAATTGAATGTGCCGACAAACGCGTGCAAAACTTCTGATGAGATTTTTTTTTTTCTGACAAAATTTTATTAACGTCAAAATTTCACTCCTTTCTTACCTTTTTTATTCTCCGTATCTTTTAGCTAACTAACAGGTGTGAAGTAGTTTAGCTGGCTAGCCAGCCAAAGTTAGCTATTTTTTGTCAAGAAACAGCAACAACTCTCAAGAAAACTAATGTTAAATGGCCAAAAGAAATCCTATTGATTTTTTTTCACTCCCTGGGTATTTAGCCATGCTAACGAACAGGTGTGCAATAGCTTAGCTTTCTAGCTAGCCAAAATTAGCTAATTTCAGTCAAGCAACATATAAAAAAAAAGTTTCCTCCACACCGCATCCCATCGACCAAGCAGTGAAAGTCAAACAGTGAAAGTCAAACAGTGAAAGTCAAGCAGTGAAAGTTCTCAGGTACAGTCATCCCTGCCAGACTCAATCAGTATTCAGTCATCATTACCACATAATGCTACTGAAGCACAGATACAGTAACTAGGTTTCCTGAACCCACAGCTACTGTTTCAATTCTGGTTCCTAAAGATTTATGTTTGTCTGGAGTTTTGCTTTTATACCAGCACTGTAAAAAATCTGACCCACAGTAGGGTTTACTTAAAAAAAATTATGGCAACAAATTGACACCTAACATATTTAAGTAAATTTTATTACTAATAATAATGAGTAAGAAACATTGGATAAATTATTTAAATGTAAGACAAAATATATATTTAATTATAAATGAAATCAAGTCTTTTATTGTGTTGGATTTAATATTAACTGTTAAAAATATAATGTATTCAGCATAAATATTTTACGCTAAATTAAATAATTTTAAGGAAACAGTTTTACCTTTACTAGAAACAATGTGTTACATTTAATGGATATCTGAGAGAAATCTGGAAGAGATTAATTTATTTTTATTGAATATCTGAGACAAATTGACTAACATTAATTAAATATTTAAGTGAACCTGGTTTACCTTTACAGATAAATCTTCATCTGCACCTAAATACAGTTAAATAAAAAATCAAATCTACTTAATAATATTGGATTTCACTTCATTAAAACAATTGTAATATTTCTAAGTTACTTAAATGCTTGTGCTGGGTTGACATAAAAACAACAGGATAGCATTTAACATTTGTATTTGCAGACGCAATAAACATTGTCCAACATTTTTGCAGCATCAGAAGTTGGTAAAATGGACAGTAACTGTATACTTTGTGTATCAAAAAAGATTATACTGCCAAATATGTTTCATCTGAAACATCAGGAGTTTTTAATCATTAAAACTAGCAAACAGCATTATGAGACTATTACAAAGGTGAGCCATTTTAATCATAAAGAAACATACAATATTCTGTTACTACACGTGTCCCCTTTAATTTAATATTTTATAGCTCAATTCAAAACACAAAAGGTAAATCTTTAAGGTAATTACTCACCTCTAGAGCAACGGTTAACTGCTGCAGTTAGACCTCAGTGTCAAGGTCAGCTAATCACTTGTTAGAGTGGGGAAGCTAACGCTAACACTCTGAAACATTGAATAGCCCGGCTGTCTCTTTAAAGAATATTATATACTATATAACACAATTTGTAATAAAATTCACACACTGAACTAACTACCACGCTAGCCAAATAAAAACAGAGCAGACTGAAAGGACATCTTTGCTTTAGAACAGACTGAGAGGACAGATCTTAACTGAATTTAACCACAAAATAGAATTTGTATATTTTACAACTGTCTGTAAAAAAAAAAAAAAAAAATTGCTACAAAATTATTTGTACATACTTATTTCTAACTAAACAAATCTCATCTTAAGAAAAATGCATATCCTGCAGCATGTGGCACCTTGTCTGGACTAAAAACTTTGGCGGAAATTGCATGGCAGTAGAACCTAGTCTCTCTAAATGAGTAAAATTTACAAAATTTCTTTAGTTGTGACGTGGCCAGAAAAATAGAATTAAAATTTCCCCATTTTTCCTCGTTGACCTAAACTGACAAAAAAAAATGACTTGCAATAGAATTAATAATAATCAGCATTTGTTTAAATCAGCTTAATTAGACTTTAGAATGCAGTTAGTAAATTTTATTATGTACTTGTCACTAATATTAATTTAACAATTGTTAATTAAGCCCAGTCCCACTTTTTACAGTGAGGGCTCATTTTTGGTCCAAGCAGAAAAGATTAAACTCTCCACTGTTTTCAACCATTTCATGTCGATCAAAAATAGGTAACCCGTTTAACCCCCTTCTAAACCGTACTCCAAATTCTCCCCTTTGAAAATAAATGCCATTCTAGATGAAAAATATAGCAAAATAACTGTCTATGTTTCTCTCTTGCTGAATCTCACTCAGTTTTGTTCACACACCCACAAAACCTACAGTATATTGAAACCTTCAGCCATGTCTTCTGACTTTTTACAATTCAACTTTAACAATTAAAACTCCACAAGACATCAACAAATAAGCACCACAGTCAATGCGATTGAAGATATTGGGTTACATTATCTTTGTGTGACTCAGCCATGCAGCCAGCACCGTTGCTAACCATGCTCCCTCCACTTACACACACTCACATACCCAGGATAGGTGAATGATCATATCTCAGGAACCCTATGGCCTACAAAGCCATTTTCATAGTTTTGCCCCGCAAAAGCATGCATCGAGCGCCCCTATATTACACTTACTCCAGGAATTGTCTCTAGTGTCTTTTGAAATCATTTTAATTTTAGCATTAAAATGTTGACGCATTCAATAGACAAGGCCAAGTTCAGGTCAGTACAACAGGATCATTAAAGTTTAACCTAGGAAGAGCATATTAATGTAAATCTGTGATTTGCCTTACTGCTAAGGGTGTTTTTATATGCCGTTAACATATACACTAATATACAATAAACACTTTCTGACCATGTATATACTGTAAGTTAAGATTACAACACCACTGTGGTACAAATTGCATTTCCTTGAAGTCCCAGCCATGTATAGTTTTAAAGCCTAACCTTTATATTTTCAGCTAGGAGTGTGGATTTGCTTCTGTCACAACCTTGTTAGTATTCTGACCTACTATACTACACAATTATGGCTCTCAGACCAGCCTAAATAAAGAGGCTATTCAAGTCTCTGCGGGATACCTGACTTACAACATTTAGGTCATAGAAAATGTGCACCAAAAAAAAAAACTAATCCATAAATCCAGCTGAGAGCTTAGCTGGAGAGTGTGAGTGTGTGGGGGTGCATCTTTGTGTATGTGTGTGTTAAAGAGAGAGAGAGAGAGAGAGAGAGAACAACAAACATAAGAAATGGGAGTATGGAGGAGATGAAGCGTGTCCTTCCAGATTTTCAGTTCATTGATTAGCTCTTTAAGATTCCTTTGCCGTCGTACGGAACAGCATTCCTAAGATCTGACTGTTTGGATTTCATTGCATATCTGACCAAGATAATGAAGACAAATCAATTAGCATATCACATCAATAAACACTTAATAAAACAGATTATGTTCATGAAATGTATTACGTGACATGATTGGTAATTGCGTTCATAAACCAACATACCACAACTGCAGTTCCTGTCATTTGTCAGGAGGTTTCATGTACTTATCCCCCATCACATAATTAATGGAATCAAGCTGATTTATTTATATTTAATTCAGATACCCTGTATATCATATGTATCAATTTATGTGTTGTGTAAGGCAGTGGTCGACTGCTGAGCTGCAAACAGATACCGGGCTGTAGATGATTTCGGGCTGCACTGAACGAAAGAGTGTGCAGTGTTTTATTTTTTAAATTGATAAGATCATCTCCCATAAGCCTTCATCTTTACCACTTTCTTACATTTCTTTCTGTATCGGTTTTGATGCCTGATAAAATGAAGCTAACATGAGCTAAAATTAGTGATACCGAATGGTGAGACAGCAGATGAGACTCTTAGACTACCAACAAAAAGAAAAGTACATTTAAAAGAAAATGCCAAGAGTCTGACTTAAATTACAGGTTTTTTTTAGCAACATATGATTCATATGCTCCAAACCCACTCTGTATAATAGAAATGGCCTTAAAAGTGTGTTTTGAGACAACTTCAACTCTGCCGACATTCTGGTTTAAAAACAAGGTGGAATACCCTGAGATCGCCACAAAAGCACTGAAAAACCCTGCTTCCATTTCCAACAATTTATCTGTGTGATATGGAGGGTACAGACAGGACATGAGGAATGCACTTCGGGTGTCATTTTCTCCCATCACTCCTAGATAAGACCATCTTGTTGTAAGGAAACATGCTTAGGGCTTACACAATGATTCTGTACTATGGTCTTCTTCTTTGTCTTTCGGCTGTTCCCTTTCAGGGGTCGCCACAACGAATCATTTGCCTCCATCTAACCCTATCCTCTGCATCCTCTTCTCTCACACCAACTAACTTCATGTCCTCTCTCACTGCATCCATAAATCTCCTCTTTGGTCTTCCTCTAGACCTCCTGCCTGGCAGTTCCAACCTCAGCATCCTTCTACCGATATATTCAAAATCTCTCCTCTGAACATGTCCAAACCACCTCAATCTGGCCTCTCTGACTTTATCTCCAAAACATCTAACGTGGGTTGTCCCTCTGATAAACTCATTCTTAATCCTATCCATCCTAGTCACTCCCAAAGAGAACCTCAACATCTTCAGCTCTGCTACCTCCAACTCTGCCTCCTGTCTTTTTTTCAGCGCCACTGTCTCTAAGCCGTAGAGCATCGCTGGTCTCACCACTGTCCTGTACACCTTTCCTTTCATTCTCGCTGATACTCTTTTATCGCACAACACACCGGACACTTTTCTCCACCCATTCCAACCTGCCTGTACCCGCCTCTTCACCTCCTTTCCACTATGGTATGTTCCACCCCACTATGGTATGTTGTATTAATTCTGCTTGTTACGAGCGTACAATGGCCGGTCTGTGAAAAATTGTCTTACATAAGACTGGTCTTTGGTGCAGAAAAGGTTGAATGATGACTTTTAATAGTTTGTTCAATTGAAAGGTTATTTATATTCAACTGCGGTGGCTTAAATATTTATGGCTCTTGGTTATGGTTCAGAAGGTCAGGGGTTCAACCCTTAACCCTATCTGCTTTAGAGGTGCTGTATCCTGGTTGACCCTGTGCTCTGGCCCCAACTTCTGACCCCCTAACTGGTTTATACAAAAAAATATTTCACTGTGCTGTAAGGTACATGTGACACATCATTCCTCTTCAATCATTTTTACATGAGCACAAATACAACTGGAGGCTGATTTACCCATTGGTGGCAAAGATACTGTATATAGCTTTGGGCAAAATAATAATAATAATAATAATAATAACAACAAATTCATACTGAAATGATAAAATCAATTTTAACACAATAATAAAGTTCTTTAACCTCTTGCTTATTATGAAAAAATAAATAAATAAATACATTTTTACAACCAGTCAAAATGGATTTATCTGACTTTGCAGTCAAACCGTTTAAATACTAATGGCGTGACCTGGATCAGTGGGGTGGAGATTTCATGTTTTACTGAACACGGTTCATTTTAATTCAATGTGACATTTAATTCATTCATTTGTCAGCATACGGTCCTCAAGGCAATTACAGTTCACAGTGATGTTATCTTCAGATCTTTAAACCACAACTCTCACACCAACTGAAGTACACTTTCAAGGTTGATGTTTTTTTTTTTTTTATTCCAGCTGGGAGTTTTGAACATGACCTCCTGAATCCATGCAGCTGCTTTCTCCCTCCGCTCTCCCTCCCTCAGCCTTTCCCTGTAGGTTTCTTGTGTGCATTGCATGCTAAAACCTGATCCATCTCCGCTCTGTAACCTCCAAACTGGTGTGAAAAATGGATGGAAACACTCTAAAGACTCACTAGCAATAAATGACGTATGTGCCAGAATTGTGCTAAATTACTACTTGTAAATATTTGCAGCAAGCAAACTTGACCTTAAACAAAATTTCATTAAAATGTTATTACAATAATGTTTATTTTAATAATTTTGTGTTCATTATTCATCTCTTGTGGTAGAATTTAATATTTTAGCAGATAAAAAAATGAAATATCTTGCTGAAAACAGTGTGCTGTTCATTTATTTAAAGCAAATTGTTACTGGTAAGCATCGCAGCATACTTTAAAATGTACAGAGAAGCCAGTAGACATCTAGTGCTCTGATGGAAAGCTTTAATGAGATCCTGTGACAGATTTAAGTTTTAATGGAGCAAAGATTTACATTCGTTGAACAACAGGCTTTTGACATGTCAGTTTTGGTTTTCGACTAAGTGCGCAGCTTCTCTGAGAGTCGAGGCTATCATGTAAGAGTTTTGCAAAGAAAGAAAGAAACAAAGCCAGTATCCAGAGTTCCTCAAACTATTTCTGGCAGAACATTTTATCCTGCTAAAAGAGGATGCTGTTATTAGGGAATCACAGTTGCCATAAAGGGGTGTACTTGACCTGCAACAATGCTTAGGTGGTACAGTACATCTCAAAGTAACATCCACATTGTCTAGACCAGCGTTCCCCAACTGCAGGACCATGGACAGTTCCGTGCTGTAGATGAATGGGTACAGGCTGTGTTCAAGGAATTTAAAACATGGTGGGGTTTTTATTTTATTTTATTGACTGATAAAGTTTGCAAAGTGTTTTAGTTTGAAAAGAGATCAGATAATCTTCCATTTATACAGTTGGCAAAACTTCCTTACATAAAACTGTTTCATGGTGCAAAAGAGGAGACCACTGGTCTAGAGCATCATACTGCTCTTCCCATAGTGCATTCTTGTGCCACTGCTTCCAACATATCAAAAACTACCTAAATATTCCTGCAGGTCAAGCATCTCCACATGACGATTGGGAGATTACCGAAATTCAAATTATTAAAATGTTGAGTAACAGGACTCTCATCATTTTAAAGATACATCCATCCATCTAGGAACCTTTGTAGTCTAACTAGGGATCGTGAAGGCCAATTGATGACTATTGTATTTATTCCCATTTTTACGACCATGGTTGTATCTCCGGTCAACATTCACATGCACATTTTTACAGTACAGGCAATTTGGGAACACCAGTTAACCTAATCTGCATATCTGTGGACTGTGGGAGAAAACCGGAGTACACGGAGGAAACCGACCAAGGGAGATCATGCAAAGTCCATGCACGCAGACAATGATGTGGGACTCAAACCCAGACCTAAAACATTTTTGTCAAGTTAGTGAGCATGTGCTTTCGTTTTCAGTTTATCGAACATACACATTTTTACCCCCGTTTGCTAGACACTCCTAATGATGTCAACTTGATTTTGGGAAAGCCTTTTGAGTCTTTTACGCATGAATAGAGACAGAGAATTAAACAAGAAAGCAGCCTAATACACAAGATTTAATTCACATGTCAAGGAGCAAGCCCACATCGTTTCAGCTCTCTTGTTACAGTTGACTGCCTGTTGTGACCGTGTGTAAATAGTGCTGGCCTTGTCTGCTAATAAAATCCTCTTATCCCTCTCATAAAACATACACAAAGAAAAATGCTTTAGTGACAGACACCTGTGCTTCCCCTATATTTAGAAATCACCAGCTGCCACCGAAAAATGGACACCTTCAGTTTGCGGTTTCCAGCTTATATAAGAAATAGATACCGTACCTACACCTCCTGAAAGGAAATATGACAGGTGGCCGGTTTATACAAGAATTCCTAACACTTGCTAGTAAAGACTGAATCCTAAAGTAAAGAAAAATAAATACATCAGGTTAAAGCGGTCACATAATAATTGCAGGTTCTTCTCTCTTTGCTATAAAGACATCAGGAATCTCTCTTGCCTCTTGGGGTGAAATAAGCCATAAATACTACAGTACTTGCCCTATTAAATATTTATATAATGTTTATAAATGTGTTATGAACCCCTAGTGTATGTACCCTTCAAAAAAATAAATTATTCTCTTTATATAAATACCCTTACATTTAAACAGAAACCAGTGTATATGGGGCTGTGTGCTCCAGACAGGGACAGTACCTGGAAAATATCTATAAGAGCAAGAACAGGATTCTAGTATATTTACCTAGTAATCACACTTATCTATAAACTAGCATTTAGTACAGTGGTAAGGCATAAATTTGTATTGCGTAACACATTATCCCATAGTAAATAGTGTAAATGATAAGATAGATAGTCTGTTCCAGCCACCCAAAAATATTACCAATATATTACTAATATTAACTAATATTTTCAACACTATAATCATATTTTGCATATGGAAACAATCAGAACATTTAGAAAAGACATGTAAACAAAGTAAAATATGAAATAAATAGAGGAGGTTGGTTGGCATAACACACTCGAGGACACTCGGAGGACACTACCCGGTCCTTCGGCTTCTGTGAGCTCAATCAAATCCATCTAGGCCCGCGGCTGCGAGAGGCTACTAAGTGCTCTTACATTAATCACAGCGGATCACAAATTTTCGTCTTACCCTCGCACCAAATGCTAGTTTATGGATTATTGTGATTAATAAAAGAACAACATCTTAGAAGTGTTTGCTCTAGAGATACTGTACTTTCCAGGTATCATCACCCGGAAATCGACTATAGGGATCATGGGGACCCCAGTGGATAAGGCATTGGACTACAGTTCGGAAGGTCCCAGGTTCAAATAACACAATCACCAAGTTGCCCCTGTTGGGCCCTTGAGCAAAGCTCTTAACCCTCAACTGCTCAGACGTATAATGAGATAAAAATGTAAGTTACTCTGGATAAGGGCGTCTGACAAATGCTGAAATGAATGTAAATGTAATCAAAGCAATGATCTCCAGATGATAGGGCAAGCACTTTACCACTACGCCACTTGGGGGCCCGTCTTCACTAAATCGTGCAAAACCAGCTTGGTTCGTTCGCTCGTACAGGATATTGGAAATGCCTTGTATGGCAGAGCTAATTACTTGCTAAATTTCAGTTCTTAAGGTGAAAATCTGTGAGGCGGGGCATTCATATGCTGAGATAGCGCTTTAAATAACTGCAATCATCTTCCTAAAATTGCTGGAATTCACAATTATGATTTCTTGATTAGAACGAATTACAAACACTAAGATCACTGTATTACTTCCTTCAACATCCCGTGAATCATCGTAGTACAGTTTATGCATGTTGCACACATTTTTAAGTGCATACCTGCTAAAAGCTCATTATTATGCCCACCGGACGTATCATTTGGAAATATCATATAACATCATTTGCTAAATATATAACAGAATGCTTTCATTATGTACAGTAATTAAGCTGTTTAACGGATCACTAGATTTATTAGCGGCTGTGGGCGTCCTGACTAACATGAGTGCGTCTGTGCTTCGATGAATGAATGAGCGAATGGAAAATGGAAATTTGATCAGGCCAGATTTTCACCATGTCAAGCCAAGAGTCTATAACTGGCGTTTAAATGAATGACAAACAGAATCACAGCATGGCATTTGGTAAATATTGTACCACTCTAGTGTTCACTCAAAGCCCTCTCTCTCTAGGCTTTTAGATCAACAGATTTTTAGAGGACTCTTCCACTGATGTTTGCTCATGCATGCGTGTGTGCGTGGATTCTGATGAGTAATCTGATGAATGATAGATTAAGTGACTCAGTGTTTGGCGTGAAAGTAAACTGTGTAAATGAGACTCGAATGTGCTGTCAACTGCGTGTTCTCACGGAGCAGCGGTACATTACGCGCTGTAACCGCGAACACCTTTTCACCCTCAATTCATGAACCTCGCATTACATCACGTTTTTGTCCTTTCATTCAGTACGCCCTTAGGTAAAAATTATTTCATTGGATAGTCAAGAGTACTTAACTTACTAAAAGGGTTACACTTAATGTCGAAAATGTCGGTTGTGCAGTTCAACACACTGGGAAAAAATAATGTGTCTATCAACATCAAAACTATGTAAATTAATTGTTAAATTTTCAATTAAAATTAATCAAGTGGAAAAAAATGATTAGGATAAATAATAATAAACATTGTGGTTGTATGCATATGTAATATAATATAATATAATATATACCTCATTTAATAGAATTACGTATGTATAGAAATTTAATTTACACATTAATTCATTTATCTTCTATACTGCTATAACAGGCCACCATCAATAAGATAATACATAATATGACGAAAAAAATGGAAAGAATTTTAAAGAGAAAAAAAACATTGCATTTACAATATCTTACCGAGGATGTTAAAGGGGTTTTTTTTTTAGTGCAATGTCTAAGGTCTTTTACACGTCCACACAACCCACCATTCACAAACGTGTAGTGCCAATAAAGTTCAATCTAATCTAATCTAATCTATTGTAGTAAAACAAATAAATGTAGTGTACTACTGTAAGAAAATAGACATACTATTAATATGTAAATGCTATTTGATCTCAAAATCATAGACATTTTATCAAATGGCTATTAATCATACTAGACAGAACCTAGTTTTATATGGTTCACGACAGAACCTTTATCAAACATCTGTTAATCATGTTAAATTAGATTTTTTTTCTTCTTTTTTTTTTTTATTAGAAGGTGTTGAAGGTTCTGCAACAGCATCTCCAAGCACAGTTCCAGCCATATAGCAGCTCTCACATACTCGACTCCTTACATGTACTGTATATTTGCCTAAATGTAAGTTTATCCTAGGCCTAGCCTATTCTTATACTATTTTGGACTAATATTATTAGGGATGTAGCATGTGGAGATCTTTTAGCGACCACACGAACCCGAGAGTCATATTGGATTCATACAAGCATTCTACTATGACAAAATGTGTTTGAAGAAACCAGACTGTGTTTTCTGTTTCTATATTCTGATTTTGTTTCAAACACGACTTGTCAAAATTCCAAATCCCTGATTCCAGCTGTAACATAGAGTGCATGGTAAATCATGTATTAATGCACTCATCCTTTTATGTTAATGTTCCCATAGTAACAGCTCATACAGTACGTACGTACAGGTTTATACACCATATGCTCCCTGTTATCTAAGGCTAACAGGTAAAACAAGTAACAGAAAACAGTAACAAGAGTAAAAACTCCCTTTATTTCTCTATACAACCCCCTGCTACACTAATGCACTTATCCCAGTGTTTCACTAGTGCTTGAATACCATCAAGGTGCAAAGTTTTCTCAGTACACCAAAGCCATGATTGGACTTCCTCCATCACGTCTGAAACGCCGGCCTCCCAGGACCTCCTTTAACGGCCCAATCATGTTGAAATGGCCTGGAGCGAGGTCAGGATTGAACAGGACCTGGGGCAATAACTCCCAGCCGAGCAGCTGTTTCCTGCAAGTTGGCAACAAGTTATCTGTTGATTTTCTAGGATCAGATGTTCCACTCACTGAATAATCATGCGTATGACTACAGTGGGTTCTGAGCCACCTTGGGCTAGAATCGTCATTCGCAGATGTATACTGTAGCCTGCTTTAAAAAGTTTGCACTGTTCAAATGTTTTACTGCAGCAAACAGTCTCATCACCGTACCATGCTTGACATTTTCTGTAAATGTCAATCGGTTTTACATTTTTTTTCATTAAAAAAAAAAGTCCTGGTTTGACTTGAACGCTTCTCATAAATGTATAATACGTGGAAAACATTCACACATCATGGGGCAGAGAACGTTTAAGAAGAACAAGTTCATTTAAATAACTATTTGTTTTGCTGACTTGCTGAGACTCCAAATAAAAGCTTATTTTTATCATATTTCTGTAGAAAATATGGGTTAATTTAGCTCCATAAAGAATATCTCTGCTGTGCTTTAAAATAAAAAATGTGCGTCTAATTAGCTTTTTTTTATGTGTATATCGATAGCAGGTGTTTTTTATGATTCTTAAATAATTGTTCTCAGGAATTCATAGAAACGCATATGTACAATAATGCGCTTTAAAGAATGTAATTATTGATATGGAAATGGAAATTGCTGTTTATGATTCCTCGTAAAACCATTTCAAAACTGTTTGGCACTAAAAGAGTTCTGCTATTTTCTTGTTATTTGTTTTCTTTTATTTAGCACAGATCATAAGTGCTAATTATTAAACACATTATTTGGTACTTGGCATCACAAATATATCCGAGTGCTCAGGAATAATTAAATAACAGCACTGTTTTAATTTTAATTCCCGATAACATTGTGTTTGTATTGCTGCACATTACCTAGCTTTAATTCAAACCATGAAAGTTGAACCATGTAGGAATGTGATGTCCCACTGTACCACGGTCGTATAAGAAATGGGAATAAACACAATGGTCACCACTCGCCTCCACGGTCCTAGTGGGACTACATAGGCTCCTAGATGGAGAGAATTTATACCAGACGTAACCAGACATGATATATGGTACTGTATACTGTACAATGAACAGTCATAACAATAAAATCATTACCAGTCGTTTTGGTTTCCTCTTTCAGCTCTTGCCCCTCAGGATACGGCTCTGGTGGTGTGCTATTGTATCTGACTAGGCTAGGACATAGTAGCTCAGTGGTTAAGGCGTTGGACTACTGATCAGGAGGTCCAAGGTTGAAGCCCTAAGCACCAACAAGTGGCCCATGTTGGGACCTTGAGCAAGGCCCTTAACCACTTAACTGCTCAGATAAAATGTAAGCTGCTCTGGATAAGGGCGTCTGCCAAACGCCGTAAATGTAAATGGATGCTGTGGGTTATAGAGTGGGGTCTCTGTGGATTGGACTTATTTGTCCGGTTTATCCCATGTTATGCTGGATTGGATTGAGATCTGAGGAGTTTGGAGGCCGGGTTGTAGTGCACTGGGTGTTCTTGTGCCTTTGGGGGTCCAATCACCAGCACTGACTTATTTTCCAGCAATTTTTGCTGCACTGTGGGATCGGACCCCACTTGCATGGGTGAACGTTTGGTGTCCACGATCCTATCACCAGTTTACTGCTGTAAAGTTGGTGATCAATGCTGCTTAGTTCACCTGTCGGCTTTCCATAATGTTATGTACTGGGATCAGATGATGGTGGATTAGCTGTTATCGCAACACTGTTTACTTTTAATTAAAATAAAACATAAATGGGACTCAAACAGCATATTCTATTGTAGTCATGACTACATAAACACTGTGATCTTTTACGTAGGCTGCACAAGCATGACGCTGTCACATATGGTTGTACAACTGGACAGACAAGGTTATGATTTAACAAGCAACTAATTAGAAAAGAGTCCAGAGATCCTGATGATGTCAGAGCCTTCTATGGCCACAAGCCTAAGGAGTGAATTTGGCTGTGCATGCTGAGGTTGAGAAATGGCCTACACTCTGTCTTCCCTGTGAGTCACTCCCCAATTATGGGCTTTTGTGAGCTCATGTATATAGAAGAAGGTCGACTCCACTTTCTTCCGTGTGTCATGCTGTCCTGAGACCAGTCCATTACGCCTCACCACATTTCCTGATAATGTATTCATTCCACCTCAACCAGGCATACGAACCATTACACTGCTTTCTCTTCACTAGGTTCCTGCCTTTGATATGACTCATATCATATTTTCACGCTTGCGCTATGATTACAAAAATAGAGACAACTGACAAGCATTATATCCTGTTCTGTTCTGTTATGCCTTACCTTGGGTCGAACTGGGTCTTCTATTTCTATTTCAAATTCGATGTTATATTCATCTTTCAGTCTGTACCCTGTTTTTTATGTAAATGTTGTATATGAACAAATGTGGATATGTATCTGTATATAAATCGATTTAGTCATAAAATAAGTCAACGAGGGCAAATGTACGAAGTATATTTACATTAGGAGCCTATATTAAATGATGTGCCAGTGTCTGTTAGGCTCACCTGGCATCAGTCTCGGAAAAAAGTCTCTGAAAATATACATCACAAGAAGGAAGTGGAAGCAATTTATTTCTAATCCGACTAATAACACCGTGAAACATGCTGCATATGCAGGGCAGTCAGGTGGAAGACCAAGATCGGTCTTTGCTATCAGCATTTCTTTTCCATTTTCAACTCCTTCACATCACTCATGACTGGAGCAAATATCTGTCTCCTATCATGCAGTGGTTATAGTCCTTTTGGTAGTTTATCATGGGAATAGGAATTTCGACAGGAATAGCAGTTTCATGCTGAGATCAGGTAAGCGAAAGAAGTATAAAAAGAACTAAAAAAAAACAGGATAAGCAGACGGGGTAGATGTGGATAGAAACAAATCCTTTTTTTAAAGATTTTGACGATGTTATTTACAGCAGTGCTGTGATAAGCATAAGCTGTGATAACACCCAGGCAAAAAAAAAAGCCAACATCTGGATTTAACTAAGCAAACAGTTAAGAGTCTTCCACTGGATAATAATTGCAGTAATTAATACGGTTCAGCTGACAACAAGTTATTTAACCCTAAATGATGCAGTGAGTAGCATCTTAGTTCTTAAACCCCCATGTCAGAAGACACATCCTGTGGTCGGGGCAAAGATGTCACTCTGTTTCAGAAGGGTCAATTTAGTGTGATGTGTCAAGCAAAAGAAAACAACTATTGAGATTCTTGAAGCTGCTGAAATTGGGTTAGGAACTGTAAAACGCATTATTAATGTTGAGCCATCATCATCGAGGAAGAAATGCGGTCGGGAAAAACACCCTGATAAGATTGATAGGAGATCACTTAAACTCTTAGTGAAACCAAATGACTAAAAAAAAAACACAGTAAAACTCACAGCTATGTTTAATTGTGAAAGTAAGGGCATTTCCACACGCACAACGTGAAGAGAACTCAAGTGATTAAGACTAAACACTAATCAAGGAAAAGGCCTCAATTTGCTAGTGAGCATAAAGAATGGACTGTGGAGCATTGAAACAAGGTCATTTGGTCTGATAAGTCCAGATTTCCCCTTTCCCAGAGCGATGGCCATCATGCCTAGTGCCTACCGTACAAGCCTTTGGAGCAGTGCTATCATCTGAGGTTACTTCTGTTGGTCAGGTCTACTGTAGGCTCAGCAATGTCATGTGCTCAGAAAATGAGGTCAGCCGATAATCTGAACGTATTAATTAACCAGGTTTTTCCATCGATTGTTTTTTGTTTTTTTCCCTGAAGGCATGGCCATT
The DNA here is from genome assembly GCF_024256425.1 of Clarias gariepinus. Classification (NCBI taxonomy): domain Eukaryota; kingdom Metazoa; phylum Chordata; class Actinopteri; order Siluriformes; family Clariidae; genus Clarias; species Clarias gariepinus. Next base: position 23,588,912 of record NC_071111.1, read on the forward strand.
TTTCCAGGATGAGGATGCCAAGATTCATTGGGCTCAAATTATGAAAGAGTGGTTCAGGGAGCATGAGACGTTCAGACCTTAAACCCATTGTGAATCTTGTGAGATGTGCTGGAAAAAGGCTTTATGCAGTGGTCTGACTCTCCCATTATCAATACTTACACCAAGATCTTGGAGAGAAATTAATGCGACTCTGGATGGTAATAAATGTCGTGACAATACGTAAGCTATGATGCCTCGGCCGCAATCAAAGCCAAAGACAGTCCAATAAAAAAATGCCTACGTAGTGCCTGTTTTTGCCTACATAGTGTATAAAACTATATATACATTACACCACAATGCAGGATGGATCTATGCTTTCATGTTATTTGCACCAAATTCTCACCCTACCACCTGAATGTTACAGCAGAAATAGAGACTAAGCAGACCATTTGCACCCATTGTTGTCTTCTGTTGCCTGTCCCATCTACTTGAAATTTCTATAGGTTGTATATTTAGAGATACATTTTTTTCGCCATACCTCTGGTGTAACGAGGTGCTTTTTGACATACAGAGTCTGGGTTGCCTTTCTATCAGCCAGCATCCAACCTGTCTGGCCATTCTCCTCTGACCTCTGGCATCAACAAGGCATCTTTGCTCAGACAACCGCCACTCACTGGATATTTTCTCTTTTTCAGATTATTCTCTGTAAACTGTAAGATTATGCATAAAAAGACCATACAGCCTGACAGCGCAGGACAGATCAGCAGCAATGACAAAAACATGAACAAAAGCCACTGGAGTTAAAAGAAGAGAAGTGCGCTAAATTGCAGAAGGAGACTGAATATCCCTCTCTAATGTCTCATCACACTTTATATCACAGCAGGACAAAAAAAGGAGATAAAATGGAAAGAAACAGAGGATTAATTACAGATTCCAGGTGTGTAACAAGCTAATTAGCATGCAAAGGCTCTTCATAGAGTTTATTTACTATTTCGAAAAAGAAAAAAGAAAAACCTCTCCAGTCGAAGAGCTACAAACCTGTGCAGCAATGCACACCCAGCATGGCAGAGCGTAGAAACTATATTTATCTTACACGCAGATTATGTAGAATTGCACCTTGTACAGTGTGACAAGCAATAATCCTACAACACTGCTGCAATTGCACAGTATAGAAAAAAAGATCCTCATAGAGTTTTAAGGGGTTCTTTGGGTAATCAGATTCCAAAAAGGGTTTTTTTAACGTAACAATATTGGTGACAGAGGACCATTAAAGAGTTTATTTGTAGTGCTGTGCAGAAAACATTATAATCAGAAGTATAAAGATTTGTATTTATTAATTTAGCAGGCCCTTTAGCAGCTCAGAGGTTAATGTACTGTGCTACGAGACCAGAGCATTGCCACAAAGTCCCTGCTTGTCCCTTAAGCAAAATGCTTAATCTTCAATTTCTCAGCTACATGCTTCAGAAAGTTGTATCTGCCCATAGAGTGAATTTATATAACTTATTTGCTCCGAATGAATAAACAGTAATGCTTACCACACGCCATTTTTTTATATTTTCTCTGCAGGTTCTGAATCATTTAATCAGTATGCTTTAATATTAGGCTGGAGGTTAAACCTTCTGTACACACAGCTATTTGATTAGCTGACTTATGGTCTTTATAATTAAGTCACTGTTTGAACGGGAAAACGTTGCACAAAAAAAAAAAAATCAAAGCTTGGATTACGGATACACTATATTTTCAAAAGTATATGGACACCTGACCATCACACCATAAACTCCAAGTCCAAGTCCCTAAACTCTTGGACTTGGTTGTATAGAATGTGGCACGGTATTAAATGCAAGTGCAGATCAGCATTGGTTTATTTATCAATAACAGACAATCCAAAACACAAGGCTGAATCGAGGTCAAGAATACGCAAGAGTCAGGCGAGGCTCAACCAGAATGTTCAAGGGCAAAACCAATAATCAGAATCAAAAAACAAGCAGAGTCTAAATCCAAATCTCATAGGCAAAACAATGGTTTGGTAATGTCAGACTAGAGCTTAAATACTTTGCACTGAACTGAGGATTAGAGTCCTTTTTAATTAGGTGCTGCCTGTCTGAACACAGGTGTTGCAGGAAAAAAAGAGTGCTGTTAGGAGTTGTATTGCATGCCTTCCATGTTTGCAGGCTGCCTTGAAGTCTGGAAAATTGAGTTTCTTGTTGATGGAAACAGTAAATATGTGACAGAATTACTTTCTTTCTATGCTGGAGCATTAAAAATTTGTTCTAGCATAATAATGATCCTGTGTCTTGTGAAAAACTCAGCTTAAGAAACACCTAGAGTATGGCGTGAACTGGAACTGGAGCCTCATCAGCCTAACATTCCTTAAGTAAGGCTCTTGTATCTGAATTATCATAAATCCCTAAAGCTACACTCCAAAATCTAGTGGATATTTTTTCCCAGAAGAGAGGAGCGCATTATAACAACAAAGGTTGAGTGCACTCTTAATCTTAAACATGCACACATGAGTTTAACATGTGGATGAAAATGTTATACTTTGATTCAAGGTTTAATTTTGTCAGATTATTGTTTATTTTTTCTTCATTTTTCACTGTTAAGCTCTACTACAGTACATACTGTTCAGCATGGAGCTGTCCATGGTGCTGACCATTCACTACAAAAACACTATCATAATGCCAATAAAACTCTTGTTCAGGTCCCAGATATAGCACTGCTTTTTATGTCTTTCATTTTCTACAGTTAAGTCGTAGCCTTACACACAAGAGGAAATGCTTTATGAATCTTGGAACATTTCTCCTTTTTTTGCGTGTCAATACAAGGTCGCCCAGCTGCGTGAACAAAATACAAAGCTCGAAGAATCTTTTAAAAGTAGGATGTAAGCTTCACACTGCCTTGTTGGTGTGTTAGAAAGTGTTGAAAGATCAATGCGTTGAGCCTAATATCAGTGGCAGCAAAAGACGTTACGGAGCATGTGTGCACTGGACTTGGGCACTGGAAAGAATGAGACTGTCAGCTTACTTTGACAATGATGGATGTAGATGGCACAGATCATTAGAACAGTGCACACAATACAATACACAAGAGCTACACAGGTTCGTTCCAGCACAATGCTGTTGAATTCTGCATTGTTATTTGTTTTTTTTTTGCCTATACATGGTTAATGCTTTCTTTTAATGCACAGGAAAAGCAGAAAGCCTGCACGAGTAAACGCATGTATGGGATGCGATCCTCAGAGGAGAGAGAGAGAGAAAGAGAGAGAGAGAGGCAAAAGGTTGGGGTTTTGATATATGTGTCACAAGCCGACTCAAAGTCATTCATCTTGTACCTATGTGAATTATGGACGCTGTGGCTTCTAGCATGAAGCCACAGATAGGAGGCATTTTCGAGGATATGTCTGAATTTATCCGAGGACACACACATACACATACACATACACACACACTGAAGGATATTTCAAGGCTTTGTATCAGACTAAACGATGCAGACAAGACATTTTAGAAACATCAACCAGCTGTTAGGGCATCAGGGCTTGAAACAAACACACACACACTTATAAAGTAAAACACATGCATTGCATGTGTAATGTGCAAGGAATGTTAGTTAGACTGGATGTAGATTGGATTTCTTTGGGGCAGTGGTGGCTCTAACATGAAGGCTTTGCGTTAGAGATCGGGGGTTCGAGCCCCAGCACAGGCGAGCTGACACTGTTGAACCCCTGAGCAAGACACTTAACCCTATGTGTTCCAGGGATGCTGTATCCTGGCTGACCCTGCACTCGGACCCCAGATGCCTAACTGGGGTATGCGAGAAATTTTTTTTTTTTTAATTCACCATGCTGTGAAAGGTACATGTGGATATTAAATAACTGAATCTTATTCTTATGATCTTATTTAGTCTTCCTCTGCCATGCATCTGTGGGCACATCAACAAGCACCTGCTCGTTTTAACTAATGAGACATGATGACATTTATTTTATTTTTTTTTATCTGTGCAATGGGTCGCCACTGAAGAACTTGGACTATCATGAGAACTTAGATAGGGACAGAGGACCGGAGGACAGGAGGAGGACTTACCGAATCTCAGGACGTGCGGCATGGCGAGACTGCAGCGCGTAAAGAGCGCAAGCAGCAGCAGCAGTGATAATGGTAGTGATGGTGGTGATGGTGGTGGTGGTGGTGCTGGTGCTGGTGGTCTCGGTGAGGAACCGACGATCCGCGCGCTGACTCTGCCCATTTTACCGCCGCTGGTTCTGTTCCATCTTACAGGTGGAAACGAGCCTGGACCTCCGCGCGCGCCTTCGTGCATGTGCGTGCGTCTCTGTGTGTGCGCGAGCGTGCGTTCGTGCGTTCGTGCGCGCGCGCGCGCGCGTGCGTCTGTGTGTGTTGCTATAAAGGCTCTTGACGTGGCGGAGACATCACGGCATGGACGCACACTGTCTCCAGTGCGACCTCCATCTGTGACAGTGAAAAATCCGGAGGCCCAAGAAAAATGTGTGTGTGTGAGAAAGAGAGAGAGAGAGAGAGAGAGAGTGTGTGTGTGTGTGTGTGTGTGTGAGAGAGAGAGAAAGAGAGAAGCTGCCCACGCGCCCGGGTATACTGCACTGCCGCACCGCCTGTGACGTCGAGCCGTGTGTGTGTGTGTGTGTGTGTGTGTGGAGTGAATGTGTGTGTGTGTGTGTGAGAGAGAGAGAGAGAGAGAGAGGCGTGTGGTATCCCATAGTTTCTAATTCATTGTTCATTCATTCAGGTCTTGTTCTTCTCCTTACACTGCAGAAAGTTTTACTGAATGGGTTAGATTTTTTTTATTTCTTTTCTTTTTTTATTATTATTTTGTTGAAAATGAAAATCAATACGGCATTCATAAATCTTTGCAACTTTCCAGGGTACTTAACTGATTAAAACTGAAGAAAGAAAAAAAAGGAAGGAAAGAAAGAATGAAAGAACCTCTACATTTTATGCATGACAAAGAAACACACTGCACCCATTTTATTTAAATTTTTTTAAATATATAATTTATATCCCTTTTTAAAAAAAAAAAGTGCTAGGGTTTGGAAAGGAGACGTACAGAGCTCCTCTGGTGATATTCAGTAGGGGAAAATAATAAGAATTCCGTGGTCACGACTTTACTGTGGTGTAGAAACACACTGCAACCAATAGATCCTTTTTTTTGTAATTTGTTTCTTAAAAGTGCTACAGAAGCTAGGACTTGGAGAGACCCTTTGGTGTCAGTCAAGGAAAAAATAAATATTCTGTGGCCACGACTTACTAAGGCAAGTTACTATGTTGCCACAATAATGTTCCATCAGTAAGTTGCTTGGTATAGCCTCCAGGCCCCCTATGACCCTGTGCACTATGTTGTGGCCACAACTTAATTAAGGTGTGGGAACGAGATGCTATGAATTATCTCATTACCACACATTCTTAAGTCATGGCCACAACATACAGTAGCATGCCGTTCCCCTGATTTAGTAAGTCGTGGTTATGACATACTATCTCGTTATATTTTTTTTCCATAATACTGTATTTATTTTTAATGGAGGCCCTCAGGGAAAACTACATTTTATGGCCACGACTTACTAAGGCATGGGAACGAGAAACGTTGTTGTGGTCATGACTTAATAAGGCATGGGATTGACATACTATGGTGTGGTCACAACAAACCAAGGCATGGGAATGAAATACTATGTTGTAGCCATCACTTCCTAAAGCAATGAAATGAGACACTATGTTGTGGCCACTACTTATTAAGGCATGGGAATGAGATATTTTATGTTTGGGCCACAACTTAATAACACAATGGAATAAAATAGTAAATAAGGTTTGGCCACTGCATACTGTTGTAGCATCAACTTAACTGCATAGCACATTATACTATTTCATTCCCAGGTTTATTAAGTCATGGCCACAAAATAGTGTCTCATTCCTGCACCATAGAAAGTCGTGGCCACAAAGTATTTTTCCCCCGAATGTCAGGAGAGGGGTATCGTTGAAACCTTTTAAAAAGGAATTATAATAATTATTAATTTAGGGTTCTATATAAACCCTCCAGAGGGACAAACTAAAGAACTAATAGCAAAGAATTAAAGAAACATTTATCTGGCACAAGGTGGCATAGTGGTTAGCATCATGGCCTCACACCTCCAGAGTCTAGGCCTTGATTCCTGCTTCAAGTCTCTCTCCAGGCTTCTCGTGACCATGTACAGGATAAATGCTAATGAGAGTAAATGAGTGGGAAAGTGAAGAAAAATGTATTAATTTTTAGTGATGGCTTTATCCTGCATCCGGAGTCTTTCCCAGTTAACACGGCATAGAAAAGGCCAGATAATACGTTTTAGATGGGATGCCAGTCCATCATAGCCAATTATCAACTCATTCACACCAAGGGGCAATTTGCTATAACCAATCTGCCTGTGTGCATGTTTTTAGAGAGTGTGAGGAACCTGAAGAGAAAGCCAAGCAGAGATGTGCAGACAATTAGCCAAGCTCTGGTTCAAACCCAGGAGCGTGACAACAATGTGAGGCAACAATGCTACCCACTGTAAAGAATCCTGTTATGTATTATCATTAGGATTACACATATAGTAAGTGATACAGTATGTGTTTTATTATTTTGTGTGGACACTGTACACCAATGTAGTAGGGTTTCACTCATGAGCTGCAGGAAAACTGTATAGAGATGGTGTATATAGACACTCGTTGTCTCCCAGACATCTTATTCACCAAACCATTTTTATTTTCCATTGTCTAAGTCAGCTGCATTTGATGAGTGTCTAGTCCATGTCTACATGGTTCTGGCACCACCTTGAGGGCATAAGGGGCTGTGTTTGTTGTGGTGGTGCTGCAGATGTAGTGTGCCAGTCTTTAATAATCTCCCTTACAGCTCACAGTGCTTGTTCACTGCTTTTCTCTGCATGCATGACTATTTGATTGCTGGCTCAACAATAGAAATCAAGAATGTATTATGCACCATGTACTGACATGGGAAATTTATGAGATTAAATTTGGCTTAAATGGGAAAAATTGGGCTGTCGGAAATCTGTTATTATATATATTTTCTCAAAATTTTTGTCTAGCTGTTTACTCACCCGCCAGCCAGGTTTTCTTATTCAACAGCTACCAATCAGCCAGGAAAATTGAAAGCTAACAAAAACCTACAGTAGCTAACACAAATAAATAGCAACAGCTGCACTACAAAGGCTGTTCAAGTCAAACCGAATAACAAAATACAGAGTACCTATGAGAGGACAAACTCACTTCATTTCTCGATATAATCCCCGGCTACACTAATGCACTTATTTCAGTGTTTCACTAGTGCTTGGATACCATCAAGGTAGAAAGCTTTCTTAGTATGCCGGAGCCACAATTGGTCTGCCTGGTTCACTTCTTTAACGGTCCAAACATGTGGAAATGGCTTGGAGTGAGGTAAGGAGTGTATGGTGGATTTGGCAATAACTCCCAGCCGAGTTCCTGTAATGTGCAAGTGGTTTTGGTGAATGATTCTGTGCACAGTTAAGAATATCGAGATATAAAAATAAAGATATCTGTCGATTTTCAAGGATCAAGCATTCAACTCAAATTTCTCAGAATTTTCAAAGGATGAATGCAGTGGGCTATGAGCCACCTCAGCCGGGATTGTTTTTCTGCGGCTAAGAGTCTTATCACAATACTATGCTTAAAGTGTCCTGTGAATGTCAATCGGTTTTACATCACAAGTCCCAGTTTGCCATGAATGCCCTTTGTATATCTGCACTCTTTAACATACATTGATTGACAGATATCCGAGTGTTTGCCAATTTGCTAATTTTACTAATTAGCTAATACTTGTCGTGTACAAATAATGTGTTATTATTTGGACTTTATATTATATCACTTCTTCGTATTAATAGAGGTGTATTGCAATTATCAGAAGTGTGCTGGTCAGAAAGTGGGAACATTTTTTTATTATAGAGTGCATGACATCCTAGATGTACAGCATTGATTTGCAGGACTTTTGCACAGTACAGTATATAAAGATAAAGTCTAGAAAAAAAAAAAACACAAAAGAAGACTGATATCTACAAGAAGCATTTTTTTATTTTTAAAATGGCATTATTACCTATGAGAAAAATTGAAACTCTATTTTAAAAGCCTAACAAGTTTTCTTTTCCTTCCAGCAAACCCATCCACGGTTCATTTTGGGTTCATATCTCAAACCACTTTTCAAAAAGTTCCTCAAATTTTATATTTAAATGTAATTACTATACTGGGTAACTATATGGCGTGAATATCAATCCTATAAAAGACACTGAAATATGAATTAAGGCTTTTTTTTTAGCTTGATCAAGAAATCCATTTCCTTCTGGTATGGTTCTGACTTATACTGTAAATTGCTCTAAATTACAGAACTTGTGCTGTAATCTTTTCATCCTCAAAAGTAAGAAGTACAGAGCAGTATGTGGGCTTTAATGTTCTTTTAAAATACTTCCAGGCTGGTTAGAGTAATGACTCACAATGATGCAATGGATAGTGAATTGGGAATGGGGAAGAAAGCCGGCTTTGATATAGACTTGCATTTATCCTGAAGGCTGAAGAGAATCTTTGTTAGACTGGGAGAGTGAGGGAAATGTGTGGATAAGGATGCTTAAGAGAGAGAGGGAGAGAGAGAGATAAAGAGTGAGAGAATCCACTATGGGACATCACAATAATGTAGTCCATCTTCATTAAAAAAAAAAAAATCAAACCCATTCTTATTAAAAGTTAATAAATTGATCCAACAAGGTGCTTATTTGAGCAACATGTCACAATGTACAGTACAACATAAGCATTTTCAACAGTTAACAAATTGGAGAGGCTGTCTGCGTTGCCATGTTTTGTTCCGGCCCCGTGAAAGATTGAGAACGAGTGATCCTGCAGGGAACTAGCGATCAATCCATGGGTTGGTTTCTTTAGTCACTGCCATCCAGGGTAAAGGAACATGATTGGTCACAAGGGTGAATTGCTGGCCCGCCAGGTTGAGGTGGGGTTTCAGAAGTTAAAAGGCCTTTTCTGCTTCTGCCATCCTTCTCAAGTTCCTAAGGAGATCGAAAAAGGTTTGCTGTATGCCATAGAGAAGAAGTTAAGCACAAAGCTTCTGTAAAAGCTAGCTATTCCCAAGATAGGTGTGGATAGGTGTGAACCACTTCGACTTGTAGCCACTGGTCCTGTGTCTTGATCAGCACGAGGTGGCAAGTTTCAAGTTTGCTGTCTGCTTTGTGGAGCCCTTTGAAGATTTTTTTTCTTTGCCTCCATGGTTAGAGCCACCTGCCACTAGCCCTTGGTCAAGTCAATTGTCGAAATTAAATGGGTTCCTACAGAAAGTTTAGTGAGGTTGAGGTTGTCCACTTGTGGCGATGGACAGGTGTTAAACTCTAAGACCTGGTTTAGGCAACAGAAGTCATTGCAAAACCCAAGGGACATATCAGGTTTGGGTACTACCATGACGAGGGTGAACCAGTGGCTAGTGGACTCTTCCAAGATGCCATCATGCAACATTTTAGCAACCTTGGTTTTGATGGCACAATGCCAGGCCTCCTGGGCTCTGCAAACAACTACTCCTGGTAGATGTCATGCCACAACATATAAGTGAGTCCTGATTTGGTGAAGAAATTGGTTGACCAGCTTATTTAGCTCTTGGTCCAAAGATAGGGTGAGCTTCTCTTCATGCTGGAGCGTTTCACTGAGAAGAAAGAGAGGGAAGGGTCGAAACATCTGGCAGTTGTTATCCACCTTTTTAAAAGATGAATACATTATAGCTTATCTCTTTTTCTTTTACCCAGCTGTCGCAGTCTGTAATTGACTGGCCCCACTCGTTTCACGATGGTGTAGGGACTTTGCTATAAGGCGATTTACATTTGATGCTGAGCACCAGTAGAAGCACTCAGTTGGCCAGTTAGGATTCTCAGAACTGTGCTTGTTGGTTGTAGGCTTTGTGCTGCTCGACTTGGGCTATTTCCATGTGCTCATGCACTATAGGGAGTACACGGCTGATCATCGCCTGTACCTGCACATACTCCATAACATCTGCACCATACTCCAATAAGATAATGTACAATGTCATAGTGAAAACATACTGTATTTTAATTACAAGTATTTAAAGAGCACTGTACTAAAAAAAGATGTAAGTCTTCCGAGGAAGCCCTCTGAATGTGCTATTTCTTATGCTATAGAAGAAAAAAATGAAGTAACTAGAGACAACGGATTTTTATCCCTATGTGCCACTTATGCTTTGCAATCTGGCGAAGCAAAAAAAAAAAACTTTTCCTGACTTTCTGCTACAAATTACGCTTTGATATATTAAAAATTTAAAGTAAGGTCAAGTTCACGATACATGGGGACAACAAACAAACAAATGACAAAAATATGTACACAATATTCTGACATACACACTACAAACTGAGGAGCTTAATTCACCATCTGTGCCATTTACATAATTATGGAAATAGGCCTCAAGAGTGCAGTCTCCCTCTCTTCTCATCAGTCCAAACTCAAAGTAATATTACCCTCACGCGGTATATGCATTTTTCATGAGTTAACAAGCGGATATGTGTACTAAAAATTTCAGAATGTTTCACATCAAATGTGAAAATGCTCTAGTTTCAGTCTCATGTGCATTGGAATATGGCTGATAATATAATAACTGATGTTTCATATAGTTAAATTAATCAATTATTATATCTTATTTATTTATTTATTTACACACATTACTGATGGACGGCAAATGTAGTGAGTGCAGGTAATGTAATAGGACAACTAGTCGATTACTGTACATGAAGATGTTTAAAGTAGGGTATACATTTAAGAAAAAAGATGTGACATTATTCTTATTATAGTTTAGCATATGGGCTTTACAGCTTGCGTGCCTGTAACTGATATCATGCTGACTCAAGTTGCATAGCCCTGGTAAACAACTGGTTAATTATTTCCTGTTATTGAATGACTCGAAGCGATGATGCCACATAGCCAGAGAAAACAGTGGCAATACCATAAGGAACAAGTTTTAGCATTTGATAGCCATAGAGATAAATTAAGAAAATAATTCTGATCTTTGCTTGTCGAATGTGTGGCCAGCATTTTTAGATGCTTTACCTTGATTACCCAATATATTAATAAATTGACACATTAAAATATACAAAATTGTAGTGAAGTAAAAGTACAGATATTTGTTGTAGAATGTAGTGGAGCAAAAAATATATATATTCTAATAAAAAAATTTCAAGTAAAGTACACATTTGTGGAATATGTACTTAAATACAGTAACAACTGTACATGTCTGTAACCTGCCACCAGGTCAGCGTTTTTCCTTCCTTAGACCTTATTTCGTCCTTAGACTATTTTTGGTAAGTAATAAGCACTGCATAGTACTCTAACATAACGCGTTCGAGTACTTGGATTACTTTTTTGATGTAACGAGTAATCTAACGCATTAGGTCCGCTATTTAAGTACTCATTTATTTAGTTACATTTTAAAAAAGGTAATCCGTTATTAAGACAATTTAAGTAATTCATGAGCCAGATAGCAGTCATTCCCAATTTGTTAGTGTGTGTGTGTGTGTGTGTGTGTGTGTGAAAGTCGTCCTACAAGCCCCGCCCCCGATAACCCGCCCCCACTGTTATTCCTGCTGTTATACCCCTATCTCACCTGTGTGGTTTGACTATGCGCGGACTGACGCACAGAAAGATGGAAACATAATCACAGCGCCAAAACTCGCGGTCAATCATGATAAACCGTACTTACGGCCAGCACACGAGACCGCATATATGAGATAGGGGTATTAGTAGTTAAGAGATTTTGAGCCAAACTTCGCTGAGAGATGATGGTAGAATAATTATAAAGGTCTTGACTAAAACAACATGCATGCAGAATCATGAAGGAGTTTTCATTTTCTGCAATGGAAAAGTTCTCTAACTAGTTACTTTTAGCAAAAAGTACCGCTGTAATGTAACTGATTACTTTTTTAAGAAATATTTTTACTTTAAAAAGTACCGTCTCCCAACACTGCTGAACATACAGTACACTGGGGCAACTGAAGACAGATCAAGATCTTGATTTCTCCGACAGTTCTATCCTTGGAACTATACACATCAAGTGGGTCAGAATAACAACTTGAATTGAATGAACAAAATAAATGCTCACTATTATTGGCACCCCTGGGTAGGGTGTGTTTTTAACCATTTCTTTGCTATTCATCCTGGCATGCTGTTAATCAACTTCTGGGCCACATCCTGCCTGATGGCAGCCCATCTTTCCATAATCAAATCTTGGCGCTTGTCACAATTTGTGGATTTTATTAACTGCATCCTCCCGCCAGTAAAGCCTTAGTAAAGCATCTATAAAGTGGTTGCTTCTCAGCTTACAATTTTGCCTAAAAACACAGCCATGAAGCAAAGATCTAAAACCATGAAGCAGCTGACTTGGTAAACATTAATACTTGTTTCATTTCCAAAACTTTTGGCCATGGCGGTATAAACATCATCATTATAAGAAGGCAATGGAGGAGGATTAGGCATACGCATAAAAAGGACACTACAAACCGGACACTACAAACGGTCAAATAGTACAGTAGGTAGTGGGCATAATGGGAAGTAATTAAGCAAGTAAGAAGAAAAAAAAACTGCTTTGGTGTGTGCCTTTTGTCCAACGGGGACATTTTTTCATGAAAGCCATCCACCCTAGATTTGCATCTGGCCTAACATGGCCACCACATTGTATAAGGCCATTAGGACACATGGAGTTCAGGGTGTCTTGTGTTGTTCTGTCTATTTTTTTTTTTAGATTTGACATATACTAATCTAGTTAGTGTAACACCTTCCTAAATTCCTGATAAATCAGGAAAGAATTATAGGGAAAAAACACACACACACAAACAGTCGGAAATACACCAGGACAGGGGGGCTTGGGCCTAGAAGCTTCACTGTGTTGCTAAATGTGAACAAAACAGCTTGGCCTGCTCTTTTACCAGCGTACAGAAACATGAGCTGGCATGAGAGGTCACTTTACAGCTCATCAAACCCCAGCAGGGCAAATCATTTTCTAAACAACATCTGTGTGTAGATTTTTTTTTAAATACTTCTTCATACCTATTCGTGTCCCGGAGACAACTGATTTTATTAATTCACTAAAATTCTAGCTAAACAACAAATTCAAGCTTATTGAAAGGGATAATAGGGTCCAACTTGCCTAATGTCAGTGTTGTTATGTTTATTATTTTAACAATAATCAGTGATTATAGGTGGCACTGTGTCGTACCTCCGGGACTAAGGGGTTTGAATCCCATTTCTGGTCCGAGTGTTTGATTTATATTTTTGTGGTTCTCCCCTGTGTACTCCAGGACATGTGTTGTACATTAAAGACATACAAAGTAATATAGATGATCTGCATTTCCAAATTGCCATTGTTCTTTACCTTTATATTTATAAGATAAGCTTAAACTAGATAATATTTATATAATCCTATATGTAATTGTTGAAATTTTTCCACTTTTTCATCTGTTGATCATTGTTTATATGACTTTACCTGATTTACTTAATCACTTATTTGTCTCTACCGCTATATTCTGTCTTTATCCTGTATACAGGGTTGCAGGGCGCCTGAAGTCGTAGAGCATTTACATTTACATTTAGGCATTTAGCAGACGCTCTTATCCAGAGCAAGTTACATTTTTTTTTATCTTATTATACATCTGAGCAGTTGAGGTTTAAGGGCCTTGCTCAAGGGCCCAACAGTGGCAACTTGGTGGTTGTGGGGTTTGAACCTGGGATCTTGCGAACCGTAGTCCAATGCCTTAACCACTGAGCTACCCCTGGCACAAGGCAGGGCACATCCTGGATGGAATGCCAATACATCGCATGGCACACACATATACACACACACTCTTACACACTAGGGGCAATTTGGGAACGCCAATTAGTCTAATCTACACGTCTTTGGACTGTGGGAGGAAACAGGAGTATCCCCGGAGAAAACCCACCCATTAGCATGAGGAGATCATGCAAACTCCATGCATACAGACCAAAAGTGGGAATCAAACCACTAAGCCACATTTTGGTAATTTATATTAAATACTGTATAGTAATGTTTTATATTTTAAAGAGTTTAACTGCTTAAAATAGGTAATTAATGTTTAGAAGGATTTTATTGTTTCCCATTGTATTGATGGTTCACTACTACTACTAATACTAGTTGGACCATGAATTATTATTATTATCATTATTATTAATAAGAATATTAATATTATTATCATCAATTGATCTCTGTCTATAAAAGACGCCTGATCACAAAGATCAAAAGAACACATTTATTCTGTCAAAACTACAGTACATACTGCATTTTTAATATGTACAAATTTAATATGTTTAAACATTTTAATAATTTAATGTGTTTAAACATTTTAATTACAATAGAGACTAAAGAACACATTTATTCTGTTATTGATTTCATTCCAGCTGTTCCTCTTCCCAGATTCTTGAACTCACCGATTAAATATTTGTCAGCACTGTGGGAATCCTGTTAAACACAAGACCAACAATGCATGCGTTATCCCCCTCTCTTTTATTCCCTAACCCCGCCTGGTTCCATTACTCATCTCTCTATTCTTTCATTGTCACCTTTTCACTCATCCGTGTACAACTGATTTACTGTTATACCCATTCAGCAGATTCAGGTTTGGTCATGGTCTGTCTGTTTATCGCTTGCTGCTGAGCACACCTCGTATATATACACACACACACACACATACAGATATACACTTCCCGTCCTCTACACCTTTATCAGTTGATGTTTAAAAAAACGCACAAAAAAGTGGAATGTTAAAAACAACAAATGTTTTTAAAACAAAAGATTTTTTATTTTTATTTTACATTGATCTTTAGGTTATTTTTAAGAATATAGTAAGTAATGGTGTGTTTGTATGTTTGTACTGTAATTGCATGTAAACAGGTGAATATAAGCGAATGAATGTTAATGTGATTGCAAATAGGTAAAAGAACCCATTTAAGAAATTTAAATAATGCATTTTGTTTGTTTTTTCTGTTGTTGTTGTTGTTGTTGTTGTTGTTTTTACTCTAGAAATTACAAGACCTTAGGAGTTCTCATAGAAGCTTGTTTATTGTTTAAACATGATGAATTATGCAAAATAAAATCTAACACGCCCATCTCAGTCCAGCCTTTGTGTTGGTGTCATGGTATAGAAGACACCAAACACCTCATATATCAGCTTTAAACAGACATCCGATCCAGCCATGGCGGTAATCTGGGATAACTCTAATCAAACATTGCATGTAAAGTGTTACTGTAGCATGATTTCTTTTCCCCAGAAAGCTATATAAGAACAGATTTTTTTTTAATCATAACTTATCATAATAGATTTTCCACATTATGTTCATCATTACATTGGGAATAGTGTATTGGTTCCTAAGTTTCCTTAGCAGGAATTCTACTCGGTATTAACCAACACACAGGGAAAAAGATCCAGCAATTGAAAACAGTTGTAGGCTTCAGGTAAGATTTTGATATAATACAGCCTTACATTAAAAAAGAAATCAATAAAAGTTTTTTTCTCAGCATACATTCTGATTTTGGTAAAAATCAATTTGAATGAGGGGATATAAAACACTACTGCAAACTATTTCACTATAAGAAAAACAATGTTCACTTTCGTCTCTTCAGTACAAACAATTTTCTTTAAGACATAGTAGATGTAATCCAGAGGGGTGCTTTTCTTTCAGAGGGGTTTTGTGGAAGTGCTGGAACAGCACAAGGACCTTTATGTTCATTTCCCAGCAAGACTCAAGTGGAAGATGAAGACTGATCATCGTATACAGATGTGGCTCAGCAGCGGTTATCAATCAGCACGGTCAAGATGGCTCCAGATATCAGCACAAAGACGGAGCTGGATTGCAGCTGGTAGGCGGCGCCAGCCGGAGCGGTCGTCGTCTGAGTTGCTGCCATCGTGCTGTTGACAGGGCTAACTGTGTGGTTCATTGCAGTCATGTTTGGAGACATTGTGACCTGAGACACCACCTATAGAGTAGGGGATAAAAAACAAAGTTGTACGCTTTGTAAAATGTTGCTTGTGGAAATGTTTGGATGTTGAAATTGTAATCAGTTGTTGTACAATTTTCCATAGATGTTACACAAGCCAATAATCATGATCGTACAACTATGTTCCTAGCAGAAACCGCTGGGCTAACAACAAGGATGCACAATAGTTTACATTTTTATTTATATTTTCTGGTAATTTTTATGAGATAAAAACGTTTACAAAAAAACGCAACTGCTAGCAAAAGAAATACGCGATGTAGGAACATCTATGGCTCATAAACGCAAATCTACAGATTTTTGGCCGAAGTGAAGACAAAACTAAACAAGCCTCATGTAAAATGAACTACTGATATGAAGTAAATCATCATCATCGTCATCATCATCATCATAATCATTAGCAAGCAGCACACAGCTTTGTAGCATAGCAAAAAGTCTTGGGATTCTTGAAATTCTTGCTGTTTTTTTTTTAACCCTTTAATGTTCTACTGTATGTTTCAGGTCACTAAATATTATTAAAAGATGTGTTGAACTTTTGAAGATGTGTTAACAGGTTATTTTACTTTTTGTTGTTGTTATTTTTATACGGATTGATACCTTTACCATGAAGGGACGTCTCAACTGTTTGGAAGAGATCTTTACTTAAGCTGGTTTTTCAATATAATAATAATATTTTTATTATTAATTAATTAATTTATTTATTTGTTTGTTTTTATTATTTGCCCCAAAGTTACATTTATTTATGAAGCACATTTAAAACAACTTACTTAGATGCTGCAAAATCCTAAAATACCTGCAGACATGATAATATGTGGTGCAACTAAAGAGCACTCGTGATATCATGTAAAGATTGTGGGGACGAATCCATGATGATGCAAGAGACGTCTGTGGCTGTCAGCCAAGGAAACGAAACTGTCCTGTGCTTCCTGGGTTCGAGGTCTGTTGTACTCTTCCTTTCTTGTCAATCATAGTGACACTAGACAATTGCTGGCATCTTTGACTTTCCTTATGTATGTGGAAGGGGACTGATAGAGAGTGTTATACTGCCCTGTGATGAAATGTCTTCGTCTAGGTTTTTTCATGTTGTGTTCCACTTAATGAACATAAATAACATGAATAATCTCTCCGATATACAGTACTGTAGTATAATCAACATTGACAAACAAATTTGAAATCCCTTTTTTTTCCCACAGCTGCATGCACTGAGCTCGTGCTAGAAATGAAAATTATACCAAACGTTTCATCTGAAGGTTTTCATTCCCACCACCAGCATCAAAATAGAGATGTACTTTCTCCCATTTCCAACACGTCTTCGGGAAAGTCAAGGGTTTGTGGACGTCACACAGTCATAAGTTCATATGCTTTTACCTTGTCCTCTGAGGACTTTTCACTAGATGTTGAAGTAATGGCAGGTGGGGATTTATGATCTTTGAGCAACAATAGCATTAATGAGATCATTTACTGATGTTGCATAAGGAGGCTTGGGATCCAGTCTGTGTTCCAGTTCATCCCAAAGGTGAGTCCAAGTGGTGTTGGTGTCTTCTGCATTTTGGTGACTTCTTTAAAACATCATGCCAGCCTCCAAGTGGTGCAGTGGTAAAGTGCTCACCCCCCGGGTGATGCTGTTAACCTCTCACAGCCTAGAGGCCTAGAGAGATCCGATTGGCCGAGTGTCTGTGAGCTCACGCAAGCGGAAGGAGTGGATAGCACTTTCCTCCGAGTGTGTTACGCCGCCACCAATGGTGCGTGAGCAAGCAGTTCGAAAAAGATGCGATCGGTGATGTCACGTGGGTCGGAGGAAACACATAATAATCTGCGGCCCACCCGACTAAGGGGGTAGTAGAAGCTTGATGTGGGAGACCCCTAGGGACGGGGAGGAATTGGATACGACTGAAAATCGGGAGAAAATCGAGGGAAAATCCCCAAAAAATTATTTTAAAAAAAATGTCATGGCAAATGAATTGAAAAAAAAAAAAGATCCATTGCTAATTTGGTGCATAACCCTGATTAGCCGAACAGCATCATATTCAGTAGCTAGCTGTTAGAGGGAGAGTCGCTAGAGAGTCGCTAGCTAGCTTGTAAATAAACTGCAGCTAGTATTTAGCCAAATTACTTCTTGTAATAACCTGAGTACACGTCCTAGCTATTGTTGTACTTCCAAGTATCCTATTGGATCTAGGTTGTTTTATAAGTGACTAAGTATAATAACTAATAATAAGGCATATTTTATCAGTTTGTAGTCAAATAATCTGCCTGTATTGTAGTAGCCTTCATTAATTCGTTGTACATTGGGAAAAAATAATCCCGATTGCGAAGTTGTCAAGCCAGTAACCTGGTCATGAGTGATATCTACAGGGTCAGATTTCCTGTCGAAACTTGGCACACCTTGAGTTTCGAGGACTTGATGTCACTGACTTGTAGTTCTTTTAAAAATTAGTTGTGTTTCCGTAGAGTTTCAGGCTAAATTTGTATCATTTACATTTCTCAGTGTATATTTAATTGTAAAAGTATTTTTAATTATTTTGTTTTTTAAATGCAGTTTTTCCAGGAATGTTTTATTTCTTGATATCATCAGTTATAATATGATCGATACAATACGGTGCATAATGCTTTATAATATTATATTTTTTTATTATACTAACAAAAATCTAAAACATGAACAGACAATATAATAAAAGTTTTCTTAGTGACAACTACATTTTTTGTGAACGTCTAGGTATCATCAGGAACCCACAATGACGCAGCAGAACCACAAGCAGACAAAATTTGCAGGAAAAAGATAATGGATAAGAGGAGCATCAAGTTTCTATGTCGGCTTTGGGGACACCTGATCTCCAACTGGGACACGGATATGGGGAAGTAAATTATTTATTTAATAATGCTTAAAGGACGAGTACGCTAGACCAAACGTTGCGACATCTTACAATGTATTTCCTTTAAATCCCTTAAAGAAACTGCATGATGTGTTAGTATTCTGGGTATTTTTATCATTTAATAAGTTAACAAAATGCAGAGATTGCAGTCTTCTGTTTTAAAAGACTAAGCTGGATTGTTAAAGAATATTTAGCTTTAAATTTGTCCTTGTTGAATCCTCTCAAATAATATTTTTATAAATAAATTTTATAGAAAGTGATGTTGATTCATTTAACTTTTACCTGCTCTCATCATCACTTAACTTATTCTTATCACTTATCACTTATTTCTATTGACGATATGTATAAAAACTAAAGACCTGGTGTCATTATATCTAGTGTAATGGCACATAATAATAATAATAATAATAATAATAATAATAATTCATACCTGTGTTGTTAAACAGGTTAGGAAGAAGATTAACCCCAGGTGCAAGGCCGTAATGTGAGCCATCATGTGATGAAGAAGTTCACCTGCTTCTTTTGTACCTCAGGAGTGACTCTGAACTAAATGCTCACGACTTTTATAACAGCACTGCAGCTGTGACGTGTTATGGGCTCAATCCCAAACAGTGCCTCGCTTCCTACCTGGGGGCACTAGGTTAGGAACATCCCCTATGCAGTGTGCTCCAGGAGACATTTGGACTTCAGGCTGCTTAGTCTGCTCTAATTAAACTCTAATGTTCCTGTAATCTTATTGCAAAACTAATGATGAACATACTCTTATATTTATTTCATTTGGTAGCTTATGAAATGGTGAAATGATACCTTCTGGGCACAGCTCTGGAATAGGATTTATATATTTTAAGTTTTAAAAACAAGGTTACATTACAACAAAGTGTATTTTTTGGATCTGTAGTCTAAAGTAATTATGAAAAACCTACCATGATATGTTTACAAGTCTATTAATGTGAGCCAGTGTTTTTCCTGGAAAATCACATTAATAATACAGTACAGTAGATTCTTTAAATGAATCCGTGTCTATTCAGTAGGTGACCACAAGATGGCAGCACGTAGCAAGTTTCCGCTTATCTCTTTTATCTTAATTTAAAACTGACTCTTTAACTGATTTGTGAAGTGTTTTTTTTTTAAAGAAGTTATACTTTTACAAGCTTATTTATGTTAACAGTGACATCATCCCTGGATTATACAGGTCTTGTTTGTTTGTTTGTTTGTTTGCAATTTTTGTAAAGGTTTTTTTTTTTTTAATAAATAATATTTTTAGTTTAATCATCACAGTTGTCGGCACGGTGGTATAGTGGTTAGCACTGTTGCCTTGCACCTCCAGGGGCCAGGTTGAATCCTGCTTCAGGGTGGGATCCGTATGCATGGAGGTTGCATGTTCTCTAAGTGCTTGGTGGGTTTTCCTCTGGGTACTCTGGTTTCATCCCACAGTCAAAATACATGCAGATTAGGCTAATTTGCGTTCCCAAATTGCCCGTAGTGTGTAAATGTTAAATTATGACAATTACAGTAATGCTGATTTCTCACTCACACACTCACATGTCAGTAGGTGCCTTAGCCTTAGTCAGGGTCATTCTAGGTCAGGAGCCAATCCCATGAGCACTGTACATGCAGTGGGGACACACCCTAAATGCACAATCACGAGCAATTTATCTTAACAAACTCACCTACTGACATGTTTTTTGAGAGACTGATGGTAACTGGAGAACCTGATCTGAACCCGTAAGGGCACTGGGAGATCATACACAGGAACTCAGCACAGAGTGGCCCGAGCTCAGGATCAAACCAGGGAGCCTGAAGTGGCAACACGGAGGTGACTACCAGGCTAGACTGATGTTTAGATTTAGGAGTCATTAAAATGCCATGTCATGTTTCTGTCTAGAACCTGATAATTTTTGGGGGGAAAATGAGAACCATTGATTGGTCTTTTAGTAGAAAAATTTAAGAAACTTGTTTTTCCCTAAGATTATAAGACTAAATTTATTCTATTATTACTTTAGAAGATTTGTTTTTATTTTGTAACCCTATTATTAACTGAATATCCCTATTCAGTTCATTACAGAATATTATATACACTATATATTTACAAATCCTAACTCATAGCCTACTTGTACTCTCTACCATCATAGCTGCATTGATTCCAAGCCATCTGAGATCAGATATCATCCTCAGAGCTACGGAGGGGTCCGAAATTTGAGCTATAGCACCATTGAAAAAGGGCACGCTGCACAGTTTGTGGATTGTTTCAAACATGAAGTCCCGTATTGAGAGAAAAATGTTTCATTTCTGATTTCTGTTTCATACACATGCACACCCAAGACTAAGACTAACTTATACTTCCAAAACACAACATATGGCCAAAATTTGTTAATACATGACCCATTTTAAAATCCCATTTCACATACAGTATATTCCACTTGTGCATTCTTCTGGGAAGGTTTTGCACTAGGTTTTGTGGGGTAGCTGTGGGGATTTGTGATCATTCTGTTACAAAAGCATTAGTGAGATCAGGCAGTTATGTTGGGTGAAAAGGAGGCTCCAGTTCCAGCCCTAAGGTCAGGGCTCTGGTCACTACACTCAACTTCCACTCCAAACTTAAGACACCATGCCTTCATGGAGCTCGATTTGTGCACAGTCACTGTCATGCCCCTTATCTTTTTGTTTAGTGTCATGGGTCGGGAGTGTTTCTTAAAAAAAAAAAAAAAAAAAAACTTTTTATTATACAAAGCAAGGACTAAGGATAAATAAATTTGCCTGGCCCGCACAGAGCCCTGACCTTAACCCCATAGAGATTGCAAGAAAGGCCTTCTTGTTCAACATCAGCGCCTGATCTCATAAATGCTCTACAAAATGAAGTGGCACAAATTACATTTACTGCATTTGATTAACTTTTTTATCTCATTATACATATGAGCAGTTTAGGGTTAAGGGCCTGGCTCAAGGGCCCAACAGTGGCAACTTGGAGGTTTGAACTTGGACTTGAACTTTGGAAGCATAGGGAAAATATTATATAATAAAGATTGTTGTTGTTGTTTTGTTTGTTTGTTTTTTGTTCGTTTGGAGAAAAAGTCATTTAGGCACTTGAGTAAAAAAGAGTATTACTATTATTATTCTCCATCCATACATCTAGGAACTTCTGTAGTCCAAATAGGGACTCTGGAGGCCAGTGGTGATTACTGTATTTATTCCCATGTTGCACGATCATGGTAGGTCAACATTCACACATACACATTCACACACTCTGGGTAATTTGGGAACTCCAAATACTCTAATCTGTCTTTGGACTGTGGTAGAAAACCGGAGAACCTGGAGGAAACCCACCAAACACGGGGAGAACATGCAAAGTCCATGCACACAGACCCAACGTGGGAATTGAACCCAGGACATGGAGGTGCAAGGTGACCAGTAAGCCACTAAGTGATAACCACTAAGCCACATGATACAATGCATGAATTATTATAAACTTTTTTAAATAATCATAGTATCAGAAAAACGAATAATTAAAACGGTATTTTTCATCATTTCAACCAAGAAAGTAAATAAGAAACATCTTTTATAAACATAAATGGCATTTCACTTTTTTGCTTATTCTGGTCATAATAAGTCTTCCTCCTTGTCCCTCATACAGTATACTGATAATACTCCCTATTATTATTCCCTATTGGGACTTTATTATTATTATTATTATTACTACATTTAGGCATACGCTCTTATCCAGAGCGACTTACATTTTTTTTATCTCATTACACATCTGAGCAGTTAAGGGCCGTGCTCAAGGGCCCAACAGTGCCAACTTGGTGGTTGTGGGGTTTGAACCTGGGATCTTCCGAACCGTGGTCCAATGCCTTAACCACTGAGCTACCCCTGACCCCCAATTATTATTATCATTGTTGTTGTTATTATTATTATTATATGCAGAACTAATTGTCTATACTCTTTTAATTACTCTTTTTACTTATTATTTTATGCTTCTTTACCTTATTATTCTGCTTATTGTTATTATTTTTGTTGTTTCTATTATTATTATTATTATTGTTTGTTTGTTTGTTTTTATTTATTTATTTATTTATTTTTATTTTATTTTTTTTACTCCTGTTATCTTCTTGTGACTAATTTCTAAGCTTTGGCAATACGTATGTAAATATTTGTCCTGCCAATTAAGTACATTTGAATCCTGAATCTTGAGAGAGAGAGAGCGCGCGAGAGCGAGCGCGCGCGCAGGAGCTGAATGGGTTCCAGGTGTTGGGTTACATAACAGAAGCCCCGCCTCCGTTGTCGCGTGCGCGCATTTTTCCGTGGTGCGGCGTGAGCGCGCATAACTCTGGCGCACTGTTGTTGCCCATGAGCGGCCGCGTCCGTCTCTCTGCCCGTCTCGCGCGCCCTCATAAACGATGCCAAAGATGGAAAAGGGAAGACCGCCGGAAAGCAAGCGCAGCAGGAAGCCTGCTCACCCCGTCAAGCGAGAGGTCAGCCAGGAGATGAAGGTACGAGTCCCCTTTAGGTGGACATGGGGTCGCCTTCATGACGCGCGGTTTCCATTCGGAAAGTGCGCACGAGGTTTTTTAAATTTATTTTATTTTATATATATTGATTTTTACACACATTGTCTTCTTTATTCAACTTCAAGATCAACTTTATTACCATCCTAGAGATTCAGGATTAGGATTAGGTGTGAATCCGATCACATCACACTGCAGGAATGTCTATCCTAGTGGAGTGATGTGCGTTAGTTGTGCCAGATGTGCGCCAGAGGTTTCGAGCTGAAAATTAAACTTATTAGGCTTAGATTAAGACTTAATGTTCAACTTGTTTCCCCGAGTATGAAAAGTTATACAGGTGTCTGATTCCACTCTGGGGATTTTCTCGTGTAACTTTCTATAGTGTTGGTTCGGTAATCAAGCTGGTAATAAGGTGTGTTCAGGCACACACCAGACACCCCACCTGCAACAAAATCTGGAATCAAGTACAAAGACGTGATTTGATGTAAAATGTGTCCACATGCATGCATAGCTATAACGCGCGAAACAGAAAATTATCATGTGTTTAATAATATCTTGTATTTATTAAAACTTCCCGTCAGTCTTGGACACATCCCCTACTGTACTTACACATGATTTTCATGGGTGTTGCTTCTATTTCCTAAAAGTGACCATTGTGTGCCATGTCATGCCTGTAAATCGTACAGATGGATATCTGCGTGAGAGACATGAGCGGGTTTTCATGTCTGTGTGGGAGGAAACCGGGCGCAGGTCTCTTTTGTGTGAGTGATTTTGGATCACTGCACATGATATCCATGGAGCCGGCGGGTGTTGGGTTGCGACTTAACTAATTTTAATCCAAACATGTGAAACCGTACACGATCCTGATGTAAGCGCAGCCGGGGCTCAAGCGGGGGTCACTGTAGGTTTTCTTGCCTTTGGCTACAACTGCTTTGGATTTTGGGACAGGGTTCACCCTTGCTCCGTGTGTGTGTGTGTGTGTGTGTCTCTCTCTCTCTAAGCAGATGTTTGTCTGAGCTGCACAGAAGAAATAAGAACAACACCAAAGGGATTGGAGTGAAAAAAAATAAAGGAGACCCACCTCATACTAATGAGAAAACAAAGTAAAATAATACGCATGGATTTGGCGTGAGCTCAGGAGAAATAGAAACTGATGCGGTTTTTCAGGCTCCATGATGGTCAGGCTGCACACCCAGTGCATCCCATTTATCCGTTTAAGCTCAGGAAACTGGTACAAAACATAAAATCCATGCCTGGCTTGTATAAACACAGACCCATACACTGTTGCAGTTTTATGGGCAGGCCTGTTTGCGGATCGAGTGACGGAGTAGTGGACGTAACAGATATGCCATCCTGCGAGAATCCCCCTGTTCTCAAGCATACTGCCTGTTTTTGATAGAAAGAGTGAAACTCGAGAAGGGCTGAAGAGTCAGGTAACACAGAGAGCGAGGGAGAAGAAAGAGAGCGAGCGGGCAGAGAGCGAACCAGTGTTCTCCCGCGACTGTTTGTTTTGGTTGTGAGCTCTCAGGGAGAGATGAGTGAAGTGAGAGCTTTAAAAGCAACCAGAGGAGTAGAAAGGAAGGAAGAAGGGGGGGCGGTAGAGACGGGGATGGAATTGGATCCTTTAGGGAAAATGGAGAAGATGAGAAGGAGAACTGGGGAACTGGAGGAGTAGGGGACATGAGGCGAAGAAGGAAGGTGGGGGATTTCTGGGAAGCCCACAAACCCAGCTGTGGTGTTCCGTGTCCTCCTCAGATTTCAGCTAACTATGAATCAAATTACCCACCTCTGTAATCTCAAACTGAGAGACCGAGCGAGGGAGCGAGAGGTCTCTTGAGTGTTTAGCCAGATTTTATGTCAGACCATTTAGAATAAAATAACAAAGACTGATTCAGAACTTTTTCTTTTTTTTTTTTTTCCTTGCGGCTGCATCATTTTTCAGTCAAATTCTGTGAACCACAGATGGAGCACTGGATGGTGTATACATTTCACTAATTCTCCATACTATTACCAATTACCAATTGTGTGTATGTGTGTGTGTGTGTGAGACAGAGCTTCGCAGAGAGCACAATGAATGAATTGCTGGGCTGGTACGGATATGATAAAGTTGATCTGCAGGAATCAGAGCCCGCTGACATCAGGAGTCACAACGGCAGAGCAAGACGCCATCAAGTGTCTGTGCTTAAAGGTGAGAGCTCACACACCTCAGTGCACAGAGACGCTGGATACCAGACCCGGGCTCTGAAACGAGCGCCAATGATGGTCCAAATCTCGGAGAATTTCAAAAGCCAAAAGCATGGCTGCCTTTACTGGTTATACAGGAATATTCCCATTGGCTTTCAATTGAATTCTTTACAATCTGGCAGCAGTTAAAGAAGTTATTCGGCATTTTGTATCAAGTTGCATCGATAGAACTTGGTTCTTGCTTTCAGTTTCATGAGCCCTTAACGAAATCTCGCCATCCTTATCTTAAATGTCTATGTATTAAATGTATTTGGATGTTCCGGAGATTTGGTGCCGATACTGGTAAACTGGATAAAAACCATTCTCTATTAGAAATCTTTATTGCAAGATTTGATACTATTAATAAAAATGTCTCAAAGAACCTAAAACATTGGCCATATACTGTTTATGAATCCTTTT
Organism: Clarias gariepinus; assembly: GCF_024256425.1. Classification (NCBI taxonomy): domain Eukaryota; kingdom Metazoa; phylum Chordata; class Actinopteri; order Siluriformes; family Clariidae; genus Clarias; species Clarias gariepinus. The sequence continues at coordinate 23,614,968 of NC_071111.1, forward strand.
GAAATTGATCTATGGTAATGCTTACTTTAAAAAAACCAAATCTCATTTCAAATCTTTTATTCCTATAAAGAATTTGAGTTTGAATTTAGTCCAAACTAATACCCATTAAGGTCCCACCCCGCTATTATTAGGTCCCACTCCGCTATAAATTAATGAATGAACTAATGAATATTAAAGAACTATATAAAAAACCAAACTAATACCCATTAAGGTCCCACTCTGCTATTATTCTTCTACGACGGGCTCCTCTCAAGACACACAAAGCCGCTCAAGCTGCATCAAAAATCGGTGTAAGACATTCAATGGACAGCGCTATCCACCCACTTCCACATGCATGAGTTTACAGATGCATGTGTTAGGCTAGTCAAACTATGATTAATAAGGGGGGAGAGAGTGTATGCCATCCTGGCCACCCAGAGAGCAGGGGCAGGTTTGATTTTTTTGGACTCCTGGGAATAGATAAGTGTGGCATTGTCAGGTCAAACTAGCATCTCCGGACAAAAAAAAAAAACAAGGCTTTTTTTGATGCATCACTTGGGAGTAAGGCTTGAAGCTTCCAATAAAACAATGGGTTAAGTGTTGTTACATTTGGTTTATTCTAAACTTACAATATGAAATGCTAGATGAAGTGGACGGTATTTGACACCATGGTTAAGCTTTTTTTTTTTTTACAGTGTTCATTATATTGAACCTATAGTTTGCAGTGCTTTATTACTGTTGTATGATATGTAATAGACTTGTTTTTTTCTAAAACTTGTCTTTTAAAAATAAACCAACAGAACAGTTTTAAGAGTAAAACTATTTCTCTTTATAATCTCCTTTTACATTAATTTACTTATCCCAGCATTTCACAAAAGCTTAGATACCATTAAGGTAGAAAGTTTACTCAGTACACCAGAGCCATGATCAGACGTCTGAAGTGCTGGCCTCCCAGGAACTTCTTTAATACCCCTAACATGTAAAAAAATGGCTTGGAGTGAAGTCAGGCCTGTACGGGGGATGTGGCGATAACGTCCAGTCGAGTTCCTGTGATGTGTAAAGTGGTGTGGGGTCAGTATAAGGTCATGCATTGTCCTACAAAAACAGAAGGATTTTTCATTAAAGGAAAGGAACATTAAAGGAGTTCCTGGGAGGCCAGCGTTTCAGGTGTGAACCAGGCAATCCGATCACGGCTCCAGCATACTGAGAAAACGTTCTACCTTGAAGGTATCCAAGCACTGGGGAAACACTGGGATAAAGGCATTAGAGTAGCAGAGGATTACTGTATATAGAGAAATAAAGGAAGGTTTTACTCTCGTAATTGTGTGTTGTTATTCTGAACTATAAAATGTCCTGGTTTGACTTGAACATTCCTTGAATTAAGGTCTGCTGAAATCTCGTCTTTTCCAGCATTTTTGACTTATTTAGTACAATACAAGAAGAATTCATTAACACTTGGTTAATTAAAGAGCGGGTGACACGGTGGCGTAGGGGTTAGCACTGTTGCCATGCACCTCCTGAGTCCATGTTCAATTCCCACATCGGGTCTGTGTGCATGGAGTTTGCAAGTTCTCCCCATCTTGATGGGTTTCTTTCGGGTACTTAGAGTTTCCTCCCACAGTCCAAAGACATGCAGATTAGTCAAATTGGCATTCTTAAATTGCCCGTAGTATGTGTGTGCCCTGTGATGGATTGGCACCTTGTCCAAGGTGTACCCCTCCTCATGCCCAAAGTGTTCTGAGATGGCATCTTTGTATACAGAATAGGAGGTATAGAAGATGAATTTATGAATAATTAAAGAACGATAATTTTTTTTTCTAAAGTCACACAAAAATTACAGAAGTAATTTATTTCAAGTATTTACTCCCCACCTGCAGAAAATTCAGATCCAAAGCCTACTGTAATCGAGAGTAAGCTGACGTCAGGCTCATCTGCGTCGGCTAAAAACGGAGTGAAAGAACCTGCCGGATTTCCACTCTCTCCTTCATCGTCCTCATTCTCCCCCCACATGAAGGACCTACACAGCACCCACGTCGTGGTCCCGCTCATCAAACCATCTGCAGGTGTGGTCACGTTACACAAAAATCCATCATTACATCATGTATAAATATGTACAGTGTCACACGAATAGATTTGTAATCCACCCTTCTGTCTCTTTCTCTCTCTCTCTCTCTTTCTCTCAGTGGAGGAGCAGCAGAATGTTCAGATTGTGTGTGTGTGGTGTCAGAAGGAGGGGCTTAAACGCTACTCTCTGGTCATGGGCTCTGAACTCAAGAGCTTCTGTAGCGAGAAGTGCTTCGCCATGTGCCGCCGAGCCTACTTTAAACGCAACAAGGTCAGTATGGATATGCGGGGTGTTTCAGGCAGCCCGAGGTGTATCGGGGGCAACTTTATGGCATTTATGTGGAAGTCCTAAGATTTAAAAACTTTGATTTCCATGTATATTGAATTAAGGGCGTTTTGAATGCATGTTTGGATGCAGATGCATTCAATGTTAGGCGACAGTTCAATTTGTACTATGTGCCCACTTTATTGACTAAAGAACTTAAATGATTCCACAGACATTACAAATCACAGCCACTTTCTGTTAGTTAGCAAAACAATAATGTGTTAAGAAAAAGTGAGACTCAACAAACATTTTACCGAAATGGCGTTTCACATTACGCAAGATCGATTTGTACCATGCCCAGGAATGATTCCTCTACTCTCCCTACTCCCCTGCTGGTCACATTGTTTTTGTTCTCCGTACTCGGGTACACTAGTGTATTTACACAAGTGCACGCCGCTTTTAACCACAATAGAAGAAGAAAACAAGGGGGAGTTAATTTTCGCGCTATGCCTAATATTATAGATTTTTCAGTAAAACATCAAGAGCAACGTCCTCCTACTATATCAGCTATGGCTGTGTGGGTCGAAAGTTGAGATTAGCATGCACACATGGAGATATCAGGAGGGGAGCGTTGGGGTTGAGGGGGCGATGACACTGACAATGTCGCATCTAATCAGTGATCTACTTTACTGCTTAGGTACGATTGGCTTCCATATATGATTCGGACCATACTCTGGACTGTGCTCGAGACTCGAGCCTGGAACAATTCTGTTCAATTCCGGGGTCCTAATGTGAGAGTAATCTGATCAAGCCCCAGACAACACATGGAGCACTAAATCTGCTTTGGATAAACATAGCAGAACTGACCCTTTGTGTAGGAGTCCAAAACTGGACTTGATCAGTGGAAAAAATACTATTTTTAAATCTGGTTCTAAAGTGGTAAAAGCCCCAAGTGCGATCTAGACTTGTAGGATAGATCTGAATTAGAGATAGTTCAAACAGAATCTTGGAGCCACTTACAGCATGGTTATTCATAAAACCTGAACAAACTGTTCAAAATGCCTTTGTTTAATTGAGCTGAATTTGGACTTCCTATGAAAAACCTAAAAGAACTACTTATTCAGATGAGTCTCGAATGTGCATATACAATAAAAACGTTAAAAAAAAATGTTTTCAAGCCAATTACTTTTTCTAACTAAAGTGACCTCATATGAGGGAACCCCTCCCCCTTCTCTTCCTCCTCTACCTTGTTGCTCATGGTGGGGGCGTGGCTCAGCAGTAGCTCATTTCCATAGACACCGAAACGGTGTGTTCGGAGGAAAAGCGAACGAGATGCATTTTAAGGTCTGAAGAATGCATTATGTGAGGGGTATTTCAGCTCTAGCATTAACACCCCCATGATGCGAGCCATGTGTCTCCTGACTGACGGAATTCAGTGCCGTTAGCAGCTGCTTAACATTCGCGGATCCGACTGCCAGGACTACTCGACGACGGCTATGGTCACTCAGCGCTAACGTGCGTGCTGTCTAGGGCAGCTTCTTAATCCTTTCTGAATGTGAGGTCACCTTTAATAAGGCGACTTCAGCTTAGCTTGTGGTTGAACCCAGCCTTAGAAATGGACAGACTCACGGATTGGGCGTATTTGCAGATATTCACCTTTAATCCATAGCTGTCGACTTGGGCTTAAAGCTTAATAAGCTGCAGGTATGTTGTAAATATATTTTATCACTTTGGCCTACCTACGGCGACAGCGATTTAAAAAACGGAAATAAAAAATATCTGTTTCCCGGAAAGATATCGCATTGTTGATACTATTAGGTATATTTCTGCAATAAAACGCCCTGTAAAAAGAAGTCAGAAAAAGAGTAGGAGAGGTAAATGAAAGAGAGAGAGAGGGAGAGAGAGAGAGATGGAAAATCAAGTCAGAGCCTGTTCGAGAGGAAGGAGTAAGGGCTGCCATGGGGAGAGTGGTGTCCTCTTGCAGCACATACTTTACCGCAACAGCATCAGGTTTCACACTCCATACACCAGCGAGACGGGGGAGAGCACCGGGTACAGTCAACACAGGATCAGCTTACTGCAATCTGGAGCAGCCACTACACACACTCACAGTAACACACAGTGGGTAGTCACCATCCACACGTCTACCCAGAGAGCTAGGATTTTCACCAAATATATTAAAATTCAACTGTACTTTTTACATTTCTTTAGGCTCAAAATGAAAACCGGCATGGTGACGAGTCTTCTCCTCCCCCTGGTCAACCGGAGGAAACTTCTCCGCAGCTCATGCTTAAGATGAACAGCAACACACGAGTAAGTGCTCATAAGCACTGGGGTTCCTTTACAATGCATTCATACAGTGCAGTACAGTGCTGTGAACAAGTCGCCTCACATTTTTTCAAATTTAGTTATGTAGATTTAAAAGAGCTGTAAAGAGTCTAATGATACAAATAAAAAAATTTGGTTGGTTACAATATGTGACAACCTCAGCAGCAACCTCATTTCCCCTCTCGTCTGTTCCAACCACTCATCATTCAGCATCACCAGTATACCAATCACAAGCCTGATCATCAGTCATCATCTGCACCGGTTTCTCACTGGTTCATGCCTTAAGTTGTTAAGATGTTTTTTTTATTTATTTTAATGCATGAATGATTCATAGGTCACTGTGTGGCTTAACAAACCAACAAAAAAAAACTTTCCTCCGAAACTGCTCAGGTACAGCGACTGGACTGAAAATGAAAGACAAAACCTGCCAAAAATGAGAGACAGGAAAGTCTTTCAGGAAGCCTGGAGAACTATTCCTTAAGACTACATTAAAAATACAGTACAGGAAAGTCTGGCTCTTTGGAAGCAAAATATGAATAAATAAATGATGGGTGGCTCAAGACCTTTTTGCATAGTACTGTAGATTCTGTTCGCATTTCTCTCCAGGCATGGAGGAATATTTACTTACAATATTTTTACATTCTGTACAAATTTGCAAATTGTTGCCACTACTGTACCTTGCGCCACCACCCTGCAGTCGGCAGGGTTTGCATTCCTGAATTAAAGGCTAGCCTGTTCAACTGGAGCTTGAGGCTTGTGTAAATAAATTGCTTGATTCTAGACACCATACCAAAGAAACTTAAGGTTGAAAATCAACCAAAGAGAATTACACAATTGTAAATGCAAAACTAGCAAAAGAATATAACTGGTGGTATGGTATCCTAGTGGTTTAACGTGTATTCTCACCATTTGGCAGACGTCTATATCCAGAGTGACTTACAAAAGTTCTCTATAAATAAATGCATTCTTATACTGGCTCATTTGGTTGTTGACTAAAAGTATCATCAGTCAAACCCCTGTTGGGCAGAGTTTTTTACCCAAGTAGATCTTATGTCATTATTTAAAGACTGCTAATGACTCGGACATCTAGATGAAGTTCAGGAACAGAAAAGAGTCTCTAACGCGTTCTTTGTACCCTAAGCAAAGTTATAACCAGTTCGAAAGTCACCTCACTCCTCAAGGGTTGGCGGTACGAATCTTGCCACTGCCCTGCAAGCGTGGGGTTTGCACATATTCCTCGTGCTTGGTGGGTTTCTTCTGGGTACTCCTGTTTCCTCCAGGAAAAAAAACATGTGGTGTAGGTCGACTGGTGTTTCAAAATTAGCCCATATGGAAGCCAAGTGTGTGTTTGTGCCCTGCGACAGGTTGGCACCCCATACAGGGGGTAGTCTGTCTTATGCTGATGCGTAAAGTTCCCTCTCATAGGCTTCAGGCCCCCCACAACCCTACACAGGATAAGTGGTACAGATAATGGATAGATGGATAGATCACCACCTCGAGAGGGTGCGGACATCATGTTTTAGGGTTGTCCATCCAGCCATTTGTTTAGGATTCATTATTATTGTTGTTATTATTATAATTATCACCAGATTGCATTCTGAAATAAATCCAAATGGGGTCAAGGTCCGAGCAAGGTCATGTGTCTGAAACGTAAAAAGCTGTGAGACACAATTTTCTTAGAATGAAACACAACCGCAACACTGAAGTAACGTTCGTTTGTGTTCGTCCTTTATGAATTTTATTTACTTTTCTTCCTTTAAACAATTACATGATTTAAAATAATGTGTTAACATTTCTCTTTTGACTTCTTCAGGTGTGCGATTGGTGCAAACACGTGCGTCACACCAAGTACCTGGACTTAGGTGCAGGTGACGACAGGCTGCAGTTCTGCAGTACCAAGTGCCTTAACCAGTATAAAATGGACATTTTCTACCGAGAGGCTCGAGCTGCTCTTACAACGTCTGGCTCTAGTCCAAGCCAACCAGAAAACGAGAACCGTCCGACCGGAGAGACTGACACTCTGCTGACGCCGGAATCATGGAACAACCCTTCTATGGAGGGAGACAGCAAAGAAACAGTGTCACCTAAAGTTTCCACGCCTGTGTCATCGTCGTCTTCGTCATCGTCCTCAGTTAGAGCATCTGTCTTAGCTCAGCAGAAAGAAAGAGAAAGCTCTGTTTCTTCTCACATCCAGACTGGCCCTCCGATGCCATCTACACCTTCCCCACGTGTTGTTATAGAGCAGCCGTGGGTCATACAAAAGCCTCCATCCTTTAACCGGGTACCTATTCATGCACAGCCTCGAAACCCAGGCTCTAGTCCACACCAGAGGCCCTTACACACATCTCCACAGATACACACGCCCACAATTCGCCCAATTCCCGCACCACAGCTCTTGCACCCATATCCAGGGTCTATGATACCCTGTGCATCTACCTACCCTCACCCCATTCCACCACTCTTGCCAACTTTGGGTCTGCCATATCCACAAGCTACTGTCCTGGTGCCATATCCGATTATAGTTCCTCTCCCTGTTCCTGTGCCAATTCCGATACCAATACCGGTGAGCTCAGGGGCTTTCGGACATGCCGGGGTTATTCGTAAAAACAAGGAGAAAGAGACAACAGGAAGGGATACAGCTTCGGTCACCTCTGAAAATTTACCTAGGGAGCAGATGTCTGGAGATCAGGAGATTACTGATGCCATTTCAGTGGAGCACAAAGTAAAGACAGAGCAGGCTTTATCTCCTGACCCGTATTCTCCTGCTTTCTCATCACACACTTTCCCAATCTTATCTTGTCACCCCCAGGTCAGTCCTACCTCCTCATTGCCAGAAGATCAGAGACAAGAAGTTAGAGAACGACAGGTGATACAGAGGGCAATATGCAGAGTAAAGCAGGAGGGTGAAACAGAGTTCGACCACAATAGGGTCGAACAAGAGAATGGATGGGATGAGAATGGGGACGAAGAAGATCCGCTTGGCCAGCAAACCTCCACTAAATCTTACACAGGCACTTTAAAACACACATCCAATTCAGCCCCTGAAAACGCATCTTCCCCAGCGGATTCGCTGAACCCACGGGCTTCAATCATACTCCACAACGCACTCAACACAACATCCGTAGTCACCCCCACAGCAGCTATCCTATTGAACAACTGCAACTCTGTGCAACACTCCGTGCACCCCTCGACAGTTCACTCTGACCCAAAACAAAGAACAAGCCCACATCCTGAATCTGAGGATGTCAAAGAGAACCTCTCAGGGGGGCGGGAACCAGGCGTAAACTGTTCCCGTCCAGCAGAGCAAACAGACTGCCAAACGGACCATTCGGACGAGGGCAGGGGGGGAGCTGTAGAGAGTGATGCTCTCGCAGCTGACGAACACGCATATGCACGATCCATCCCGCCAAAATTACGAGAAAAGAGTGCACACACGGTCACTCTGACAACTGCACACACACTTTCTCACGTGGTTACACATAGCTGGGACAAGAGTTCACATGGGCATACGCCTCTTTCCGAGCAAAGCGGCGTGCATGCCGAAATAGAGCCTGCTTTGAAGAGGAGATGCCTGAGGATCAGAGACCAGAACAAATGAAGAACAGGTATTCACACATATATATATGCAACTGCATAAATACACACACTACATACAGACACGCTGTTAAAGCTTGAGCACAATGTTGAGGTTACATCAACAGTTAGGCATTTAAACTTATCCATTAACCAACCGTTAATGGATAAGCTAAAACCATAGAGATTAGGTCCCTTGTCTGGTAATAGAATCTACAGTATATTAACTCTATAACCAGAGATAAAAGTTGTTTACTAGGACTATGTAGCCTGGAAAATAAAATCCGGAGGTTAAGGACATTCCTGTAAATCTTGTAAGTTTCTCTTTATGTTCCTACTTGTTCTGCTTGAGAATAGCCTCGGCTCTTCTGGGGTTGAATCCCAATAGTATGTAATAGTATGTATGTAGGGCGTACAATCCCTCATTCCACAAGTAGTGCTATTGTTCATGGGATAAAGAGGGATTTGCGATTCAGCCTTGGGTTTGACGCTAGTTAGCTTTGTAGCTTATGTTAGCCATGAAAAAGGCGGGGAGGTGAGTCATGAACCGGGCAGCACATTGGAGGAGGTTCATGCTCACGGTAATATGTCCACAGTGTAGTTTTAGATGACATAATGTTATCAGATATGATGTTATTTTTTTTTTCTTTGATTGAAATGCTTCGGTAACTGGTTTTGAATGTTGGTTTTGGCAGGCAGCTGCTCTCCCTTCTTTCTAATACTGCGGGGGACCCGGATATTTTTGTCAGATTGTACACTATAAAGTTTGCTGTTACTTCAAAAGGCCAAAGAAAATGTAGCTATCAGGCAAGAAATACATTTTGGTGTGAGTGTAAATTTGTAGGCAGCAGGGTGGCTTAGTGGTTAGCAATGTGGCCTTTCGCGTCAAGGGTTCAAATCCTGCTTCGGGTTCTGTTTCACAGACAAATTGCGAAATTACGCACACGAATGCTGTGTGTTAAACCACTGTCAAAAATACGTCATCAAGACCCCATGCACAGGCATTACTATCCAGGGGAAGAGGAATCGATTCGGCGTATGCTCCCCGCCACTGTTTTAAACCACTGGCGCCAAAATGCCAGATCAGCAGCCGAGTGCTCTCTCATCGTCTCAGGTACGTTTTTTTTTTTTTTCACAGATTCGGACATGTTTAAGAGAAGTAAAATTAGAGAAATGTCTTAACTATAGTAGATTAGATTTTAGGAGTTTAAAACGGTGGCGGGGCGCATGCGCCGAATCGATTCCTCTTCCCTCGCAATTTCGCAATTCGTCCGTGAAACAGAGGAGTTGTAAAAACGAGTTTTGTTTATTTCAGAGTTGCATTGTAACAAACACACAAAATCTCGTATCTGTAAGCTGTCGTGGCTGTAGATTTTGGAATCCGACTCAGACAAAAGACAGAATTACACACAAATCTTTTTTTACGCATGAATATTTTTGACAGTGATCTTATTCCATACTGATGGTGGGTTTTCTCTAGGGACTCCTCCCACAGTGCTAAGACATACAGATTAGGCTAACTGGCACTCCAAAATTGCCCATAGTGTGTGTATACAGTACCACACCTTGTGCCCGAAGTCTCCTGGGATGGGGTCCAGTGTCCCCGCAGCCCTGTACAGGATAAGCAGGATAGAAGATGAATGAATGCTAATGGGTAAAAAAAAAAAAAAATCCACATTTTATAACATTACCTATGCTTATGTGAGTCTTCATGACCATGACCAATCATTTTCATTATGGCTGAAGTCAAATTGTGGATGTATTTGTTTATAGAAGGGAGATTTAACGGATGTATAAATTGCAACACTCCCACACTACTAAGTAAAACTACACGGTGCTAGTGCTTGTCCCACGTAATGACGCAGAACTGCTAAACAGTCATATCGCTCTAAAGTTTCAGCAGTAGAAAAAATAACTGAAACAAAATATAAAACTGAAAACCCCTGACACTAGCTTGCCTAATAAAGTGTGTGTGTGTGTGGATCCAGATGTTACTATTGGAGGGTTCCTCCATACAAAGTACTCTCAGGTTACTACAGAAATAAGGGGTCTGTGGGATATTGTGTGTATGTGTATTTAACCATTTGTGAGGACCAAAAGGAACCAGAAGTCCCCACAATGATAGGATTGTGTCAGACGTCTTAAGGATCTCCGGTCTTCAGAGAAAAAGGGTGTTTTTGGCAAAATTAGACTAATTATTATAGCTGTTAAAAGATAAATGTGTTCGTTGATGTATAGTATTAATCTCTATGTGAAATGATCACTTCAACAAACACATTGATTTTTTTCAAATTTTAGCAGTTAATGTAATCAAAAGCATACGGCAGTCTTTATTAATAAAGTGTGCTTTTGAACCCAAGTATGCACTGATGATTGTAGCTCTTGACAGAAGCAAGTTTGGGTCACCAGTCTATTACACATATTCAATTTGAATGTAATTTGGAATCAATCACAAGCGTTAACATCAATTCTGACAACTCGAGTAAAAATATTTCCATCTGGTTACTAAGGTGAAAATTAAGGATTAGTAAGTGTTGCCATAATGACCTTTTTTTTTGCCAAAGGTCCTCACAAACAAACAGACAAACAACAAATAGCATTTATTTGTCTTGTATACTTTACAGCACAGTGGACGGCTTTTCTTTGCCTATCCCTTGGTTGTTAGGAAGCTGGGGTCAGAGGGCAGGGTCAGCCATGATACGGCACCCCCGGAGCAGACAGTGGTAAGGGACGTGCTCAAGGGTCTATCATTGGCAGCTTGGTGGACCTGAGGCTCGAATCCTAGAGCCCTAACCAGCTGAGCTCCCACTGCCCCTAATACTAAGGAAATATATCTACTTAAATAAAACAAAGAAACACTCATTGTTTATACCACTTTATTTAGTATACAGGTTCGCCAGGGCCTGAAGCTTATCCCAGGAGACTTGGGGCATGACCCAGGGTACACCCTGGACAGAGTGCCAATCCATCGCATGGCACACACATACTTTAACTTACACACTACGGGGAATTCGGCAACGCCAATTATCCTTATCTGCATGTCTTTGGACTGTGGGAGGAAACCGGAGTACCCAGAGGAAACCCACCAGAACATGAAAACTCCAAAGTTAACCACTAAGCCACACAAAGAAATAATGGGGTCTATTGATTTACCTCCAGTAATTGGGGTTACATTTATGATTTTGTTTAGGCAGTGTCTATGATAAATAAAAGGAGAAAGTGAGGGACAGTGCCGTGAAAAAGTATTTGCACCTTTCCTGATTTTTTGGCATATTTGTCACACTTAAATGATTCAGATCATCAAACACATTTTAATATTAATTTGGACTGAATACAAAATACAGTGCTTAAATTATGATTTAATTAATTAAGGGAAAAAACTGACCTGTGTAATATTAAAATTTGTTTAATAATCCCAAATATTAAAGTGTGACAAAGATGCAAAAAAAAAAAAAACAGAACAACATATATGGTGTCAGGCAAAAAAATGTATACATACCTTAGGAAAAGACAAACTTGTGTATATATGATAATATTGTGATATTAATATAATATACATCATACTATTTTCCTTTTCTGAATGTATACTATAAAGTATGCGAATACTTTTTCACAGCAGTGTAAATTTTGCTTTTGCACTATATCTATGTAATATACTGTATCATGAGTGATTCATGTTTCATTCTTCAGTCATTGTTGTGGTGGTGTTACTGTGTTTCTTACAAAAACAAAAAAAAACAAGGCCTGTGTGTTTGCAACATTACCCTTCAAAATCATTCTTAGGGCATACGCTTCCCAAGCTGTTACTTTATACTTTAATAACCTCTGCAGCAGACCTGACCAATATACTGGGAATAATGTCAACTGGAATTGATAGCGGCGTATTATTTTTCCATGCTGCCATATCGGAATGTTCCACTTTGCAATCCACTGGCCTTGCATTTAAAACCAAGAGAATTATATATGTAAATATATATAGATCTGAACAGAATTAGTTTCGTACACAAACTTTTGAGAGCTGTTTCACACTTAGTCCTTAACCGGACATATTGGAATAGTCTGAGAATTTTCAACATGCATTTTAGAACATAACTTTTTCCAAATCCTGTTCTGTTTAGTTACAAATTTTATTGTACTAATCTCTTTTCTCTCTCTCTCTCTTTCTCTCTCTTTCTCTCTCTGTCTCTCTGTGTGTTCACTGCTTTTAGATCATTTGTGAATGGAGTTAACTTCCTTATTGCGTATCTGAAGTCAGATACAGAGCGCAGGCCCTTCCCTCGGTGCTGGAACTGATGAGGGATAACGGAGACTTGAATGAAAACCTTATTGACTCGTAATTTACAGCTGCATCCAGATGTTTGTCCACCACAGCTATGGGATATCTTCATAACTCCGGCCTAGGGAATGAATCCTCAGCACGGGCTTGCTGACAGTCATTTCCCCTCCAGCAGTGGTTTAGACAGAAGCGAGAATCAGTGCCGTGTGTGTGTGTATATATATGTGTGTGTGTGCGCGCGTGTGTGTGTGTGTGCGTGTGTGTGATCCATATAGACACTTCAGATGTACGTTTATGTTTTTGGCTTTCGGTCTACACATGCAGGCGCTGTTCCTATTTGCCAATCTGTAACATTGTTTATGTTCACACACACACACACACACACACACACACACACACACACACACACACACACACACAAGCATTTATTCACAGTACAGCGTATGGTGTGCATACATAATGGAACACTGATTATGTGTTTGTACGATTACATAGATTTAATTTAAGATTATTTATACCTGAGTTAGATCAATCGTGAAGCAATCACAGCCCCTTTGCCTGGGCTGGATATCTTCCCTGTCAGACATGTTAAAGCTGAAATTCTATACTTTAATCCATGTTTCATTGCATATCCAGTGTGCTACATTACACAGCCAAAAACAAAAAAAACAACAACAACAAAAAAAAAAACTGTCAAGCATTTACAGACTGCACTCTATTAATGGACACGTGCCACTTTTATTATTCTGCCATATTCATTTTGAGTATAGAATTTGTTTTATTTGAATAAAATGTTGACTTGTACATTATACTTTTTTGGGGGGGCAGTCTCTTTTCTCTTTCTTGGTTTCTTTCTTTCTTTTTTATTTATTTATTTTTATTTACTATTTATTATAATTATTTTATTTACGTTTTGACCATTTAAAAAACAAATTCTTAATAGTAATGTTGCAGCAAAGTAAACTTTTTCCCTATATGCATTTCTGCCAAGTCAGGAAGAGACGTCTTTCAAATTATACAACGATTTAATCATTCTAGGTTTGAGTTCGACATAAATAGCATCGTGGCATATCATTATTTTAGACTTTAAAAGACATCATACTGGACATTATAATAAAGACATTATAGAGCAATGCCCAGAATGTGTAACTAGGGATACTCTATAACTAAGGGATTGTGCAATAAGCAGTTGGTTAAAATGTAAAAAAAAAAAAAATAAATAAATAAGTAAAGAAGAAGAAGGGATACTCAGTTCTTGGCATCACTAGCTGTAAACACCTTTCCTGCAGAGTTGGCAATAAATCCCGGTTTTCAGCACAGCTTTACTTTTTTTATCAAGTAAAAGGATATGAAAGAGGAAAATTACCTCCGAGCAAATTAGATCCCTTTTTTTTTCTGTCTTCAGAATTTTCTTTTGATGGAGGTCATACATCTCTCCCCTATCACATTAACTAGCAACCTGGGAGGGTGATTTACAAACACGTGCCTTCCTACAGAGGAGAAACTGGGCCAAACTGAGTGCACTCCCGCTTTCACTCTTTGTAGTTGTGCGTATGAGTTTTATGGTCTCTAAGAGCCTTTTGAGGAAGCCTTCGGAGTAATCTGACTCCCAATCTTGGTCCCAAAAGCTCTCTTACTGTGAAATCTGAGCAGTTCTGAGAATTTTCATGTCGTATTTGAGTGCGTAAATTGTTGTAGACTTCGGCGGTAGGGAGGAGCCGTTTCTACTTCGGGTTAAGATGGGAACATGAAAACCTCTGCAGATACATTGTCTAGACATATTGTCACGCTCCGAACTTTAATTAACACGTCAGAAATCTGGTGCTTTTGTGCGTGCATGTTTATCTGTTGAAACAGACGATACGAGATGTGTTCAAGTTAAACCGGGACTTTGACTGAAATTTCCTGTGAATGAAGGCGTTAAAGCTTGATATTTACGGAAGATTTTAAGCACAGTACGGTGATGAGACTCTAACGTTTTAAAGAAGGCCGTATGTCTGTGAATGACGATCCCTGCTGAGGTGGCTCGGAGCCTGCTGGAGTCTTTCCCGTGAAGATTCAGCGAGTGGAACGCCTGATCCTGGAAAATCGATAAATAACTTGTTGCCAACTTCCAGAAGAGAGGCGTCTGTCAGTGGGAACTGTACACACAATAATTCACCAACACCATTTGCACATTACAGGAACTTGGCTGGGCGTTATTGCCACATCCCCTGTACGGTCCTGACCTCTCTCCAAAACATTTCCACATATTTGGGCTAATTAAAGGAGTTCCTGGAAGACTGGGGCAGGAAGCAGGCGGTCTGATCATGGCTCTTTCATGAAAACTTTCTACCTTGATGGTGTCCAAGCACTAGTTAGACACTGTGATCAGTGCATTAGTGTAGCCGGGGATTATATAGAGAAATAAAGGGAGTTTTGTCTGTTGTAACTGTTATTCTACACAATCAGAAGTCCCGGTTAGACTTGAACACACCTCATATTTGGGCAGGTTAGTTTCTTGCATTTTTGTTTTTGGTGTAAATGCTCATGTATTACTCAGGTTACAGTATATATCTGCACACCCCATCTACACCATTACGATTATATTTAAAATCAGGGATAAAACTGGAAAGTTTTGAACTGTGGCAGATCCGCTGGAGGAAATAAACAACAGTTGTAATCGCCATCTAAACAGCCACCACAGGGGTGTCAGACTCTAGTGCTGAGTATGGAAGAGGACCAACCAGGATGTGCTGATGAAGTGACCTGCACTGCCACCTAGAGCATGAAGACCTGCACCAGGAGTACTGATTTTGATCACAAAGTTTAAGTTAATTAAATGCATTATAGGTAAAATATATGCAGATCAGCCTAAATTTTGAAGTACATCAATTATTTATCTTGTTACACAGTGACATGGAAGTTAATTCGGGTCTGGTCCATGTTTGTGTTCTTATTAAGGTGTATTATATGTATTGAGGTGTTTAAATGAGGTGTTTAAGAAGGTTCTAACAAAAACAAAAACTGTTACTATTCTCATATAATAATGAGAGGGACGAAAAAAAGAGAAATAGCTTCAGCTCTTCCATAAGTGTCTCACTCTAACGAGCACTGTTGATTGTCAAACCTTTTTCCTGATAATGTTCCAATACTGGCCCTTGAGACTCCCAGAAAACTGTACAGTAAGTAGTGATGAATTTTCCAGCTGATGGTTAAGGTTGAAACTTTTTCTCGGTCAACGATTGGGAATGTTTCCGTTCCATACTCTGCCGTTTACTCACAGGCTTGTAGTGATGAATCCATGTCTCGCCACCAGTAATGATTCTCCTTAAAAAAAAAACTTTCACCTTCCTTATACTGTAATATTAGTCTACATTTTGTTTGCAGATATCCAAACACTTCTGTTTATGCTCTTCTGTGAGTTGTTTTGGCACCAGGTACACCCTCAGGCCACAAAAAACTAACCACTGCGTGCTGCCCTTCTTTCATGCAAATCACAAGTGGGGCGTCCATTTTGTTATAGATGAACTGATGTAACACGTTCACATTTGCACAGCAGTCACTGGGGAGACTGTAGCCTTGAATGAAATGTGGGCAACAGACGTTTCAATATAACCGGAGTGCGGATCATTTCTGACTCACCCTTGTACAACTATTACTACTACAACTACTATTATTATTATTACTACTACTACTACTACTAATAATAATAATAATAATAATAGTAGGAAGAAGAAGAAGACAAATATCATTTACAATATTATTTTCGCATTGTGTAGCAGATTTATTTTTTTAAGACACAAAATAATTGAACTCACCTCAACCAATCTGCTACATCATCAATAAACCATGACCAAATCTCATCATACATAGTATAGGTATGGAACTTATATTCAAACTTTACACATAAATAGGACCAACTGCACTCTGAAACATGGACAATCACACCACTGCTAACAAACATATCAATTATATACTTAACTAGCAGAAGTATTTGTTCACCAATGAAATTAATTATATTTAATTAATCAAAAGATTCATTAAATTTTATTCAACTGTCGATTTCAAATTCAAATTTTATTTGTCACATATGCAGTCATACACAGCACGATATGCAGTGAAATGCTTAGATGACTGCCCGTGACATTAAAATAAAAGACTATTATTAGGAAATGAACATGAAAAGAAAATAGAAGAATAAATTTCACTAAGAAAGAATAAAATGTTTTGTGCAATACAAAATAATATAAGAAAAATAAGAAAAACTTAGCAGTGCAATATAGAAAATATAGAATTTATCGAACTTTTTTATGGAAATGAAGTTGTCTATAAATAGAAATGTCTGGGGGGGGGGGTCGGGGGGGGGGGTAGGGTGGGCCGGGGGGATTAGGGGATTTAAGACGCACCCACAGTTTGAAGCATGCGCAGTATGCTGTCAAAACTTGTGGTTTATAATCTGGCAAAAAACTGCTCATAACGGTAATTCTACTTAACATTTGTATTTCAGGTTTAACTTCAGGCAAATACAAAAGGACTGGCAAAGTTTCATTAAATTCTGTCCAGCCAGTTTTGCATGATGCTGTGACGAAATCTGGCCGGACAGACATACAGACAAATAGACAGAATGGTTTAACTTCCTAGAATGTATGAAACATAAAGTTTAATTGTACTCTTTAGTGCAATGTACTTTATTGTAGTGAAATCTTTTCTTTTTTTAGGTCATGGCCAGGCGTTTAAGCATATCACTGCATACCATACTGTGCATGGTTGGTTAGATGACAAAAAAAAATTTCATTTGGATTTCTCTCTCGCTTGCCATGGTTTTCTCCACATGTCTACATGAGTGACAATCGGTGTACATGTTGCCACAAGAGCTTTTAATAGGTCTCAATTCTCAGGGAAAAAACAGCAAGTTACCAAAGTGAATATTCCTCTCTATGAATCATTTTTTAGATAAGAGCGTTGGTGCTGTTAGGGACATTACACGTGACCAAGTGATGGCATCAACAACTAGAAGTCAGATAAACTCCTATGGAATGTACGCACAGTCTCGCGGTCATGTGATCCACCATCAAAACAATCACCATTTTATCTGCCATTCAGGTCTACCATAGATAATACTACCAACCCAGATAATGATGAGTCACTGGCTAAATTTATCCCAGCAGGTTTTACTGAACACATTTTACTGAGAAACCAGATAAAGGTGGCTCTTCAAGAAACTTCAGTCATTTGATTTTCCATTTGTTCTTTACAACACTTTTGAGGACAGCAGATTTAAAATATATTGATAATTACAGGTCTCTCATAAGAGATTATTTAATATTAATATTAAGCAGAGTATCAATGTAGTTTGCATTCTGTTATTAATCGTATCTGTTTCTGAGCTGAAACTTAATAAAGATAACGAAAATAAGAATTTAAGGGTATATCTAATGATACAAACTTCAAAGCACTTTTGTAAGCCGCTTTCCACAGCAAAGAACCTTTAAGATGAGATCTCATGTTAATCTTTTCTTTGTCTTTTTTGAGACTTGAATGAGATTTAGGCGTTTTCTGCATCTTCTCTGACAGTTTTTAAAAACCGGTAGTTTTATTATAGAGTGTCAGTGTTACCAGTAGTTATCAGAACATGTAACTTTAGAGACATTGGTTAATTATATTCTATAAATTAGGATCAATATGTTGGTTTGTGGAAAGGTTATCTTGGTAATTATTTACATAATTACTTACATAAAATGTTTACAACGTTCCAGAGTCTCCATCAGCACATCATCAGTCAGTTAAGCACCAGCCCATGAGCTCAAGCCCATCTCTCAGCCTTAAGAAAGTTGGGAATGGAGTAACTGAATGGTGTTTAGGTAAATCTCAAATGTTTTAATATATATATTTTTTTTGGTGCATTAGATACTAAGCAACTCCAGAATGCCAACTTTTCCCGGCATTGGCCCGTTCTTGTAGCCTTTACATACAGCAGGCAACCAATTTTCCTTTAAAAAAATGTTTATCTCCGTTTTGACTGATTCTTTTCACTGGAAGATTGTCACAATGCTGTGGACTTTGTGTAACTCCTGTATAAATCATACTTTGAGTTGAGCAGTGTGACTCTTAATATCAGGTTTTATGACATTTTGTATCATTTTGTGTCTTTTGATCTGCCAGATTTTGCTGGTGTCTGTTATATTTTGTGAATTGTAAATTTATTATATTGCCTGCTGTCAACTGAGGATTTTTTATATGTTCAATAAAATTATAATATTTCTAATTTGTTTCATGCATCTCATTTATATCTGATTTTAACCTCATTATGATCTTATATGTATATGGCTCATCTGCTTTCCTCAACTGATATAAAGATTTAATTGTCCAAAACAGACGGAAAAAACCGGATGTGCCATTAAGAGCTGCAAATGTATATTTTATTTGTGAATTGTTTACATTATCTTTTTATTTCTTGATTTTGCTCTTTTATAATACTAACTGCCATGTTTTTATCCCCTGACGACAGCCTGGTTAATAGCATTAACCTGGAATAAACTTCTTCCGTTAGTTACTCCCGCTGTAAGTCCCGCCCCCCTGTGACGAACGCGGAAGTCAGCGCTGGACTTCGATGGCTGAATCTTTTTGCTGTGATTCGTGCGTCGTGTTGCCACAAACAAGCAGCTAGCAACAGCGCATGCGCGAATAGAACACGCAGCAACAACGCACCCAGGGACACCTAACGCGACAAACAAACCCCTCTTCTGAGGATTGTGAGTAAAATAGATAATGCTGTTTGGTTTAGCGTTATGTCGGTAAATGTTTATTTTGCTATAGTTAGTGTGATATTCTGATAGTTAGCAGTAAGTGTGTGTTATCGTTACAGGTGCTAACGCTAGGCATAGCTTGGGTACTTACGCAGTGGAGTTGGGATTAGTGCATCAGATCTATTAGAAGTATTATAGTGTACAATAGCTTTTCTACATGATGTGCAAACCTCTTAGAATTACTGTTGGCTATTATGCAACTTGCAGCGTTATATAAAGGCGCAAAAAATATTTATTTTTTCATTTTTAACATTTTATTTAATTGCTTATTTATACAACGTACCTACTAGATGTGCAGAACATAATCATTTTAATAAAAGCAATATATTCCGATATGGCCTTAGGGAAAAAAAGGATTAGAAAGTTGTTTGTGTTATGTCCAGTTATATCATAGACATCATTTCTATGGGCCGTTAGAGCCCCCTATAGGCGGAGTTTCGTAACCATGGGCGGAGATTATGCAAATATCGAGCCCACCTACCTGTTAAAAATTGCTGCATTGACCTACTGGTAGCTTGTAAGTGTTCAGTAGCAATTTTGCAAATTCATTGCAGCATCAGAAAGTGCAAAGTTCATTTCTGTTCTACTATACAGCAGGTCTACTGGATTAAAATATAAGAAGGTCAGATCAATCAAATTTTCTTCCAGCTGGTGTCTGAATGTCATGTTTGTGTTATGATTCAGATCTCTATATAGGCAGTCATTGTAAATCTATAAAAAAAAAAAAAAAATAAGCCATTTAAAATTACCATAGCATTTCAATAATATTTGTCAATTTTCAGTAACTACACAAAACGTGTGGACAATTTAATCTTTGATGGTCTTGTATATTTCCTTGTATTTGTATGGAATATAAAAAAAATTATCCAGTCTTTAGTGAATCTTCTTATAAATATCTTCTTATGAACATTTTTATAAATATCCTGACTTTATATACATATACTGTATGTATATACACTTAAATATTGTATATGTTTACACACATCAACATAAAAAAAAATGCACAAAAAATGCATGGATATCATCAATGATGGTGTGACATCTTTAGAGGAAACATACATTACAGACATGCACATGGGGGCAATAATTCAATTCGAGTTTTTACAGAGAGCGTAGATAACTACTGTAGAAGCATGTATATATTTTTTGGTCTATTTATTGTATAAAACAATATACAAACTTGCTGAATCATTTGCTGCTACCACACAGGATGCTGTTCTGCCTGCCAGTGAGTGAATAGTTTGTCACTCCACCTGCAGGATTATAAAGCAACTGCAAATCGATTTTGGAATCAATGTGGATACATGAATTGATACACAAAGGAATTTCAATACATCAAGGAATCTTTAAATATCTTAGTTGAATTTAAATATCTTAATGTGCCACTTTGGTTGAGTTACAACAGGTTGCTGGTGTAATAATGGTTTGTAATAACTGCACCTAGGTACCTAACCTACCCACTGTGTTGGGGAAATAAAATTTAAATGTGTGCATTACAGATAGTAGAGTTTCCTGCATGGATTGTTTTGCAGCTATTAATATCCATGTCTTTAGTGCATTTTTCGAAGGAAGAGCAGAGTCGTATCAAGTAACACCTCATCACAGGCCATGCTGGATCGTAGGCGTGTTCGGACAGGTTCAGCAAAGTCATTCCTTGCAATAAATCAATAAATGAGGTACACTCATAAAGGTTTTAGGAATTCAGAGATGGTTTTTGATAGGTAGGGTTCAATTAACTAGATTGTCTGGAAAGGTTGTGAAAGAAAATGCCATAATAGTCTTTTTCTGTTCCACTTATTCAGGTTGCGTGCTCATTTAGTGTTTCATCGTCTCCTGAGGATTGCAAGAGCTTCAGCTTAAAACATTTGTAGCCGAATCTCTTAATGAAATCTATTGTGGTTCCTTATTTACTTAAGATTTTATTGTCATATTACCAAGATTTAAAACCATACTGGGTTATACACAGTTTGAGGTTTTAGATGTTCAGTAGCTTATGATCATGACACTGCCCTATTGTTTTATCAGAGCTTTATTTATGTGCAAAACTAGTAAACAGTTAGCTGGTTTTTATTATTATGATCCTTTATGCCATGATATAGGTCTTGTACTGCATTATGTCATTGGTTTACATTGGCATGTCACGCGTTACCAGTCTGTGAATGATCTCACCCTGGGTGTTTTCACATAAATAACAGAACCAGGTACATACCATGCTGGTCAGAGTGTTTCCTGTCAGCTGTCACGAAGATTGATTGTTAAAACATGGAAGATTCTGAATTTTAAATAAACAATCTAAGAATTTTATTCTTTTGTCCCTGGGTGACATCTGGAAGAAAATAAGCTTTCTATGCTTTCCCAAAAACTTTTATGGAGTCGAATCTACTATATTCAAACACCTTAAAGGGCCATTAATAGAGCCAAGATTATATCTTTTTCACTGTTTACTATCCTGACTACCTAATTCACTATACTCAGTGGTGTTAAAGCATCACAACAGGTTTGATAGAGGCACACTGGCACAGCGGGTATCGGTGCCTCCTCACAGCTCCTCAGCCCCCAGTTCAGTTATGACTCAGGATTCTTGTACTTTGAGTACCTACAGTACATATGGTCATGAAATATGGTCATATGATACACTCAGTAAAAGATTTCTATATGACTCTAATCTTACTTTTCATTCGTAACCTTGACTTTTCACCTTTTAAGTGCAGCTTCCTTAAATGTGCTTGACATAAAAAGCTGCTCTGACCTTGAATCATTGTGTGTGCGTTTACAGAAAACATCTCCACATTAGAAAGATGACTCGCGCTAACCTTTTTTTTCTGATAGCTTGTAACATCTCAGTTTTAAAAAAAAATATTTGTATGAGGAAAAAAATGCCTGAGCTCAGATACAAATTGCTAAAACTGACGTAGAAGTTCTTCTCTTCGGAAGTAAAAGCTTTTTTTCTTTTTCTTTTTTGACTCATCGTGTTTGTTCTGTGTCTTGTCTGTCCAGCTGGGGGATGGCGGTGAATGTGTTCTCCACTTCCATGACCATAGAGAACATGAGCAGACATGACATGCTCGCTTGGGTCAACGATTCTCTGCAGCTCAGCTACACTAAAATAGAGCAGCTCTGCTCAGGTAGGTGGAACTCACAGAACTCACAGACCCCAGAAGAAATGTTTTATGTTGCTAAAATCTTTCGGAGCTTTATTTCTCTTAGCCACTTGTTAAGCATGAGAACTAGATTTTCTGAAAGTAATGTTTATTTATTTGTAGACTGGAAATGCAGGAAATCCCAACTACTATGGGTGTTCAGGTCAAACCGGGACTGTTTTTATTTCACTATATAATCCCCTGCTGCACTAACGCACTTATCCCAGCGTTTCACTAGTGCTTGGAGACCATCAAAGTTTTTTCAGTACACCGGAGCCATGATTAGACAGTCTGCTTCACATCTGAAACGCTCGCCTCCCGAGCGAGGTCAGGACTGTGGCAATAACTCCCAGCCGGATTCCTGTAGCATACAGATGGTGTGTGTGAATGATTGTGTGTACAGACAGACGCTTCCGCAAGTTGGCGTTGATTTTCTAGGATCAGTCATTCCACTTGCTGCATGTTTGCGTGAACGACTGCAGTGGGCCCTGAGCCGCCTCAGCCAGGGTCATCACTGATGGATGTAATTTTCTGTAAAACGTTACTCAAAAATAAATTCATCACAAGTCCCGGTTTAACTTGGAGCCCCGTGTATTTGACTGCCTTTAATAACGTCTATACTTGGACAGATTTTGGCCCATATTGAAATGGCTTGTGTTTCTTAGGTGCGGCGTATTGCCAGTTTATGGACATGCTCTTCCCCGGGTGTATTCTTCTGAAGAAAGTGAAGTTCCAGGCCAAACTGGAGCATGAGTACATCCGCAACTTCAAAGTGCTACAAGCAGCCTTCAAGAGAATGAATGTAGACAAGGTGAACCTCATCCACAACAATAAATAAAGGAAGAAATCACCTGTACTTCAATTGATCTTTTATTGCACCTAGTACAATTGTGTATGAAACCTGTTATTTGTATATAATGTCCGCTTTAGGATGCATCGTACGAGTAATGTAGTACAAGTGGCTGTCATAAAATTGTCGTAAAAAATAATGTAATGAAAAAGTCGTGAACTTAGTTCTTTTCTACATATCCTCCACCTTCTTTAAAGAAGCCTTCTTTTTAGCTCTTGAGGGGAAAAAAGTCCCACCTCGGTACTCACCACGTCGTCGACAAACGCCTGCCACGAGGTTGGCGGGAGTAGGAGGGGGATCAGACATGCAAGGTTTACCGTTTCGTAAGCTGAATGGGCCGGCACGTTGTCATGAAGAAAGCGAACCCCCCTTTGTGAGCATTCCACGTCGCTTCGCCTTGGTTTTGTCCCTCTAGCAGCATTGAGCAGAACTATACCGCAGGTTTTTTAAACAAGAAGAAATGTTCATGAATGTACACATTTCAGGAGACCTAATTTGGGCAAATAATTTCCTTTTTTTTATATGATAATACAAGTTTCATGACCGCCCCATAATTGCAAATAATTGCAAATTCAGGCAGCATGAAACCAATAGAGACCGTATACTGTATGTAGCAAGAAAATCGCTTATTAACTGTCGTGCCTCATGCTGCCATTCTGTAACGTTATTTATTTATGTCTTGTCAAAGATCATCCCAGTTGAAAAGCTGGTAAAAGGAAGGTTCCAGGACAACTTCGAGTTTGTTCAGTGGTTTAAGAAATTATTCGATGCAAACTACGATGGGAAAGAGTACGACCCTCAAGCGGCGCGACAAGGCCAGGACATCTCACCTGTACCCAACACAGGTGAAAACATTAACACCCAAATCTAGTAGGGAGTTTCATCCACAGGTTAAAAAAAAAAAAACATGTTGGGGGGGAAAAAAACCAAGCTTGGTTAATACTCAAGTGGGTATGTATGGTTGCTTGTATAGGCAGATCAGATTTACCCCTCCTAATCCTCAGGGGTAATAAGAACCACTTCACATATACAGTGTTGAATTTTCTCTTTCTTCCTCTCACCTTGTACACATTTACCATTCTAGTGAACATTATGTAACTTTATTATCTTTCCCTGGAATTATTATCCATTTCTCATCATACCGCTCCATATCATCTCTTCAATATCTGAAAATAATCAGTTAGCACAAAGGGATATCTCTTAATTATGACACTGTCACTTGAATGATCCATGTGGTTAAAAGTGGTGACCAGTGGTACAATCCAGGATTCATAGAAACATAAGTTTGTGACACATTTGCTTGTTGGACTAATGATGCTTGATTGGTGTAGGACCCCAGAGGACATCGCCTACAGTACCCAAAAACATGCCAACCCCTCATCAGCCGATCAGCTCTGCCCCAACCAATGTAAAACGAAGCATTCCTGTGTTACGGAATGAAGGAAGCGAGGCAGAGCTTGTGGAACTCAACCAGCAGGTGCGTAGACGACCCTCCTTCTCACACACACCTTTACAAAAACCTTTACATGCTCGGTTATTAATTCCAAGATGCTTTATTTATTGATTTGAGTGATGCATGATTAGTTGTGACTGTTGAGGAAAAGGACCTGTCGAGAGTTTCACTCACAAACACAAACACAAGCATGCAACTCCATTAACCAATATTAAATTACACCCATTAAGTTACTTCCTGATAAATTTCTTAAAAAAAGTGCATTATTGTCTGTCGCATTTTAACCCTTTCTTGTATAAATTATGTACACGCATTTCCAGCTTTGTAGCTCTTTAGATCAAAATAGACAAAAATATTTAAACTACACGATCTCCCCCAAAAACAACATGGTTAAATAATAATAATAATAATAATAATAATAATAATCAGGTTTTATAAATAACAAAGTTAAATGGATTGGTACCAAAAAAAAAAAAAACCTGTTACCTTAATTTCTTTCTTTTTTTATGTATTTATGTAGGAATTTAATAAAGACAGAAAATTACAAATAGTTTCAAGAAATACAGAAATTTACGTTAGTTAACAATAACTTTGTCAAGTGATTTGGAGTTAATTAACATCTTTAGATCTTCCTCCGATAATAAAAAAAAAGCCTTATATCAACTGTCCATAAATGTGGACACAGGAGCTGAAAGTGTTAATTAATCATCGGATAATTTGCATGAACGAATTTAATGATGGCAGAGAAATTCTTTGAGGTTACTGTTTCAGTGAACAGAGCTATATCCAAATACTAAATACTAAACTAAATTAATAAATGCACTGCCCCCAAACTCCCCTTCGAGGAAATGCATTTCCTAGCCAAACAATGCATATACATGAAATATCCTTTTTCCTTATCAGGCTTTTCACATCTGCATTTTACATATACCAAAAAAAAAAATAATAAATGAAAAATCGGTCTGGGAAAATATATGTACTGTATATAGGAGTGGTAATTCACGATGATGTCCTCAATATTTAGTGACCTAAAGGTTCAATCAGATCAAATACAGTATGCGCCAAAATATACAGTACTGAAATCAAAAGATAAACATTATTACCTTGTCGTCATTTGTGAGTATTTTTCACCTAAAAGAAACAAACGTACACACTTTACGTGTTGATTTACCACGGTATGCGTAATGTCAGTGTGCACCACTCCGCCTTAGACAGTGATCATATCGTTCACGCTCCTACAAAAGAAGACAATTTGCTCGCGCGATGCAGTCACAGTTTTTGGCAGATCTTCACAAATGAACACACTCCCCTTTAACATGCCTCTCAAGTAGGCATTAGGTGGTGTAAGGAGAATTGGACAGGTATGGGAGGGAATTGTTTAACTATGGATACTTTTTCCTTTGCTGAGAGACCCATTTCCAGCATTAACTGCACAGCACCACTTCCCTATAACTACTGGGAACATGTGCAGTTAGAGCTTTGCCCTAGCAACTAGAGGATATGCGTGTTAGGGATGCGAGTTTCAGTACTGTATACATTAGTGCATACCATACAACTTTGAGCTGAAGACGGCCCGGTTAGCTGTTTAGCAGTAACTGCTAGCCTAGTGGTATTTATTGTAGCTCTCAAAAATGGCACCCGGGGCATGATCTCTGCATATCTGAGCACTGATTGACCTGGGAGAGTCTAGTATATGAGGTCAGAATAGGGGGAATAATATAATTATTATTATATTAAAAAAATGGGAAAAGGATAAACAGCAGGTAATTATTTTTTTTATTATTAATTATGGGTTTTGTGTTCACACCGATTAAAGACCAATTTGAATGGGGTAGAATACGTCACCTTTATTGATTATCGATTATTGGACTGTTCTTAGCATTTTTCTTAAAATCAAAATCAGACTCTGAAATCTGTTTTATTTTTTCTGGCTGAAATTTGCTCCACATGTAGCTGATGGACCTGAAGGTGACAGTAGATGGCCTGGAGAAGGAGAGAGACTTTTACTTTGGCAAACTGCGTGATATCGAGCTCATCTGCCAGCAGCATGAGAGTGAAAACAACCCAGTTCTTGCAAAGATTATTGACATCCTCTACGCTACTGAGGTGATAAGTGCTCAAATATAATACATAATACAGTATATACAGTACTAACCAAAACCGTCTCATTTTTTTATATTTTGCTTCCAAAGGGCCAGAATTGCTTATAATTTTTATCGTAGTCTTGAGGAATAGTTCTCCAGGTTTTCTGAAGGACTTTAATGCCTCTAATTTTTGGCAAGATTTTTGCCAGTCCCTGCATCTGGGCAGCTTTAGAGCAATGCTTTTGTTTGTTAAGCCACACAGTGGCCTATGAATCATTCAAGCATTAGAAAAGCATCTATCTTAAGGCGTGAACCAGGTGCAGATGATGACCGATGATCAGGCTGGTGATAGTATACTGCTGATGATGAATGATGAGGTTGGAACAGATAAGAGGGGAAATGAGGTTGCTGCTGAGGTTGTTGGATAAAGAAGTGTTTCTATTTAATTTCATTTTATTTAATATAAGGAAACAAGGGCTGGCTAGATTTTGACTCATTTCGAAGATGTTTTATTTAAACGACATGGTGAGAGCTGTAATACAAATTAAGCTTGAAAGAGGTCTTGCACAATGATGCCAGTTTCATACACGGCAATTTGGTTTGAAATTAGAAGTCAGGAAGTGAGCTCAAGCTAAAGTGATAAGAATTCGCCCTCACACTCACTCAGAAAGAAAGATGAGTCATTTTTAAATTTCTGCCTCTGATCTGTATTTTCAGGATGGTTTCGCCCCTCCAAAAGATGAAAAAATTGGCGACCAGCCACGTGAGCAGGACGAGTACTAAACACTAAAACATGCATCTGTACATCCTTTAACTTGGTGTTCACTCACTCCACTCCCCCTTTTTATCCATCAACATCCAGAAGAGATTAATCTCATCATTCGATTATCTTGACTTATTTTTCTGTTAATTTACTCACCCTGAGTATTTGTATTGTTTTGGTTTGTTCCTTTTTAACCAGATTGGGATTCACATCTCCGCTTTTAACACATGGGTGTGGTGTACTGATTGAAAGGCTAACGTCGTTTTGGTTAATGTAATCGGTTTTAAATACCATTTGTACTTAATGGTAGAGTTCTAGTATTATTCTCACTATTCCATTGGTCATGAGGCTAAACTTGTATAGAGTATTAAGCATTGCTACTCAAAACAGTTTTTATTTAAATAACACTAATGCCATGACATGTACACCAAAACTAAAACCTTAAAGTCAGAAAGTTATGGAGAAAATACGAATTTCTTATTTGCATATTGACATGTACAACTTCATGCACATACACCATTAACTTTATCTGCACTACTACTGTACCTGATTGTTTTAAAGCATTTGATGATTATCTGCTGAGATTATTATTATTATTTTTTTAGAGGTTGCTTTATTTGAGAGCAAAATGTCCACATGGTTTGCATATTGCCTTTGTGATTTGAATTTGCTTTTCAGCTGTTGGGAGAGGGTGCTTTTATTATATAGGAAGTAATTGAAGTGTTTTAAAAACGAAAGAATAACCAGTGGTCAGGAAGACCCTGCGGATTTTACAATTGTATGAACAAACCTGTATTCCACCTGCATTCTTTAACGTGTGAGGATGGACATACTAAAGCAAAATAGGAAAACAGTGACACTGGTGATTAATTTTATTTTCTATGTATTTTGGTAGCCTGGAAAGGTATAGTGTGGTCTTTCTGATTAATGAGAATTTAGTGTGCACTTTGCAGCTGTAAGAATTTGAGATATATTTATTTATTAAATATGAATATAAAATAGCCTATGAACTTAAACCAACCTTCAACTTGGATTTCATTAAGGAAATGAATATATTATAGTGAAAATATGGCATTAGTGAAGTTTCTTTTTTTTTTGTTACTGACTAAACTATAAAACTTTTAAAAACTATTTAAAAAAAATTTAGCTACAGCGGTGGTATTTTTTTTTTTTTTATGTTTCACATGCATTAATGCCATAAAGGTTGATTTTGATTGACAGGATCTGTCTGTAACTCATTAATTTTGTCCCTGGTTTATTTGGAGTTTTACTATGTAAAATAAAGTGTATTCTGCCAATGAAAAGAATGTTGTTTTACCGTTTTTTTATTTAAGTAGAGTTTGTGTCTCTAATTGAAAGTCTTAACATGTTTATCAGCTTAACAACCCAATCGTTTAAATTGTGATCTTTGGGTTCTTCTTTGACCACCTATGGGGATATATATATTTTTTTGGATTGCATAATATCCTAGGAAATATCCTCCAGAGGAATGGTCATCCCAGAGACTTGCATATACAGTTTGCATACTCATTGATATTCATTATTGTCTGCCAAAGATTTGCGTGTACACAGGACAACTTCTGTAGCGCTTTATCCTGTATGCAGGGTCACGGGGACCTGAAGCCTATTCCAGGGGTTTAGGGCATGAGGCAGGGTATACCCTGGACTGGGTGCCAATCCATCCCCTCATTCACACACTATGGGCAATTTGGAAACGCCAATTATGTATTATATGCAGATATGCTAACCTGCACCTCAGTCTTGTCTGTGTTCAATTATTTTAATGTTTATACAGTACACTACATGGTATTTGCCATAGTGACTTTATTTAATTTTTTCTCTTCCTTTTAACATACTTTCTTAATATATCTTAATATAAATTTTGAGAACCATGTATGCTCTGTGTCAGTCTTTAAAGCTACTCTGGTGGTTAGTGGTGGCCTTACTATGACTTGGACCTTACTAAGACATTTTTGTTCTTTCTTTTCCTTTAGATAGTCATGTATATATGCGGGTTTGGGTATAAGGAACGTAGACTAAATAAAGTCGCAATAATTAACTATTATTATTAATAATAATATTTTTTTTTTTTTTTTCTCTAACTAAATTTTTAACACAAAAAAAAACCAATGCAACTCTGCCAAACTTAGAAAAAAATATATAAAATCAATATGCCACATGGAATAAAATTCCAAGTTAAAGGCAGATTACAACATATGAATTTGCTTATTGTAATACATAAAAAAAATTGGGGGAGGAAGATTTGACTTTAAAGAACAGGGAATTTGAGAACATCAATTAGCCTCTTCTGCAATCTGCATTTTTTTTTTTTTTTTTTTTACTATGAAGGGAAACTGGAGTACCCTGAGGAAACCCACAACAAACACGCAGACTCCATCAGTGGCAGTTTTAGGCATGGGCAAATGGGGCAGCCGCCCAGGGCGGCATTTTTTCATAACACGTGGGGGGCGGCACACGAACTTGTAGGAAAAAATAATAATATGTGCGATTTTCTATTATCTATGATACCTGTGCTGCCCCTGCTGCTTAAGGAGCCGCACAGAAGCTGAGCGGAGAGGAGAGGGGATGAGGTGGGGGAGAGGGGTAGTGGGTCATTTTTTCATTTATTTAATTGTGTAAAATGGCTAATAAAAATAGGTAATCAAAACTATTATAATGTGGAGGTGAATTGGTTTAGTCTTGACTTCTGGTCGTGAGTGACAGCGTTGGGGGGAAATCTGTTGATTGTCGAATCATCGATTACTAAGTAAACACAGCGATGGAGAGAAAAAGGCCAAAGCTGTCAGGTGCCCAATTTAGAAAAAAAAGAAGATGAGGAGAAACGAGCAAAAGATAAAGGTATGTAACAATGTTCTCTCCGTATAATTAAGGTATTCATGTCATTATGTTAATTAGTGGTATAACGTTAACTCTTAGGTTTGTTAGCCTTCTTGCTTATGATGCTTGCTATGCTTACCTTGCTAAAAAAAAAAAAACACAATAAAAGCCTAATATACAAACCATAACAGAAATTCTAATGGTTTTCATTAAATACCATTATGAACTATTAACTTTTTTCCATTGTAACTATTACAAAATTCCTTATTGTTGTGTGTTTCCAAAAAGATTTACCATCCCACCCACCAATAGAATCCATCATATACCAGCAGACATTGTTATACTTACCATTAAAATCAATACAATTCCCATTATAACCATTAAATCCATTACATCTTCTATTATTTTTGGGCAGGGTTCTATTCTTTTTTCAGCAGTGTATACAACATGAGATCTAATTAAATTTAACCACAAAATTATGCTTTGCAACAAAACTGTTGCAAGTACAGTTATTTATTCCCATTGTTTATGTTAATGTTGGCTATAGCCAATGTATTTACAATATATTTACAGTATACTGTAAATAGCCAGTGTAATTTACATATGTGTAGATAGTTTAAAAGACATTTTCCATTTGCTATAACTCTGTTATGTGACAAAGCATTTAATTTGAGGCAGTAACTAACCAAGGAGCTAATTGTTCCTCCATTAGATTAGATTAGATTAGATTAGATTAGATTAATAAAGTGTCTAATGACAGACATTTTGCATGTAGGGCATGTTTATTTAAATTTTTAGCTTTTAAGATTTTTAAGAGTATTATTGTAGCCAACAGTCTTTTGATGTCAATTTCAAGTGTGTCAATTCAATTCAATTCAATTCAATTTAATTTAATTTTATTTATATAGCGCTTTTAACAATGGTCATTGTCTCAAAGCAGCTTCACAAAAATGAAAGAATTTTTTAGAAAAGAAAATGTTCTTTTTCACGTCCTGTTTCACTAGAGTATAGTAAAAGTACAGTATTACTACAAAAAAAAAAACGTGTGGTGTGTACAAAATGTAAAGTTTTGTCTTTTTTTTGTGGGTGTCTTGGGGCGCCAGGAGGGAGTCTCGCCCGGGGAGCAATTTAGTGTAGAACAGAACCGCCACTGGACTCCATGCACCCAGACCCCGCGGGGGGAATCGAACCCCCGCCCCTGAAGGTACAAGGCGCCAGTGCTGACCACTGTAACCACCACAGTAACCGCAGCTCCAGTTTTCTCTGACTCTTGCTCCTTAGACCCAAGTTCACTTCTCCATGACGGAGTAACGTAACGTGGAGCGCGTGCGTAAAATGCGTATGCGTTATGACGTCATGCCCCCAGAGCAGACGTGGCAAAAAGACGGTTTAAAGTCGCAGCTGTTAGCCGGAGCTCACCTGCGACCATTATTGCGTATCACATCAGGGGGGATTTTATTATTATAACCCGAGAACTTTCCTGTATTTCAGACGCACAATAAGCGCCATGGCGTCCACTGCGAATAGTAATAATAACGGTTCTGTGGGTAAATGGGAGGTGGTGAAAAGGGGCAAGAAAAACAACAGCGCTGCTAAGAGTCAACCGGACAAGAAGTCCAGGAAAGCTCTGACCGAGACCAACTTTCCAAAAGTTAACCTTAACCTTAACCGTAAGTATGATAAATGTTTTTTTTTCTTTCTCATTTTATACTCTGAATCCTATCTGCACTTAATTAGCTTAGCTGCAACAGCTAGCTGCTAGAGTGTTAGCCTCTGCTAGCTCGTCTGTCATTTCTGTCAGCTCTAATAAACCGGTAAACCGTAAAAAATTATATAATAGAGCCAAACATACAATAGTGGCTTCTTATACCTCACGTTTATTTAGCTATCTCACTTAACTTCCCTTCGCTAGCTAGCCTTCTAGCTAACCGCTAGCTAGTTAGTTAGATACACGTTGTCTAAAATCTCTTATAAGACCTTTACGTTTAAAGGTGGATAATAAGTTTTTTTTTTATTCCTTATTCATATAAATTAGTATTTAGATATGTAGAACATGATACTACAGTAAAACAACATATTTAAGTCGTGGCCTTGGCTCAAATCTTATCAACTGGATTGGAAAATTGATTTCCGGGCCGGAATGGTCGTTTGTGGTTGGACGCAGCGCCTGTCAATCATTTTAAACGTTCTGCTATATGTTCGAGGGGGCGGGGCATCACGATCATGATTGAAATTGGTTCAGAATCATTGTATGGTAGACATATATGGGCTTAATATTTATCATGTCTTCTGTGAAATCGGATGTTATGTGATTTGATGGATTTGTGGTTAGCACTGTCGACTTGTGCCAACAGAGCTTGGGTTCGATTCTTATCTCAGGGACAGTGTGCAGGGAGTTTACATGTTTGCCCCGTGTTTCGTGGGTTTAGTCTGAGTACTCCGGTTTTCTCAGACAGTCCAAATACATGTTAGTTAGTGATTCTAAATAGTCCGTAATACGTGCATGTGCGCTCCTTACAATGGATTGGGGCCCTGCCTTTTGCAATAAGTTTCTTGGGATAGGATACATGCCCTCCTGTATACACAATAAAGCGTTATAGACGAGGAGTGAGTGATTTGGACATTGGGCAAACATCATGTTATAATACAGATCCGGGTTCAAGCCCCACCGTTGGTGGTTGCCATACCCCATACTACCCAGATGGTTAGAAAAATAGGATTGTTGTGTCCGGAAGGGCATCCGACGTAAAACTTGTCCCAAGTTGTGTGTGTAATCAAATAGATTAGTCCGCTGTGGCGCCACCTTGACGGGGGCAACTAAAAGAAAGAAACTTTTCAACATTTAAATAATGATTGGAAGCATGCA
Organism: Clarias gariepinus; assembly: GCF_024256425.1. NCBI lineage: Eukaryota > Metazoa > Chordata > Actinopteri > Siluriformes > Clariidae > Clarias > Clarias gariepinus. The sequence goes on from NC_071111.1 coordinate 23,648,235, forward strand.
TAACCCTGTGACATGGGTGTTTATCATATGTATTGTACGGTATAGATGTACTGTATTTATACATTAGATGCCCGGCAGCACTGACACTTTGTATACATGTGATCCACATTTTGCTTCTGCATTGCAAAGCATTTCCAGCTACATTCACAACTACGTTCACTACTTCATGTTTTATGATAAAAGTTTCAGAGGTCTGGTATTAACCTTGTGGTACCACTGACTTATGCACAGTCGGGTCCATAATAGACTGCCCAAATTGACTGTGTTTTTAAGTGCAAAAATCTGTAATATGTAACTAAATTTCATACTTTTAGTATGAGTGTCAACCAGACCATAATGTACATTAAATAGAAAGAGGTGGAAAAAATCTGATAAATTTTCACTGTTCACTTTAGACAATAAAAATCAATAAGAGAAGTGACTTTTGAACCAGTCAGTTTGCACAGAAGCAGATTTCATCATCAGGATCAATACACAAAGTATTGGCACACTTTGGTTTAACCTGTCTTAAGTTTTTTCTGCATGCTTGGTTAGAAAAAAGGGAATGAAGTTAGAATAAAGGTTTAATACAAAACACTGGTTTTGAAGGTGACGCAGGCTGGGTCACCTTTAATATTATCTGCGAGTCGGTTACTGAGGGTGTGTTGTTTTGAGGAAGGAGTAATGGTTAAAATGATCGACCTTGAAGTCCAGTGAGGTCAGCTTCAAACCCCCACTGTTTTACCGCACATATTGCTGAATTTTCTTCCCCTTGGGGGGCTTGGGAATTCAGCATTAGAATAAATATTTTGCTGAATCAGCACATTAGTGTAATTGTGTTTAATGTAATTAATCAAGATGAGTTCTCTTTGTCAGTAGTCTTTCAGTAATGACTAGTTTGGCATGTGGCATACTGCGTTATTTGGTTTTATATTCATTATAGATTTTTTTCAGGCTGGACTTGGTGTACTATTTGTCAGTTCTGCAAAATCACTTGGGGAGGAAAAATATTTGCCAGAGTTCAGTTTCAAAATGTCTGCACTCTGCCATATTTCTATCCTGGTCTGTCTGTCTATTGCAAAAGTTTTGTGTTATAAGTGGATCTGTGATGCCATAGGCTGTCTTGAGCGAAGTTTCGTGTTCTTGCAAAATAAAGTGACACTGTTGTCTCTTGGATGTGACCGTTTTGCCTCCTTCTTACTCGCATCGAACAAACTCGTATACTCTCTTGCTTCAAACGCAGCATCTGTAAAGATGTCCGAGACAATATTCGAGAATTTGGAAAAGATGGGGAAGAAGCAGAGCAAGGAGCAGGTTCCTCCTCCTCCGGCTGAGACTCAACAGAAGAAGCAAAACACGGCAAAGCAGTCCAAGAAATCCCAGCCCAACGCCAGCTCCAAACCGACCCACTACAAAACACTGGAGGAAGCTGTTAAAGCTGTGAGTAGATGTCACAATACACATGAGTACCAGCACTTTTTATATATGTAATTGTTTTTCTAGTTTATCCAAGTCTATATCAAACTTTGTACTCTGTAACTCCTCATTCTTTCTTGCTGTCTATGTGCATGGCTGGATCTCTCTTTGTTTCTTTTCTAGCTGGATGTTGGAGAGTTGAAGAAACAGTTGGAGAAAAGTCAAACCATGTTTCCTGAGAACCCGTCTGTGTGGGTGAAGGATCTGGCTGGGTACCTCAACAGCAAACTGCTCGCACCTGACCCCGATGCCACGCTCAGCACCTATGCTCATGGTCTGTTTCTGAAAAGTAATTCAAAGTATAATGAGTATAGCGGTTACAGACGTGTGTGTGTGTGTGTGTGTGTGTGTGTGTGTGTGTGTGTGTGTGGTAACTTCAGGATTATGATGTTGAATCAGTGTGATTATTTATTTATTTTTACCTTGATCTCACCAAAGCAAGAAGTTTCATATATGAGACCCAAGAATGAATTTGTGACTTCATTGTGATCCCTGTGCAGATTACCCATACTGCCTAGCTGGAAAGGAGCTGCGCAATGTAATTAAGAATGTGATGGGGAAAAGCGGCGACACCCATCAAGAATTTTTCAATCACTGCATGTTCTCCATGCTCCAGGAGCTGGATAGACCAACAAGTAAATACCAATTCACTATTAATTGTGTCAATAAAATATACATTTTGCCTCATATACCTTTTTAACCATGTGTAAGACTTTAAGGTAGTATTCGTTCAGCCAACATTCTTTATGTATTCTGGTTACTTCAGAAATTTAAAATAATTTCCCTTTTTTTTTCTTCTTCTTCTGGTAGTAAGTAACCACACTGTGTATTTTAATAGGTGAACCACTTCATGGCTTCAGGATGTGCATCCAGGCCATCATGATGAGCAAACCCAAAATCGCCACCCACAACTTGACTGAAGTAAGTGAGATTAATGTTTGTTTGCTGGCCTGTAGGTTAGGTTAAATTTTTGGTTAAAGTTTTGCCACAGTTGCTCAGATTTCTAGGGTCTTCAGAAGTACTGTAGTCTGTACTATTTTATTAAAGCAGAAATATCCGAGAAACTCGGTTCTTTCTTTTTGGCAAATGACCTCAAATGGACAGCTCAAAAAAATGTTTACACACTTCAAAATGAAAAATAAATGTCTTCCTTTTGACGGTCACAAAATGATCACTGCTGACCGAATTTTCGCAGTTGTGAAAAGTTCCTACCAGCATCATGATTGTTGTTTTAAAATATAAAACTTTCACCTCACGTTTAAAGGTATTTATTAGTCTACAAAAACATCCAGAGGGTTGGTGACCCAACCAGAGCAGAAATTAACTAAAAATAAAAAAGTTAGTGTTTTTTCAAACTGTCTAGAATAGGACATAAATATGTGATTTGGGACGCAATGAAATAACCAAATTGACTTTTGTAAAAGTTTTCATCATTTAGTCAAAGCAGTCAATTTTTCTTAACTCTTTGATGTTGTGTGTGTTAATCCTAGCACCTGGAGCTGCTGCGCTCTAACCAGAACCGACCAGCCAAGTGTCTGAGCATTATGTGGGCTCTCGGACAAGCCGGTTTCTACGACCTGAGTCAAGGCATACGAGGTGAGTATTCTTATCCCAAGTATTTTTGGGATAAATGACTGGGTTTGGATTAGACTGAGATTCAAGAATTAATCGCATATTGGGTTTTTTTCATCCTGTAGTTTGGCTGGGCATCATGCTCCCTGTTCTAGGAGTGAAAACACTGTCTGCCTACGCCATTGCGTACCTAGAGAGACTTCTCACGTGAGTTACTGCTGATTTAGATCTTGCACATTAAGAGGCTTCTAAGGCCTTGAGACTTACTTTAATTCATACTATAAGTTGTTCCATCTCTCTCGTAGGCTCCATGCCAACCTGATTAAAGGGTTTGGGGTTATGGGCCCGAAAGAATTCTTCCCCCTGCTGGATTTTGCTTACATGCCGAAAAACGCACTGCCAACAAGGTAATTATTGCAAAGTAACAACACCGGAGAGTGTCTTTACACGTCAGCGTGCAGCCATTATCTAGTGATTGATTATTAGTCTAGTGCCTTACAGGGCTGTAGATTTGATTTGTTAATGGCTGTCTTGGCTTCAGCCTGCAGGAGCAGTTGAGGAGACTCTACCCACGGCTGAAGGTTCTAGCGTTCGGAGGGAAACCGGAATCTACGCTGCACACGTACTTCCCTTCGTTTCTCTCCAGAGCCACTCCCAACTGTCCCAATAACATGAAGGAAGAGGTGAGAGGTTATGACACAGATAAAATGTTGACCGACCTCTTTTACACCAACTTTAAGAGCACCTGAATGAAGAAAGGCTTAACACCCACCCTTGATTACAATTATTATTATTATTATTCTCTTTTTTTTATGATTTTTAACTATAGGGATTAAATGTAATTGTGAAAAAGATCATGGGACACTTTTTAAAAAAGTTTTTAAACAAGTAAATCCAAATATGAGTTTAGAATTCTTAAATTTTAAACATCTAGTTTTTAAATAAAAAAAATGCTTCTCACCATAAATATAGCCATGGAAGCTGGCTTGGCGTTAAAAAAGAAAGAACGAAAGAAAGAGAAAGATCATGGACCTGTCCTTAGCAGCAGTTACCACTAGTGGTGGTAGTAGTAGTACGGGTCTGTAAGTATTTGTTTACCATAAGGGTTAGCTATAAGGGTGAGGTCCAGGAGAGCTGACATTGTCCATGGCTGCCTGGCTTCTAATGTCAGGTTCTTTAAAAATGTGATCAGATGCTCCATATAAACATAATGAGGTGTAGGTTCAGCTGGAAATTGAGCTCCAAAGTCAGTCAAAATGCCAGACTCGATGACCTCTTTCTTGTTTATCATGATAAGCGAAGGTGAAGAGGTGGTTAAGTTGAAACTCTTCAGAGGAATGCGATCCAAATCTAACAGGCTATACTGTAGGGCGGCAAAATGGCGATGAGCCTTTCACCTTCAACAAGGCTGTATATTTGATTATATAGCCGGGTTCTGCGTCAAGTCTACACCCCAGGTCTCTCGTAGCCGCATGCCTAGTGCCATAGCCAGCGACGCAGCCTGACGTGCACCTTCCTATGTCCTGGTAAAGCAGACAGCAACAACTGCGATTGTTCCACATGGTAGCAACGCCTGTATGGCTTCTTCTGCGGATTTTCCTCCTCTACTCTTCCGTTTTTGGAATTGAAAGTTGAGTTTGATTGAGTTGAAATCTGAACGTACATGGACTAAATAGTGGAGAGACTAATCTGAGAAATTCATAAATATTTTTTTCAAGTGTTGTAACTTAAACAGCAGTAACTTAAATGCTAGTGAACATCCGTGATCAGCTCACTTTCACTCTCCACTATAAAACCTCACCAGAGAGTACCGTAGAGACTCAACGCAGTGCCACAGAAACCCCACATTAATAAGTGGTTAATAAGCTAATAAGTGGTTTAGTGGAGTAATTTTGTAGTGCAACACAAACGCACCAGTATGAATGCTCACAACGTCACAGGTCAGTTGTGTAGCCTATCGGCATAGGCTTTGCATAGGCTTGTCGGGAGAAGCACAACTCGGCCTACAATCAAAAAATAAACGAGCAAGTGCAGAAATATGTAGTCCTTGCTTAAATTTTTTTTTTTATTATTCTCTGTAGTTGCTGAGCTGCCTGACCGAGTGCCTTTGTGTAGACGCTCAGAGTTTGGGTGTATGGAGGCAACTTTACACCAAACACCTCACCCAGTCCAGGTAAACGTTAACTTTACTACTAATTAAGTGTTACTATGTACAGTTCAATGTGAGTACATTTATAATTATACACTTTATAATTAAAATTTCCAAGTGCCTTGTTGTAAACTTAGTACCCGTTGTTCCATAACAGCCTGTTACTGACTCACCTGCAGAGTATATGGAGCACACTCTCACCCAAGGTACAGTAGCGAATAAATAGTGTTTTGGCTTATGAGTGCAAATGTTTAAATCTAATGCTTTTTTTTTTTTTTTCTGTAGTTGCGTAGCAGCCTTCAGGAAACCATTCAGTCTTTCAAGGTGACCAATGATGAGATTAAAGCCACAGCTAACTTGAAGGACATACAGGAATGCAATGCTGTTTGCAGTGTAAGAGACAAACACACATTTCTGGCACACGTGAGAGATAATATTCTGGCAATTAGTATTATACCACAGGTCTGTTAAAGATTGTCTCCTAATTGGTCAGAAGCAGGTGATTATGAATTTATCACACAGTAGTTGTCACAACAAGTACTTCTCGGGGGACATGGGACAAACAAACGGATTTAAAAAATTGTAATTGTCTATATGGTGAAGCCCTCTGTGAGCGGAATGCTTCACATGTTTTTGGAAGGAGTCTCCAGTGCGAGTGCTTATAATGGTCTTTAACAGCACAAGTTCGTCTCACGAGAAATGGAAGACAAAAGAGGACACGGAGAAAAGTATTTAATGGGTTTCTTAAAGGCGACAGGGGTTTAAACATGAAGGAAGATGAGTGAGATAAAGACCACAAGGTGGCGGTAATTCAACGTAGACAAGACAAGCCCATTATGGCTTATATTCCCTACATCAGATGCTGGGCATCATTGTAACATGATAAAAAAAAAATGATGTCTAATTTTTCACCGTAAAACCTATCAATCAATGTCATTTGTCATCGCTGCTCACTCATATTCCATCTCTGCTTCTTTCCACAGACTCTACAGATGAAAATACGCTCTCAGGGGTTCCCGTGGTCCCGGGTGTTGATGGTACTGTTGGTCTTCATCGCTGGGTTTATCGCTCACGACGTAAGATCTAACGGTGCGTTTGCCGACTCCACCACAGCGCTGTACCTGCAGAAGAGCGGAGTCACCGCCGTGTCCCAGCACACCTGGAGAAAGGTGTCCCAATACAGCCAGCATGGCGTCAGGTAAAAATCTATTTAAAAAAAAAAACCTACACAACTACTAACACATTACTACACAAAACTAATCACGTGGCTTTGTGCCCTACACTGAACTTATGTGTTTGTGTGTGTAGCTGGTTAGCTGAGACCATGCCGTATTATTACTCTCTGGCTGTGGAGGCAGTGGGTCCGTCTTTGGAGACCGTTTTACAGAAGCTGAAGGTAGCTGCGGTCTTTATTGCACAGAAAAGTTCTAACCTGTTCCTGTGGCTGCAGGAGAGCACACCACGACTTGTGGAACGGGTGAGATGCTGTCTATATTAAATCGTCACAGAAGCCTGTGTAAATATCATAATATTTGATTTCATTAACCTTTTAAAGACTCCCACTCGCGCTCATGTGCACGTCGAATGAATGTTTCCCTTTGTTACAACTTCACAAAGTTTGGTGCCCAGGGTAGTGCAGGAGAAATAACAGTGAGATGCCAGGGTTAGAAGGACAGATAATATAAGGCATAGATTAGTGTTTATTTACATGACCATATAAACAGGATGGACACCGAAACCAAGACACGAAGAAAACTCTAGGAGAGAAAATGGACGATGCTGAGGGAAGGAACAGAGTCAGCCTTCTGAGCTTCAGTGAGTTGCTGTCAACGCTTGTAGCTCGCAAAACGTAACATCCATAGATTTTTTTTATCTTGTCTATTAGGCAATGGTTCCACAGAACAAGCTGGAGTACTGAAGTAGTAGTCAAAACATCAGGCTTGTGAAGAAAAGCTTCAAATAGGTCAGCAATGAGCTTTAGCCCGCATCACAACACATGAAAGTGTGCTCAGGTGAGAGTTCATCCGATAAACAGTCAGCAGGACTCTTCAGATTGGAAGTTTAAGATTGGAAGAATCATCTGTATCATTTACTAAATTGAGCATAATGCATCAAGAGAGCAATGCTTTTTGGGACTGTTTCCTTTTTAAAACTACTCGGGTTGCAGTTACATTGCCAGGCTTAGAGCAATAAAAACATACCGTGGAGGATAGGTGGGGAACTTTTGTCCCTTAAATTAAATTGTCTTAGATCTGAATTGTTCAGTTGCTAGGAGTTTCTACCTTTACCTGTTTGTAAATATTCCTTTGTGTCAGCACAAAGTCATAAGCTAATTACAATAATTTCTGACATGGATGGAACTTTCCTCTAATTAATAAATGAGACTAAAGTGTTGTTGTTTTTTGTATGCTTGCCTGCTTTTCAGATCAGCGCCAACACCCCAGATAGTGTTTTCCAGTTTTTGGAGTTTATAAAGGAGCTGCTGCTGTTTGTGCATCAGAACTACATTCTCCCCACCTTGCATTACATCATTGCAGCTCTGCAGCATCTTTGGCAGTCGCTGCAGGACTCCTGCAAGTAAGTAGCTACAGTAGATGTCTTCATTTGTAAAGGCTTTGTTGGTTTTTGGGCACGGACTTTATTTTAAGAGCAAAAAATTTATATGAAACCCTTCCAAGCAGAACCATTTCATAGCCACAAACAATTTTAAAAAAATAATAATGAGTGCGCTGTGTGTACATCTGTGAATTAGGATTGTAACTATGCACTTTTGCTTTAAATTAAAAAAAAAAAAATTTTACTTAGGGTTATGTTTTAAAGTATTAGCGTAGAATTTTTCGTCAATTTAAAGCTCAATTTACACTGAAATTTGGATCATGAAGATTCATTTCTGGGCTTGACTTCTATTCTCTGTAAAAACTTTCAGTTTCACTTGTTTGGATTTCTTCAGTTCTTAGTTCATTTTGCCAAATATTGAGGACATCATCATGAATTAATGGTCCCCTAATTATTTTTTTATTTATTTTTTTGTTACAAGGTGGTTGGAAAAATGTGAAAATGGGTGCCATATAACATGCTGACAATTGACGTTTTTTTGGTCACTGCATTCTGATTGGCTGTGAAAATGCTTCCTAAAAAGGCAGTTTAATTTAAAGCTACAGACTTTTTAACTGAAACAGTATCTGGCTGGAAGAAGTGAAAGAAAAATCAGGTGTGATAGAATGAAATGTTAACAAATTTTGAAGATGGAATTTAAAAAGGGAATTTAAAAAGGGAGTATAATATGCAAGCATTTTAAGATATCCCATAAATCAAGTTTGTGTACGAATCTACATCTTAGGGAATTCCACTCATTTTGAGAATTATGTCAATTCTGTGCTAACTTTTTTTAATTTTACACTTTACCAATAAAAAAAGGTTCAATGTTTTGTTAATGCATGTATATGCTAATAACATGTTTTTTCTTCCCCACCTCTAGTGGTGAAGTATCGCTCCTTTGCATGCAGAACCACGTGGTGGCGTTCACCAACAGCACATGGATTTACTTACAAGATAAAACAACAGCCTTCGGAAGCTGGGCCCAAGAGCTGCTGTCCAAGGCGTGATCCACATCCTGAACACAGAACAGAGACTGTCTTTATTCATGTCTACCCTCTCGTACAGTACAGTAAAGACTGTAGGGACTCACAGAATTACATTCTGATATTTCTGTATTCCTGAGGGTTCAACAGCAGGTCGAACACTTGCCTCTTCTGTTTTCTCGCCCTCCTCAACTCCACTACTATTTGTGACTTCGCCCTCACCGCCATGCCTCAAATTCTGGACTTTTTATATGACCGATATCTCCCCACCCCCAAAAGATTTTTGTACGTGTTCCTTTTCATCTGTTGTGTTTTACTTAAGTGATCGAAGATACAATATTTATTTTACAAATGTATTAGTAAAAAGGAAGGCTAAAAGTGATAATTGGATATGAAACCAGGGGGGCATCTACATTTTGCTGAAGTAATATCTGACAGATCCTGTACAATAAAGCTTAAAATTTTATGTGCTCAGTAAATATTAATTTAAACACATGGGTTTAAGCATACAGCTACAAACTTACCGTAAATTCAGATTTTTTTTTTCCTTCTTTTTGTTTAAAGATTGACCTGTTCTTAGCAACAGTTGAGATTTCACTTTTATGTGCCACCTTTATGTGTAAACAAGCTGTTCTAGCGTATAAAAAAAAAAGAGAGGTTTTTATTTTATTTTTTTCCTTTTATCTGTCAACCATTGGTTAAAATGTCAGAGCATGCCAAGATTTAGCCTAATATAGAAACTCATTCATGAGCACTATTTGATTTATGGATCATTGTAGGACTGCTGAGTTGTTGATTTTTATTTGGTGGTCATGAATTATTTTATTTGTATAACAATTTACTGTGCGACTGACATTTATGATCTCAGCCAATCTGTTTATTAGTAATACAAAGATTTTGCGGTGACTACTGCTACTCTTTTCAGCAACTGTTCTACTCGATTAGCTTTCTAATGTGATCCTTTGGGAAGCGCTGTTGAAGAGAGACACCAATATGTAAGTTCCCTACCCCTGCATCAACAAGACGACTTGGAGCTCCGTCTAGAATCGAATTTTTACTTGTGAACTTTTCCGCTTTGTGTTTTGCCTCCAGAGCTTTTATCTTTATGGAGCACAACCACCAAAATGTCTGAAGATATTTATCACTATAATGGTAATCGGTCTGCTGTGTCAGGTTATAGACAGGTTCAGGATTGGCCTAAAGGCCCGCCACATTACATGACAAGACTAGAGAAGGTCCGGAATGGAAAAGAGAAATAATATACAGTAAATGTGATGAACTAATTTTGTTGCTTTGTATAAATGATTTCTAAATAAATTAAATTAATAAAAATGTGTGGAGCCCTGCTCATGCTAAATGTCAGTACTTTTAAATTATGGATGTTGATGCAAGAGTAAGCTGTTGTGGTAGCTCGAAATATTTTACATCGTGGAAGGGTGAAGGGGTTTTCCTTCATCAAAGGAAGTTTTTTTTTTTTTTTTTTTTCAAAATTCCCCTTTAAAACATCTGATGTGGTCATCTAGACCTGAAGGTGTTGCTTAGCTCTCAATAGTGTATTTCTTCTTTTTATGAGCGGTGTTCAGGTCAAACTGAATTTTTTGATTGTGCAGATAACAGTTTTGAGAAACAAACCTCCATTCATCCTCCGAGCCACCTCAGTCGGGATCTTCATTCAAATTCAAATTTTTAATTTTATTTGTCACATACACAGTCATACACAGTACGATATGCAGTGAAATGCTTAGATGTACATGAATTACAGATGTACAGCCTTCTTTAAAACATTTGCATTATTCAAATGTTTTGCTGCAGCTATGAATATTATCACTATACTGGGCTTGACGGCTTACAGTAAATGTTCTGACTGTTTAATAGTTTAACAATGACCTTCACTTCCATAGAGACCTCTGTAGAGTTCATATTGAGAGTCACATGAACACACTGAAGACTGGGCACAATTTTTGATGATATATATATATATATATATATATATATATCCATGGGTTGGACAATGAAACTGAAACACTAGCCAATTTATTGTTGGAGGTTTCATGGCTAAATTTGATTTGAATTTGAATCTTCATTGGTTGCATATTCCACCAGTAAGAGCAGAGTGTGAAGGTTTAATTAGCAGAGTAGTACACAGTGTTGCTTAAAATATCGCAATGCGCACATTATGGGAGACATATCAGAGTTCAAAGAAGGACAAATTGTTGGTGTGCGTACGGTATCCAGGGTAATGTCAGCATACCACCAAGAAGGACGAACCACATCCAACAGGAGTAACTGTGGACGCAAGAGGAAGCTGTCTGAAAGGGATGCTCGGGTAACCCGGATTGTATCCAAAAAACATAAAACCACATCGGCTCAACTCACTGCAGAATCAAATGTGCACCTCAACTCTTCTGTTTTCACCAAAACTGTTTGTCCGGAGCTCCACAGGGTCTACATGGTCGGCTGCTATAGTCAAAACTTTGGTCACTTTGGTCAACTTCAATGGCGGCAGCAGCGGAAATCTTGGGCTGTGGACAATGTGAAACATGTATTGTTCTCTGATGAGTCCACCTTTATGGTGTGGAGAAGCCCCAAAGAAGCATACCACCGAGACTGTTGCATGCCCAGATTTCTGCATGGGGGTGGATCAGTGATGGTTTGGACTGTAATATCATGGCATCCCCTAGGCCCAATACATGTGCTAGATGGGCGTGTCACTGCCAAGGACTACCGAACCATTCTGGAGGACTGTGTGCACCCAATGGGTTAAACATTGTATCCTGAAGGTGGTGCCGTGTATCAGGATGATAATGCACCAATACACAGCAAGACTGGTGACAGAGTGGTTTGATGAACATGAAAGTGAAGTTGAACATCTCCCATGGCCTGCACAGTCACCAGATCTACAGTAAATATTATTGAGCCACTTAGGGGTGTTTTGGAGGAGCGTGTCAGGAAACTTTACCTACCCCAGCATCATGCAGTGACCGGGCCACTATTCTGAAAGAAGGATGGCTCAAAATCCCTCTGGCCGCTGTGCAGGACTTGTATCTGTCAGTCCCAAGACGAATTGATGCTGTATTGGCCGCAAAAGGAAGCCATACACCATACTAATGGTCCTACACCATAATCATTGTCCAACAATTAGTATTAAAATATTTATACTTAAATATATTTATATATTTTATATATAAATTTATATAAAATATTTATATCTATAAGTTTTTTTTCTGTTTGTTTTTTTTTTTTTTGGCTGACTCAGTATATACAATTCCTGATATACAAAATTTCTCCTTTTTTTTTTTTTTACAACAGTCAAAATGAAAAATCGAGTTTAGTAATCCCCGTTTCGGTTTTTAAAACGTGAACGTGTCATTTTGATGTGTGTATGTGTGTGTGTGTGGGTGGAGGGGTTTTCAGGCGGGTAAGTGGCTAAATCTAGTGAGATACTGAAAGTTGTAAACTCATTTTTTCATTGAGTCCTTCATAACCTCCAGTGCAGCGCTGCTGTGGACGGGCTGGACACACACACACACAGAGTACGTGCTGTTCTCACACTCGAAAACACGACGGTTTGGTTTGATTCAAACTTCAGACACAGAGTGCACGCAGGTAGATACAGAATAACGACTAAATTAAGGTCTTTTAATTCGTTTCTGCGCTTTGAACTTGTTAATAGTTTCTGTGGCAGGAGTTGGCGGGTTTTTTCCAACTGTCAAGCAGCGTGGTGTTATGGTGTAATGTTAACAACCTACGCGGGAAAAGGTGTTAAAAGGTTAAAGCTAAGAAGAAGCTGTTCAGCTTGATTTTAATCAGTGATTTTCCTTCTTATTGTTATTATTTCCTGTTAGACTAACCTGTTTGTTTGTTTGTTTGTTTTTTTACTGTAATTTCACCAATTTTGTTTGGTGTGAGACACTTGATTGGTGCACTGTAAAAAAACTTCCTATAGAATCTACCCAAAAAATGTGAGGTAACAATTTGCATTCAGTTTGTTTGGGTACATTTCACCCCATATTTTTCGTAAAAAGTACCAAAATAAATTAGCTAGAACATTATTACTTGTGATGTAATGAGTAGGCTTTACTTATTTTAAATTGGCATGTTGAAGCTGCAAATATAATATATAATGCAAATTGTTACCTCACATTTTTGGGTAGATTCTATAGGTAGTTTATGACTAACTAGCCATAATTTAATCAGAAAAGTTTAACTTTATTTAAAAAGTTCACCCGACACAGTGGATCATAATTATATATATTTTTTATTAAATAATCGAATAACAAAGAAACGAGGTACAAAACTATCTTTTATAAAAATAGCAGAAAAAGAGAATAACACTGAATAACCGTACTTAGACTTAACATAAAGCAAGGAAGCACTCTATTCCATTCAGTGTGGAGTTTAGCTGAGTTTACCTAAACAATCAAAGGCAGACAAATGAGTCCAATTCGTAAAGACAGGAATTTCCAAATCATACGGACAGACACATGCACATTGGTATAAACATTTCAAATTGTAAAATTTCATTTAACATAGGGTTATAACAATTCCTTATTATTAACACATATATGGCATTGATCTAATCACAGCTCATAAAAGCACATCTTAAAGTCAGTTATATCCATGTTACAAAAGGAAAATGTTGTGTGACTGTCCTAATGTTAAGTAGTTTGTATCAAACCAAATTGCTGCTTTTTAATGAAGAAATGGATTAAAGACATAATTTAGAAAACAAGTGTTCTAGATTTCAACATGTTTAACTCAATATCAACAACAGCACTGTTAGCATCATATACTTGACAATTGGATTTTTAATTTATGCAAGCTTGCTGAAGTAAAAATTTAACTACAATTAAGTTAATATGTCTATAATTTTTCCAACACAAAAATAACATTCGTTTGAGTGACAAACATTTCTTAAACACAACTTTAATATCAGGCAAGTGTATATTTTAAATGCTTTAGCTAAAGCTTAAATCCAAACTTCTTGTTTTATCAGCGAAAAACACAAATACTTATATTTAAACATTATCTTTCTGTAATTAAAGTTATTTCTATCTTTTTTGTTAACTTTATCTGTTAGCCTAGACTTTGGCTAAGGCAGTCACTAGCTAGCTATAAGAGTTGGCTATCTTACTAGCTAATGTTTCGGTTACTTACAACAGATTGTGCTTTATTACTTTACAGGCATAAAATACGAGTCAATATTATATTCCCGGGAAAACTTTGAAATCGTGTTTTTTTCTGTACCACTAATATCTAACTAATGCGTGGGAAAATATTTTTTCTCCTGTACATTAACATTAGCTAAGCTAGCTTGTTATGTTATGTTAAATGGTACAAAATTTACCTAGATTTTGAATCTACTGTCATTTTATGAAACACTTTTTTTATGAAATTAAAAATTTATGTTTAAGTTGTACTTCTTTCAACACCGGCCTAATAAACTTTCTGTTTGGTAAAACCACAGATGAGAATTAGAAAAAAGTAGATCAGATAAAGATTCAATTAGATCTTGACTTAAAAATTCCCTTATACCACTTCACTGCTGAGAATTTGAACTAATTCCAGGAAGAAAAAAAAATCAGTTTAGCTTTTCTAATTAACCAGCTATTGGTGCGGGTGTGTGTTTTCATTTAACAAGTAGTTTATTAGTAGCTTGTTTTAAAGTAGATTATTAAATCGGGCACATAACTGATTTACACAAAAAAAGTGAATTAAATTCTGTCCAGACAGTTTTGCGTGATGTGACAAAATGTGGCTGGACAGACATACAGACAGAAAGACAATTTGCATGCCGTGCCATATTGATGCAGTAATCCATGCTAAAGGAGCCCGAGCAAGTATTGAATGAATATACTTTTTAGAAGTTGGACATTTCTTTATGGTAATTCATTATTTGATTGATCTTAAGATTTATTCGAATATTTTGCTCTGCACTTCTTTTCTTGCTCCAATCTGCTGCTTTGACTTGCTACAAAAACAAAGCATCGGTTTTCTATTTTACCTAAAACATTTTTTAAAAACATAGTCTATATTGCTTGATCCTTTTCGTGTGGGCATGGAGCCTATCCTAGAAGACAAGGCGGGGTCCACCCATTCCATTGCAGGGCACACACCCATACACACTTACACACTCGTTTACACACTACGGGCAATTTAGGAACGCTAATTAGCTGAATCTTTGCGTGTCTTTAGACTGTGGGAAGAACCTGGAGTTCCTGGAGGAAACCCTCCAAGCACAGGGAAAGTACATGCAAACTCCATGCATACACAACCCCGAGGCGGGAATCAAACCCTGGAGGTGCAATGCGACAGTGCTTGAATTTAAATTTAAACAGTATCTTATTAAAATTTAATTACCACACAACAGCCAGATGTTTTATCCATGTATCCGATTTGTTTGCCTGTTGGACGCTGTGTACGGTAGGCCGTGGTGCACTGTTGCCTGTCTATCATAGCCAGCATTGACACCTTTGCTTCCCATATGCATGCACGAGACTTTGGTGCCTATGATTGTCACCAACTGGTATATAACTGATAATTGCTATGAGTGATCGGTGTGTATGGCATTTACAGCTCCATGCCTCTCACTGTTAACGTTATACCTCTAGATATTATTGCTATCACACTGTTCACGATAAAAGAGATAACTCATAAATGCTAGATTTTCTTCAAATTCAATTAAAAGTTAGTAATAAGCACCAAATCAAGAGATCAGACTCGCCATCATCTCAGTGTATCTTCATGAAGAGTAACCTAGAGTCTGTCGATCCTTGTTGGATGTATAAAAATTGGGACTCCTCGTCCTTACATACAGTAGTTAAAGAACCATCGGTAAAGTCACTGCAGAGAGAAAGTCTATGCATCCAGTCCACAAAGCATCATGTTTAGCCTTTATAGGTGTGATACTGCTACAATACATTTACCAAATGTTTTAGAGGAATTCACATCAAATATATATCAAATATACGTTATATATCAAATATATGTTATATATCAAAAATACGTTAGTAATTATGAAATGGAGAAAAATGCACCTTGTGACAAATTATCTTGCACATTATCTTGCCAATAACAGGACTCGGTTCTACACTGCACTACATCACACTCTTATTATATTTAATTTTTACTATATAAAGTTTTCTATTTTTAATATATATTCTTTAACTTCTCTTATTCTGTATATTATGTAAATTCAAGTTCTTTCATTCTTTGTAATATTGAGGTCAACAGCAGTCGTATAAGCATTTCACTTCATATCATACTGTGTATGACTGTGTATGTGACGAATAAAATTTTAATTTAAATTTGATTTTGAAATGTGATAAAATAACATATGACAAAATAATTAACCAATAAAGACTATATATATATATATATATATATATATATATATACCACTGTCCTTTATAACAAATAAAGTCCCTATTTAATTAAGTTTGCCAAAAACTATAAAGAGTATTTAAATTAATAAAGAATTGTCGATGATGTTTTGCAGCGAGCACTAGATAAAGACTTCACACTCGCCAGCACTCAGCTGTACTGTACCTCCATGAAGAGTAGTCTGTCTATGGATCGTCTTTGGGAGTTTAAGGGAGACTGCTTATCTGTACACAGGTACTGTAATGTTTTATAGTTTTGACATTTTAAGCGTTATATAGTGAAAAATCTATTTAGATCTATTATATCTATTTAGTAAGTGGTAAAATCTGTGATGTGTGTGTACAATAGGCCACAGATGCAGATGACTTCATATAATAACACAAAGTTATTAAGCACTTTTCAGCGTAGGTTTAAGGCATCATCACGGGTGACTCATTTAAGAAAATCAAAAATCAAAAATCCCTTTACAATTTTTTAGATCACACAGGCTCGGTTTGGTGGTGATCGTATAAATTCCCCAGGAGGGAGATATCAAAATTCATCAGGTGCATTTTTTACCAACGACCCAAAATAACTGACTTCCTGTTGAGTTGCGCCCACAACATGCGGTGCGATAGTGCTTGGGCCCTAATAATAATAGTAGGGGGTGCTCTGAGTGCACCCCAATTGAAATACAAAGGCTGTTCAAGTCAAACCAAGATTTGTGCAAATATTTCGGCTAAATCAAGGCGTAAACCGATTGACATTTTCAGAGGAATTTCAAGCAAAGTATGGTGATGTGACTCTTAGCCGCAGTAAAACATTTGAATGGTGCTACAGTTTTAGAGCTTAAAGAGTTATAAGACTTTGTGCATAAATCCACTTATCCCAGCGTTTCATTAATGCTTGGATACCATCAAGGTAAAAAAAAAATTACTCAATACACTGGAGCCATGATAGGACTGCTCACTTTATGAACTCCTTTAATGTCCCAGACATGTTTCCCTAGTGTATTTAACATTGTTACTTATATATTAAGTGTATACTTGTGATTTTATGCCCACAAATTTTTGTTCACAGTGTAAATGTTACAAGAGGCAGCACAAAGATTTGAAAAGAAAATTACAATTGCAGGGTAAAATCAAACCGACAATGTGACCCTGACACACTTGTATTATAAATTCTTTTGCTGTTATTAACTACTGAGTGATTTAGATTATAGAAAACGTACAGTACAGTAGAATAAATCAAACAGAGTATACAACTATTTTGATAAATGGACCCACATTTATGTCTAACCACATACTTCCTTTACTATCTCACAGGCACAACCCAGAATCCTCTGCAGTAAATGAGTTCCAAAAAAAGTTGTTTCAGTTCTTAAATGGATTGATAAAAAACCTGGCAAACCAAACACAGAATGAGACAGTGGAGACGTCAGTAAAGAACATGAGGTGAGACAGATTGAAGCAGCGTCCACGAGAACAACAACAGAGGAAACACCAATCAAATGCAATGACATTTTTAAGCCCTTATCTGAACAAGACGAATGTGAATTTGATGAAGGACCAGAAACTGAGTCTGATGGAGCTCCTTCATGTCTTTTTTAAAGAAACAAAAGAAAAAGTTCTGTTCGTTTTTGATGGATTGGACGAGTGTCGTTTTCCTCTAGATTTCCAGAACACAGTGAGAGTGTGTGATGTAACTGAATCTGCATCAGTGCCTGTGCTGCTGATAAACCTGATCAAAGGGAATCTGCTTCCCTCTGCTCTCATCTGGATCACCTCCCGACCTGCAGCAGCTGATCAAATCCCCTCTGAGTGTGTCCATCGAGTCACAGAGGTACGAGGGTTTAATGACCCACAGAAGGAGGAGTACTTCAGGAAGAGGATCAGTGATCAGAGCCTGGCCAATACCATCATCACACACCTGAAGTCATTAAGAAGCCTCTACATCATGTGTCACATCCCAGTCTTTTGCTGGATTTCAGCCGCTGTTTTAGAGAGAATGTTGTGTGAAGCAGAGAGAGAAGAGATCCCCAGGACTCTGACTCAAATGTACACACACTTCCTCATCATTCAGATAAACATCATAAGAGAAAAGTACTCAAAGAAGCAGCAGAGTGATGAAGAAATGCTTCTTAAATCCGCTTTCACTTATGGCCATACCAGTCTAAGAGTGTCTGATCTTTTCAGATCTTGGAAGCTAAGCAGGCTTGGTCCTGTCTAGTAGTCAGGATGGGAGACCCCCCGAGAATGCCAGGTGTTTTAAGCTTTTCTCTTTTATTTACTGTTGCACAATTTGAAGAAAAATGTCTCATTGTGATTATTAAGATTAAAATTGCGATACGATAAACAAGTGGTACGTTTCAACTTACTTGTTATCAAGGAAAATGTTTTTAAATTAAAACAAAATGGTACAAAATTAAATAACAGTAACATATTTACATTACTAAATTAAATTACATTAAATTAACTTATTTAATTAACAATAAAATTAAAAAGTCAAAAGGACAGATAAATAAAACAAATTACCGTTTTTTATATTTCTATATTATGTCCCAAAACAGGGACATTTAAGCAGGATGTAACATATACTTTGTATATTTCTTTTGAAAAGAAAACTGGATATTACAAGGCAAACAAGTTACTAGTAGATGCAGTACATTTTCAGAAAAAAACAAGACCCAGCATTCATGATATGCACGATCTTAAAGCTGTGCAATTGGGCAATTAGTTGAAAGGGGTGTGTTTAAAAAAATAGCAGTGTCTGCTGTTGACTGTACAAATTTAAAACTATTTTGTACAAGTGTTTTTGTTTCTAGGATTAAGCAATCCTGTGAATCACTAAACTAATATTTAGTTGTATGACCACAGTTTTTTTTTAAATGCTTCACATCTGTGTGGCATGGAGTCAACCAACTTATGGCGCCTTTCAGCTGTTATTCTACTCCATGATTCTTTAACAACATTCCACAATTTATTTACATTTCTTGGTTTGCCATCAGAAACAGCATTTTTGATATCACCCCACAAGTTCTCCATTGGATTAAGGTCCGGGGGATTGGGCTGCCCACTCCATAACATTAATTGTGTTGGTTTGGAACCAGGACTTTGCTCGTTTACTAGTGTGTTTGGGGTCATTGTCTTGTTGAAACACCCATTTCAAGGGCATGTCCTCTTCAGCATAAGGCAACATGACCTCTTCAGGTATTTTGACATATGCAAACATCCATGATCCCTGGTATACAATAAATAAGCCCAACACCATAGTAGCAGAAACATGCCCTTATCATGACGCTTGCACCATGAGTTTTTTCACTGTATACTTGAATTCAGAGTTTGGGGGTCGTCTCACGAACTGTCTGTGGATCTTGGAACCAAAAAGAACAATTTTACTCTCATCAGTCCACAAAATGTCCCGCTATTTCTCTTTAGGCCAGTTGATGCGTTCTTGATGCATTCTTTGACAAATTGTAACCTCTTCTGCACATGCCTTTTTTTAAGAGGGACTTTGCAAATGCATGTTTAACAAGTTCTGGCTTCATCCTTAAATAGGAGCCACCTAATTCACACTTGTTTATCACAAAATTGATGACCTCACTGATTAAATGCCACACTGCTATTATTAACTAATTTTTTAACACACCCCTTTCAACTAATTGCCCAACTGCACAGCCGTAAGAGCATGCAAATCATAAATGCTGGGTCTTCTTTGTTTTTTAAAAATCTACTGCACCTACTGGTAACTTGTTTGCCTTGTAGCCACAAAATATATATATATATATAAAAAAACTGGATTATTCCGGTTAGTCAAATTGTACTGCTATTATTTTGAACAATACTGTATTTCTGTGCTAGTTTTCATAGCCTAGGGAAGTTTATTTTGTGACTGTTCCACCATTTTAGTGGATCTTCTTCATGGTCTACACATGGCATGTAAATGTAAGCATTGAGTTCAGCAGCTGCTGCTTCTCTAAACTGCACCATGGGATCAAATGATGCTGCTGATGTTGTGCTTGTGGTTTTCTTAAAGAAACTGGTCAGTGTTTTTTTCTTGGCTTTAGCAGCAGGTGGATTTTCTGCATCCAGTTCCTGGTTATCCGCCATCGCTGCAGTGCTTTGGGCTACAGGCTGCTGGTGGCGAATGTCCTAAAATTAAAAACATTGCATTTTATAAATCTGTTACAAGCTATTCTTACCAGTTAAAAAAACACTGTGATAATATTACTCACAATCAACTCAGTGATGACTTGTTCCTTTAAGGTCTGAGGCTCCAGCTCAGAGATGTGTTGTGTTCGAAATCTTGGGTCTAGGAAAGAGGACATGTTGAGCAGCTCCTGTGTGACACTGTCTTCATATTTCTTGTTGAGGTAGGTCAGAATTTTTGATTTCAGTGATTTGGTCAGGTTTGTGTCCTCTTCCTCTTCAGCCAGCACTGAGGTGTTCAGAAGATGCAGAGTAGGTTTTACACAAGATATGCCCACATAACGTTCACCCAACTGGGCATCCGTGAAATCCTTGGAGTGCCTTGTTCACAGATTTCAGGATCTCCAGATCCTGCTATGAGGGCAGTAGGTGTCGCACTTTGCGGTCTGCAGAAAGAACCTTGGACAAGGCATTTTGCTGCTCCAGGACTCTTGCTATCATCTTCTGAGTGGAACCCCATCGTGTTGAGCAGTCTGTCTCCATGGCATGCTCTGGAAGGTTGAGTTCTCTTTGGGCTTCCATCAAGGCCACTCTCTTCTTCCAGCTATTGGAGAAGTGGCCCACAATCTTTCTGCAAATCCCAGTAGCCCTGGTAATGCATTGTGCATGGTCTTTCAAAGCCTTTTCTGTAAATGATAAAAAAGACAACCTTACTAAAGTGACAATGCAAAACATTTAATATTCACAGATTCACACTCTGACAACATGCTCAGTTCCATATTGATACTAGCATAAAACTGTAAAAAAATTACGACAAACAGCTAGTTATTAATATTCTTATCAAATCACTCACTGTTTTTAATTTAACGATGAAGAAAAGATTAAAGGAAAGAAAAGTGTCCTTTAAACATATTCATTTTTCAGAGTCATGTACTAATAATCATGAAAATTATGGGGTGCAGAGTACAGGTCACCTCTCCCAAATCAAGCGGACAAGAAGGGGCCGGGGCTAAATTATGTCAGTGACTATGATTATGATGTGGAGATGAATTGGTTTAGTCTTGACTTGTGGTCGCGAGTGACAGCGTTGGGGGAAATCTGTTAATTGTTGAATCATCAATTACTAAGTAAACACAGCGATGGAGAGAAAAAGGCCAAAGCTGTCAGGTGCCCAATTTAGGAAAAATAGAAAAGAAGATGAGGAGAAACCGGCAAAAGATAAAGGTATGTAACAATGTTCTCTCCGTATAATTAAGGTATTCATGTCAATGTTAATTAGTGGTATACGGTTAACTCTTAGGTTTGTTAGCCTTCTTGCTTATGATGCTTGCTATGCTTATGCAGCTGATAATGGAGATAGAGCGGAAGTTAAATCTTTGGAAACGGATTTTACATATGTTCTTATACTGTTAAGAATTGGAGAGATTTTTAAAGGAAATGCAAAGATGTGGTTAAAGATTTGACTGAGGAGTGGGACGAAAATGTAGTGGAATGGGAAAGAGTGATGTTTGGTTGGGAGAAGAAAGACAAAAAGTTTATAAATTTATGGATAAGTTTAATGAAAAGTGCTATATGGTAAAGATAAAATGTGGCTAAAAAAGAAAAAGTGGTTTTAGATGTTTGGACTGTAAAGAAAAAACAGAATTGGTTAGTACTTGGATGGGAGACCAACCGGGAATACCATCAATTTTCACTTTTATTCCTCTTATAGGTTTTTTTTTTAAGTCCTGGTTTATAGTTCAAATTGGCCTCCCTTTTAACCAGCTTTCGCTTCTAGCCATGCCAGCCTGAGAGTGCCTGTAATCGACTGGTCTCTGAAGATGAGCAGGCTTGGTCCTGGTTAGTACTTGGATGGGAGACCATCTGGCAGTACCTTCAATTTTCACTTTTATGCCTCTTTTTTTTTGTTTGTTTAAAAGTCCTTGTTTATTGTTCAAATAGGTCTCCCTTTCGACCAGCTTTCGCTTCTAGCCATGCCAGTCTGAGAGTGCCTGTAATCGGCTGGTCTCTGAAGCCAAGCAGGCTTGGTCCTGGTTAGTACTTGGGCGGGAGACCGTCTGGGAACATTTTCACTTTTATTCCTCCTATAGGTTTAAAAAAAAAAAAAAAATATATATATATATATATATATATATATAGTTCAAATAGTTCTCCCTTTTAACCTGCTTTCGCTTCTAGCCATGCTAGGCTGAGAGTGCCTGTAAGTGGCGGGTCTCTGAACCTAAGCGGGCTTGGTCCTGGTTAGTACTTGGATGGGAGGCCGCCTGTAAATACTTTCATTTTTTACTTTCTATCCTCTCATAGTTTTTGTTTTTCAAAGTTCTTGTTTATAGTTTAAATAGTTATCTCTCTTTCAATCAGCTTTCGCTTCTAGCCATGCCAGTCTGAGAGTGCCTGATCTAGTCTGATCTCGCACTCTAAGCAGGGTTTGTCCTGGTTAGTACTTGCATGGGAGACCACTGGAAATACAGGTCCTTTTTTTATATTTCAAATAGGCCTCTGTTACGCCCCGTCTAGGGTGAAGCCGCAACATGAAAGAGTGCAAGGACGACGAGGAGTTTAAATGCAATTAAGCAAAAGTTTAATAGAAAACAATGATTTTTACAAATGGAAGTGGGGGGAATTGACTTCGGGAGGCGACCAGGCCAAAATAACAAAAAATAAGCAATTAATATTGAACCCCTTTAAATTTCCTATTTACAAAATAAAAGAAAAGGAAATACAATAAAACTTCCCAACCTAGGCCTCCCTTTAAACCAGCTTTCGGCCATACCACACCAGAGGTCCCTTTTGCTCTCGATTGTGAATGGCTGCAGAAGGTGGAAGAGGCTCACCATATACTGTTCAGTGGGGTCAGGGGTAGCTCAGTGGTTGAGGCATTAGACTAGGGTTCGGAAGATCCCAGGTTCAAACCCCACAACCACCAAGTTGCCACTGTTAGGGCCCTTAAAGAAGGCCCCCTAATGAGATAAAAAAATGTAAGTCACTCTGGATAAGAGCGTCTACAAAATGTAAATGTTTTTTTTTTTGTTTAAAACAGTATACCTACGCATTTACTGTTTTTTATATATATTGGTACTTTAACCTCCCCTGCAGTTTACCGACGACAGTGGCATCGCTGCCCTACAGCACAAAGTTCAACACCGTCACAGGACAGCAGTACTTCAGGGTCCTGCACAATAGGCAGATAAAGATCTGTCGATTGTGCATGAACCCTGTACACATGATTGAAGACATCATTACTGTGTCGAAAATGTAAAAAACACGGACACTTCGCAAAACAGTGCAATGCTGAAAGATGCCAAGGATGCCGCAGCTTTCAATGTAAACGTCAACCAATGGAAGAAGAAGTAGAACAAACAAATAGAACTGAAGAAAACAACAAAATGCAAGTGGAACAAAAGTGTGAGGAAGAAAATGACAAACAAAATGAAAAAGATACTGACAGACTAGAGGATGGACAAGAGAGGACAAGAAGATTCTTAGGAGGATGGAGTGGAAGCGGTAAGAGATGAAGAGGAACACAAGAGGAGACAAGGTGGACAGAGGAAGGAGATGGAGAAAAAAGACAGCAAAAGGACATAAAGGATTTAAATAAGCACAAAGAGGAGATGGAATACATGGGGATAAGTGGAATAAAAAAATCAAGAAAGGACTGGAGCGGTAAGAAAAAAGGCTAAAATATTAAATATTGAGAAAGTACTGAAAGGACAGAGAGAAATAAGGGGAACTTTGGAAATTGACTACTTAAAAGAAATAAGAAATCCTCCTTTAGTTCATATAGTATCTCTAGTATTTGTCTTAAACTATTTCTCCACCATAAAAGATCAACTTTAAGATGTGCGTCAATTAATGTAAGGGGACTAAAGAAAGAGTTTATCTAGCAGTAGGAATGTAGATCTTTTATGTGTACAAGAAACAAACTGGGATGAAGAATGTGTAAACATTTTTAAAAACAAGTGGGATGGAACAATTTATTTTAATAACGGTGATAAAGAGAGAGGGGGAGGGGAAGCAATTTTAATAAAAAGCTGAATTTGTGAAAACGGATAAGTTATAATGACTGACACAAAAGGTAAATTACTGGTAATTAAAGCGGAAATAGAAAAAGAAAAGACTTACATATTTAACATACATGCACCAAACGAAGACGAAGAAAAGAACAAGTTTTTTTTAAGGAAATAGCATCGAGTTTGAAAAAAGAAAAGAATTAAATTTTACTTGAAGATTTAAACACGGTAATGGATAAAATAAATATCGGTGATGGAATGGTTTTTAAATCAGATCAGGGGAGAAAAGAATTAAAGAAAAATGGCAGGCTTTAAATTAGTAGATGTGTGGAGAGATAGGAAGAGAGAAAATAAAGTGTTTTCAAGAAGAAAAATAGTACAAGGGACAATGAAATAATGAAAAGTGGGGTGTGCGTAATTATTCAGCCCCCTGAGTCAATACTTTGTAGAACCACCCTTTGCTGCAATTACAGCTGCCAGTCCTTTAGGGTATGTCTCTACCAGCCTTGCACATCTAGAGACTGAAATCCTTGCCCATTTTTATTTGCAAAACAGCTCCAACTCAGTCAGATTAGATGGACAGCGTTTGTGAACAGCAGTTTTCAGATCTTGCCTCAATTGGATTTAATTGGATTTAGATCTGGACTTTGACTGGGCTATACTAACACATGGATATGTTTTGGTTTAAACCCTTCCATTGTTGTCCTGCCTTCATGTTTAGGGTCGTTGTTCTGCTGGAAGGTGAACCTCCGCCCCAGTCTCAAGTCATTTGCAGACTCCAAGAGGTTTTCTTCCAAGGCACCCATCAACTCAGACCAGCTTCCCTGTCCCTGCTGAAGAGAAGCACCCCCAGAGCATGATGCTGCCACCACCATATTTGACAGTGGGGATGGTGTGTTCAGAGTGATGTGCAGTGTTAGTTTTCCGCCACACCTAACGTTTTGCATTTTGGCCAAAAAGTTCCATTTTGGTCTCATCTGACCAGAGCACCTTCTTCCACATGTTTGCTGCGTCCCCCACATGGCTTGTGGCAAATTGCAAACGGGACTTCTTATGGTTTTCTGTTAACAATGGCTTTCTTCTTGCCACTCTTTCATAAAGGCCAACTTTGTGCAGTGCATGACTAATAGTTGTCCTATGGACAGATTCCCCCACCTGAGCTGTAGATCTCTGCAGCTCGTCCGGAGTCACCATGGGCCTCATGGCTGCATTTCTGATCAGCGCTCCCCTTGTTCGGCCTGTGAGTTTAGGTGGACAATCTTGTCTTGGTAGGTTAACAGTTGTGCCATACTCCTTCCATTTCTGAATGATTGCTTGAACAGTGCTCCGTGGGATGTTTAGGGTTTTGGAAATCTTTTTGTAGCCTAAGCCTGCTTTAAATTTCTCAATAACTTTATCCCTGACCTGTCTGGTTTGTTCTTTAGACCTCATGGTGTTGTTGCTCCCAATATTCTCTTAGACAAACCCTGAGGCCGTCACAGAGCATCTGTATTTTTACTGACATTAGATTACACACAGGTGCACTCTATTTAGTCATTAGCACTCATCAGGCAATGTCTATGGGCAACTGCCTGCACTCAGACCAAAGGGGGCTGAATAATTACGCACACCCCACTTTGCAGTTATTTATTTGTAAAAAAATGTTTGGAATCATGTATGATTTTCATTCCACTTCTCACGTGTACACCACTTTGTATTGGTCTTTCTTGTGGAATTCCAATGACATTGATTCATGTTTGTGGCTGTAATGTGACAAAATGTGGAAAGATTCAAGGGGGCCGAATACTTTTGCAATCCAGTGTGTATATATATATATATATATATATATATATATATATATATTAAACTGCATTATTATTGTTTAAACATGCCTTCCTTCATCCAGCTTTTGCTTATGCCCAGTCTGAGAGTGCCTAATGTCATCTAATCTCCAAAGCTCAGTCCTGGTTAGTACTTGGATGGGTACCGTCTGGGAATACCAGGTGCTCTAAGCTTTTCAGTTTTATTCCTTATCTATTTTTATTTTATTTTTTATTTTTTTTACTTCATTTTTATTATTCAAATAGGCGTCCATTCAAACCAGCTTTCGCTTATGGCCATACCAGTCTGAGAGTGCCTGATCTCATCTAATCTCCAAAGCTAAGCAGGCTTGTTTGGTTTTTTAAATTAAAGCATGAAAAGATCAATAGCATCATGTGAATTTTACATATAGTTAGTTAATAAGGGGTCTCTGCTGCAAACCTGATTAATCTTCTGGAAATCTGAACTATTACTGATCATTATTTTATAATACACACTTATCTTAAGCTGCAATATATTTAAAATACCAATTGTTTAGTAGAGTACGTAACATTTATTTTGCATGTGTTTCGTTATTGTATTTGCTTCATACTCCAACCAATACTGCTTTCTCAAAATAGAAACTACGATCCAACCAGCGAGTTGTTGTTTATCTTGTATTGGTATTCGTATATTATCCTGAGTCTCGATCACCATGTCAACTTTCTTATTACTGGATTGCAATCTTAAAACGAGTAAGCTATCTATTAAATCCAAATTGTGCTTCTTTTTGTTGTCTGCACTATATTAAGAAAAATTAAAATGAATGTTTGGGTTGAAGCTGGTTAATCATTTTGTAAAATTGTACAGCACATCAGTAACCACTCCTTAATCTGTCTGATTTGTGTGTGAGCCCACTCCTATATAAAGCATTTCACTGCATATCATACTGTGTATGACTGTGAAAAATTAAATTAGAATTTGATTTTACATCTTTGATATTCGTCTGTCTATTTAGTTTATTACCACTTATTTTATGACACAATTAAAATAAATTAAATACATTGAAGTGCTTTTTCACTTACATATATAA
This sequence comes from Clarias gariepinus, assembly GCF_024256425.1. Classification (NCBI taxonomy): domain Eukaryota; kingdom Metazoa; phylum Chordata; class Actinopteri; order Siluriformes; family Clariidae; genus Clarias; species Clarias gariepinus. The sequence goes on from NC_071111.1 coordinate 23,675,384, forward strand.
AGCCCTAATGTGATTTTATTATTCATTGTATTGTTTTTTGTTCTCAACTGATTAAATATCCTATATGTAACGAGAAAATTTTGGACTTCCGGGAAACCAGCCAATCAGCGCTCTCTATAATTCCACGTGCACGCTGTAAGACGGGCGGACCAATGAACGCCCGGCTTATTGTAACACAGAGACGGCTAAGTGGGTTTGTTTGGGTGTTCGAGTCTGCACAGCGGACGGCGAGAATTCGGTCGGATTTTGCTTGACAACACGGCGTCGTACGGTGCGTTTTGTATTAATTTGACTTTATTCTTTGCCTCGCTCGTATGAAATAACCAGAAGACACTGTTGGGTGTGTTGTCATTGAACTGGCCTGCGGAAAGTCTCAGCGCGAGACTGGGTGATCTGCCCCAGGTGCGTTACGGTAACGGTTTTATTTAAGTTGTTTTTGTGTTTTAAAGCAGTGGTGTGATTTAGTGAAGGGGTCATTATTGATACGTGTTGCTGTCAGTGTGTGCTGTTTGTGCATGGGAATGTCAATAATGAAGAGAGATATGCTAGCTGTAAATAAACTGCATACTGAGCTGAGCTGTGAGGGTGTAAAGCAGGAAACCAGTAGCTGAACTGGAATAAAACCTGTTTGTAACCAGTTAACATCAAAATCATCCAGGTCAATCTGTTATCTCAACCAGGGTCAACAAATCCTACAGTCATCATGCATGGTCATGCCTTTCAATCTGTATACTTCTCTTAAAAGGGGTGTTCAAGTCAAACCGGGACTTTTGGTTGTGCAGAATAACAGAACACAGGTAAATTAAGAGATTTATAATAGTTCGCTGTATAATCCGCTGTGGCACTGATGCACTTAATCCTGTGCTTATTATCACTAGCGCTTAAATTCTATCGAGATAGAAGAAATCGAAAATAAAAATGGGGCACCAGAGTCGTCCTGTTTTTGCAGAACAATGATCAACCTCATACAGCCCACCAACACCTCTTTACACATTACAGCTGCTGGGCTGGGAGTTATTGCCACATCTTTTGTAAAATCTTGACCTCGCCCCAAGCTGTTTTCACATATTTGGGCCATTAAAGGACTTTGTGGTTCCTTTCTACCTTGATGGTATCCAAGCACTTCTTCTTCTTTGTTGTTTAACAACGTTAGGAAACTTGATTGTTCTGTGTCTTGAACTCACACTCTGTGTCTGTTTTATCCGAATTCTGTGCAAACAAAAGTCCCAGCTTGACTTAAAAGCACCACATATTATGACATATTTACATTTTATATGTCACAATCAGTACCAACATGCCTTTGCAACACTTTTAATTTTCATTTTTTAGTTTTTATTTTATTTATTTATTCCGTATTCTGTATAGGTTTAACTGTAGTGCTCATCTTCCCCGGGTTCCTGTTGTTATATCCTTTGGCAAAGACCAATTCCAAAGCATAAAGGTAACATGACATTTAATGTAAATAACTCCTAGAGACTTGCCAATGCACTGTTGTTGTTTTTTTGTTTGTTTTTGCATTTTTAATATTTTTAATTTCAGTGTTTTCTGTCTGTATCCACCAGATGTGAGTTGTGTTCTTGAGAGACTGTCCAGGCACAGCATGTTTAAGGGGTGAGCTCTGGTCATGGAGGCCCGATTTGGGAACGTGGTGTTCAGCTCGCGCTTCGACTCCGGGAACCTCGGGCGAGTAGAGAAAGTGGAAGCTTCCGAGCACGATGCAGAGAGAAACTCGCTTTCGCACGTCGAGCACGAGTTCAACGTCTGGACTAAACCTGACTGCGCAGAGACCGAGTTTGAGAACGGGAATCGGTATGAATGGTCTCCCCTTCGTTAATATAAATTAGTAGCTTACATAATGAAGGCACCTGGAGTTATTATACTATTGATTTACACTATGTGGCTAAAAGTATACAGTATGGACACCTAATATTTAAATTAAAATTTTATTTCTCTCATAAACAACTATAAGGAGCATGATATATGACTGTTTTAATAGAAAAATTACAGAAAATTTGAAAATTTTACAGTTTACCTAGGTTTATAGAATTTGCCAAAAAAAATACAGAAATTTAAATAACATAGGAACAGAGTTAACAAATGAAAGTGTAAACTGTGTATGCAGTATAAAAGTATAGAAATATAAAAATGTAAAGTGAGTATTATTTAAAACAGGAAGTATAAAGGATATGTAATTGCAAGTTAGTCTTTATCTTTATGTGCAAATGAGAAACTTGCAAGAAATGTGCTACATCATGATTCTTTGTGTGATGCAGGAATGTAGGGTGTGTTGCAATTGTGCGTTTTTATTATGTGAAAAAAAACTAATCTGATCAGTTTAGTCTTTTGTGATGTTCTGGTTGAGGCCCCCGAATGGGCTGCAGAAAGAAGCTGCAGGGTGTGGTCTGTGTTCAGAGCCCAAACAGCCTGCAGAAGGAAGCTCCTTCTTAGTCTTTCTGCATTAACCCATGGGGAGCGGAAGTGCTTTCCTGACCGCAGCAGAGAGAACAGTCCAATGTTTGGGGTGGCTGCGGTCCTTCTCTATATTCCTGGCTTTGGTCCAGCACCGCTTGCTGTAGATAAAGTGCAGGTCAGGAAGCTCAGTAAGGATGATGCGATCAGCTGATCGCACCACCCTCTGTCAGAGCTCGACTGTCATCCGACCTGACCATCACGCCATAGCTCAGTTTTATGAAAATATATTTGTACACTGCAACATTATACTTGTTTTGCCAAGAAGAATAGACTCTAGTGGAAAGCCTTCTTAGAAGAATGGGAAGGTGATAAGGGGAAGAGATGATTTTGGGTATGATGGTCAGGAGTGTACTTACTTTTGGATGTGTGATGTATAGTATAATATGCATAATAACAAATGCATCCAAATAGCCCAAAACTACTAAAAATGTTATAATGAAATAAATAAAATAAAAAAACACAGGACACGCTATCCCTAAGTCAGTTAGGAAGTTGAGTGAAGTGATCATTCTGAACGAAGCAGTGAGATTAAAAATAGTTTAAGGAGGAATCAACATATGTATTTAGTACAATTTTCTCCTAAATGCAATATCAAATTTATTTTATTTTAGCACTCACATGTAACCAAAAAATAAACCCCCCAAAAATCCTAATCTGAACAACCTTTTTTATTTTTTTCCTCCTAAAGTGCCGTTTTCTGTGTGTGTGTGTCTGAGTGCAGGTCATGGTTCTACTTCAGCGTGCGTGGCGTGCTGCCTGGTAAACTGCTGAAGATTAACGTGATGAACATGAACAAGCAGAGCAAGCTGTACTCTCAAGGCATGGCTCCGTTTGTGCGCACGTTTCCAGTTAAAATGCGCTGGGAGAGAGTCCGAGACCGACCGACATTCGAGGTAGCCGTCGTGATTGGTGTGCATGATCTGCATTCTTGCATATTTTAATTACACTGCTAAAGACAATCAAGTACCCATGTTTAGCCAAACATTTTGTGATAACTGTGTCTTGGGATTTTTTTTGGATATCTTTCGCCCACAGTAGCTCCAAGCAGACACTGTCTCCTGAAGTGCTGTAAATCATTTCTTGTGACGCATTCAACTGTTAAATAAAATTCCCCTCATTGCACGCTCATTAAAATGAATGTGTTTTTCGTCCTCTAGATGTCAGAGAATCAGTTCACGTTGTCCTTTGTGCACCGTGTCCTGGAAGGGAGAGGAGTCATCACGTACTTCTCTTTCTGCTACCCGTTCTCGTACACCGAGTGCCAGGACATGCTCCTGCAGCTAGACCAGAGACTTCTTAGCCACTCTCACACATTGGGGCCATGCAGGTACACACACACATCTCAATGCAAACTGTTCTGTGCTTGCCAAGGTTTAAAGTCTTGTAATGCTTTTTTTTTTTTCCTGTACTTGCCAAGAATCAAGAAATTTTATTGAACCCTAGTGAAATTCTGCCCATTCGGCAAGAAAATGTTACTTGGCAGGAAATCTTAAAATAAGCTTGTTCAGGCTAAAACTAAGATAATGGGCTAGTAAGTAAGTTTTAAAACAAGGTAATTAATTTTATATGTCCTGGTCTTAGATGTAAAATCTTGGCAAGCACAAAACACTTGGCAGTGCTCACATCTCATCTCTTTCTTTTTTTCTTTTCTTTTTTTTATCGATTGAATTAGTTTTTTTACGCAGTAATTTACTGATGGCAGCACGATTGTTTTTAGTCCGACAGACGGTCTGTATTATCACCGAGAGTTGCTGTGTTACTCTCTGGACGGACACCGAGTAGACCTGCTGACTGTGACCTCCTGCCACGGCATGCTGGAGGAAAGGGAACCCAGACTGGAGAAACTCTTTCCTGACCACAGCACGCCACGACCACACCGCTTTGCTGGCAAACGGGTATTAATCCCACTGTATAACTATAGTCGATAAGCTGTGTTGTATTCCCTACCTGTCGTTGATGTTCCGTGTCTGTATTCCTGCGTATAGGTGTTCTTCATCAGCAGCAGGGTGCATCCCGGTGAGACACCGTCCAGCTTCGTGTTCAACGGCTTCTTGAACTTCATTCTGAATCAGGAGGATCCGCGGGCGCAGATGCTGTGCCGGATGTTTGTCTTTAAGCTCATCCCCATGCTCAATCCCGATGGGGTGGTCAGAGGTCACTATAGGTCAGTCGCGAAAAGAAACCAGAAAAGATTTTTAATGATTGTTATCGGCAACGTTTTAATCACGACTGTAATGAATAAATTACTCAGGGTAGCTCAGTGGTTAAGGCATTGGACTACAGTCCGGAAGGTCCCAGGTTCAAACCTGTTGCCCCAGTTTAAGTTGCCCCTGTTGGGCCTTTGAGCAAGACTCTTAGCCCTCAACTGCTCGATGTATAATGAGATAAAAATGTCAGTCGCTCTGGATAAGGGCATCTGCCAATTCCTTAAATGTAAATAGCTGCAACTAAATGAATATATATAGCAACTATGCAACAGGCGTTTCACTTTAATTTCAGACCTAATTGCAACCATATCCATTTCCTAAGCACTAAATCTTCTAGATTATTTTTTCCCTATAGAATTTGCTTTATCCTTGACCTTAATTTGCAATGTATATAGTAATACAACGCTGTTTGGTTTTTAAGGACGGACTCCCGCGGTGTGAATCTTAACAGACAGTACATGAACCCGAGCGCTGAGCTGCACCCCTCCATCTACGGAGCTAAATCCCTCCTCCTGTACCATCACCGACACAACCGCCTTAAACCCAGCTCCCCCTCTGCTCTCAAACTCTCCAACCAATCCAACACCCTGACCTCGCCCCTCGAACTCGAACACTACCTCAACTGCCGCAACGAGGTGGAGCGACTGGAGGGCCCGACCTTCGACCTCTCACAGATTCCCATGCAGACGGAGGAGAGCTGGGAGAGCAAAGGCAGAGCGAAGAGCAAGCTCGGGCTAGGCGACGAGAACGATTCGTTGCCGAGCCGGAGTGACTCGTGCGTCTCTAACCTTGCCCCGACAGAGCACATCCCGCCCCAGGAAAGCGGAGTGGCCTATTACATTGACCTGCATGGCCACGCCTCAAAAAGAGGATGCTTCATGTATGGGAACAACTTGTCTGATGAGAATCAGCAAGTAAGTGTAAAGATATGTTTAAGTAGGAGAATCAACTGAATCAAATCCTGATTCGAAATGAGAACTGTTAATTTTCTCCTTGTAGGTGGAGAACCTGATGTATCCGAAGCTAATCTCGTTGAACTGCGCTCATTTCGACTTCCTTGGCTGTAATTTCTCCGAGAAGAACATGTACGCCCGGGACAAGCGTGATGGTCAGTCTAAGGAGGGCAGTGGCAGAGTGGCCATACACAAAGCCATTGGATTAGTTCACAGGTAAGACACAGTTAAAGGAAAAATCAATCTTCAAGGGCCTTCACTGCTCAATAAACCATTCATTTAGACATTAGTTATTTGCAGTCCGGCATTTCTGTCTGTTCTTACTCTGAGATTACTCTGACCCAAAAGCTCAGTTTATCATTCCTGAGGGATCCGCTTTGTTCTTTGTGCAGTTACACGCTGGAGTGTAACTATAACACAGGCCGCTCAGTCAACACCATTCCTCCCGCCTGCCACGACAACGGCCGAGCCACTCCTCCTCCCCCTCCTGCCTTCCCTCCCAAATACACACCCGAGGTATACGAACAGGTAAAACGACCATTTGTATTCATCTCCCTGTCTTATCCTATGTCTCACCCTGAAGCCATGTTCCTGAGATGTTCTTCCCCTCGTGTGTTCTTCAGGTCGGCCGTGCAGTCGCTATAGCAGCGCTGGACATGGCTGAATGTAACCCGTGGCCGCGGCTCGTCCTGTCCGAGCACAGCAGCCTGGTGAATTTACGAGCGTCGCTGCTCAAACACGTGCGCAACAGCAAGGGCTTGGGCTCCAACGGCCGCAAGAACGTAAACAAGGCTCCCAGCCCTCCGAAATGCACGTAAGCGTGATATAAAAAACTAATTATGCATTATATCCTTGTAGATTTTTAGAGTTAGATAAGCTATATTTGCTGCATATTTTTTACACTTATTTTATAAACTACCAATTTTTTTTCTTGTATATGCTGTGTTTTATACCCCTTTGTTAAAACAGCCAATTGTTATTATTTTATTTTATTTTTTTCCTGAAATATGAAATATGCATGCGGCAGAGGCCTGAGCAGCTCCGTTTCAGAGAATTCTCTAAGCCGGGGTCGCAGCCACAGCACCCGGAATGGCGGCGGCGTCTCCGGGAACAAGCAAACGCCCCCACAGCTGAAGAGCTCCCCTAGCTTTACATTTGGCTGGAGCAACTCTGGCAGCAACCCCAGTTCACACAAAGCCCATAAAGCCCTGGGGCCAGTCAGAGGTGAGAGAGTTTTAGCTTGTATCTGATATCAAGATACGTATGTGAAAGCACTGCCCCTGATGCCCTTCCGCCATCATAGAGTTCTTAGAGTTATTACTTTGTTTGACTGGGTTTAATCCAAACCTCAGTACCTAAAAAAACAGGTTGTTTTGCACATTACACCTGGTGAAAAGTTCAGCACTATAAATCTTATCTTCATAAATATTTATTAGCCCATGGAATTTTTGTTCAGATAAAAATCCATGTTAACCCTTGCAACATTACACCTTTTTTCAGTTCTGGTCTAAAAGTAGCACAACAACATAAGATAATTAGCAGTTAGTCGACCTGGGTGGTTTAGAGGAGTAACCGTGCTAAAGGATACACAGTGCTGGTGGTGGTACGTTCAGGTTTAGAAACATTACAACAGAGAATGTGTGTGGATTTGTAGCAGACTATCCCAATTCACGGATGCACCTCTTGGTGACAGATTTTTTTTGTTTGTTGTGTATTCCATGTGGGTTTATACACCAGCGTCAATTCTGATTGTCAGCGTGTGTCACCAAAGAACGTCTTGTATGTATGTCTGTCCACTGTAGAGTCGAAGGCTCAGGAGAAGCGGCGCCCGCACCACCTTGGTCACCGCCTCTCGCTCCACTGTCCCAGCAACAGCCAAGCCATCCCAGCTCGTCCCCCGCTTTCCCCTTCATCCTCCTCTTCTTCCTCTTCCTCCTCTCCTTCCTCTTCCTCTTTGGGGGCGGGGTCAGCCTCCTGCTCCATCAATACGGCAGGTCTGTACTCCCACACCGGCCTGCTGACCAAACTAAGCCCTCTGCACCACACCTGCCTCAGAGACTCTCAGAAAGCACAGCCAGCGCAGCAAGACTAACTGGCTTCTGTCCGTCCGTTTGTTCGTCCGTCCTTCAGTTGGTCTGTCTGTCTGTCTGTTTGTCTGTCTGTCTGCGTATGTGTGAGATTTAAATGAGTTTGATGTGGTGCTTCTCTTTAAGTAGGAGGTCCTGGGGATTTTAATGGTTTTAAAACCAAATTTTAAACCTTTTTTTTTTTTTTTTTTTTTTTTTTTTAAATCATGCAAGTCATAGGTCTTGGTTTTGTTTTTGTAGCATCTTCACTTGAAACACATACTAAATGCCAATGACTGAATGTACTGGGAACACAAAATGGTGCATAGTAACTGTATTTGAGTGGGTGGTGGTGTTTGTGTGTCTGTGTGTGTTTTGACTGTCTGTGCATATTATCTCTTTTCAGAAACGTGTTTCTTGAACAGTAATGAATAATTTCTGAAGTATGCATTCTTGCACTTTTCTTCTCTGGTAATTCTTTTCAAATTTTTTTTATTATTATTGTTATTATTAACTGTCTTACTATTATTTTATTTGCAATTTAGGTGGCAATATATAGCAAATGCCAACCAAAACTTTACCACCACTTCTTCTTCAGTTTGCTAACCTTCCTGGCATTATGAAGATAAAAATATTGCTGTCGGATGATGTTTATGAGCTGAAAATATTAATACTGCAGCATAGAGTCAGATATATAGATCTTCAGTCATGTCATTACAAAAAAAAAACGTCCATCGATTTCATTCACTTAGGACAAGAATAATGGGTATTTGATGTAAGGGTGTATTTGCACAAGAAGTAATAATTCCTAGTATCAGTAGAGGAAGTAGTTACTCAGAGCTGAAAGTCTTTTCTATTTCAGTTCACGAATCAGTGGAAAACGTTTGTGAACATATTTGCTGTATAGTTATTCTTTTGCATAGTGCAATGTTAACGGAGCAAAGGGATATTATTAAGCTTAAGGTTTAAGAATACAAGTTCTGGATCATGTTGGCAAGCCGTGCCGTAGCAAAAATAATTCTCAAAATATATGAGGGGAAAGCTTTTTTGTTGTCATGATGATCTTGAGTCACTTTAATAAAACTTTAGCCATTCCTCTCAAAAACAGTTTAAATTATTAGAATTTCTGTCATTTTTGGCTATTCTTTGGGATTCGATAACAAATCCAACCACTTTATTAAACTTTATGGACATTTAACTATTTGTCAGATTTACAATGTACGTGAATTTAATTTACATTTATTCACATTCACACATGCACATTTGTCATGTTTTACATATAACAGTTCTAACGCTTAGAAATGTAGTTTACTCAGATTGCTGGTAGGTGGCACCGTTCTGTATAGACGTTTCTGAAAACGTCTCTTTACTACTCTGTATGTCGCTTTGGGTAACGTTCTCAAACCGCAGGTTTAAAATAGCGAGACAGATTTCTTTTTAAGGTACATGGCTGCATTCATCTTGTCTCAGAAGCAGTACTTCGGAAATTGGAATTGTATCAATTTCCGACTCCCACGCTTACTTGCTAAGAAAGTATGGGGGATTTAAAAAAGAAAAAACTTGTTTGATGTTAGCAACATTTTAGCCTGCTAACTGTGATGAGTAATGTATTTCCCTCATTTAAACAGTGTTACAGATTTAACAAGGGAACATTTTGTGAATTATTTAAAGCTAAAACTTGTACAGTATATACAGTAATACTCAGTTAAAGGTGAGAAGTCCTGCTTGATTTGACGTCACTTGCTGAATTTTGATGTTGAGGAGCTATTGAGGCATTTTCTTTGTTTTTATTTCTTAATCGACGGTTAAAGTAATCAATTGCAGCGTAGGTGTAGTCCACAGGCACTTTAGTCAACTCCTTGACCCTTACTGCATCAGCACTGTCACACTTTTTGCCTGTCATATTTAGTCTTGATTTGAACCACTGTGAAGGAAATGAGATTTGTATCCGTCTGTGATTTTTCAATATTGGACAAGGCTACTTGTGATAAAGTTTGGATAGAATAGACAGTTCACTACGTAGGTGATGTGATCAAGCTTGTTTTTGTAAGCTGTGCTTTACTAGACTCTCCTGTCTTTGGTGTGGTGTCACCCCATAACCATTAGTAAAATTGTCCTGTACTTCTTTTCTTTTTGTTGTCTTTTATATCTATAATCTAAATGCAGCTTCATTGCGGGGTGTAGCTTTCTTGTGAAAGGATATCTACACTTTTTTTTAAAGGTTAATGGATGTGTTAGTGGATGATTCTAGCTTTCTCACAAGGTTCCACTTTTAGCCAGATGAAAAGCCCTGTCACATGGTTCTGTGTAGATCCCTTAACAAACCATAACCATTTATAATACCAGATTTCACCTTTTTGTCCTGGAAAGTATAAACCATTGTCCATAATCATGTCGTTGCTGATGTTTGTGTCTTGAGCAAATCTCTAAATGATACAATACCACTAAATGTGCTTCACATTTAATCTACAGTGTGGATGACAGTGTACACCATTATACTGTATGTATACACTTTTACTTACATAATTTATTATATTGTACCGTATATTACGCACATGATTTGGCCTGTTGTTGCAAGAGACGGTGGTCTACCTTTTTCATTCTTCAATAAACATCACTGCTGGTTGAATGGAAACAAAGAATTCTGACCATTTCTTTTGTTTTCTGCACCTTCCCATGTTTAAAGGGGCAGTTAGTCATTTTCGTTGCCTGTAAACTGCAGCTGCAATAAAATACTACTACAGTGCCGTGAAAAAGTATTTGCCCTTTCTTTTTTTTTCTTTTTTTTTTTTTATTACACTTAACTGATTGAGATCATGTAACAAATTTTACTATTTCACAAAGATAACTTAAGTAAATACAAAATACAGTTTATAAATGATTTTATTTGTTAAGGGGGAAAAAGCTTTTGAAACCCTGGCCCTATGTGAAAATGTAATTGTCCCCCTTCCTAAATCATGAATGAAGTTTGTTTAGTCACATTGTTTGGAAAGCAGAGTTGTAGTAGACCTGATTAGTGCCAGAACTGTTAAATCAGGACACCAGTTAACTAGAACCTGTCAATCAAAGTGAAGCACGCTAAAAGCAATACATTATGCCATGATCTATAGAATGTCAAGAACAGATGAGAAACAAAGTAGCTGACATGTATCAGGCTTACAGAGGGTTACAAAGCTATTTCTAAGTGAGATCCATTATCCATAAATGGAGAAAACTTGGAACAGTAGTGAACCTTCCCAGGAGTGGCCAGCCTATTAAAATTACTTGAAGAGCACAACAATTACTCATCCAGGAGCTCAAAAAAGAACAACATCAAAAGAACTGCAGCCACTGCTGACCTAAAAAACCCACAAAGTCTCATCTCATTTGCCAAAAAGCATCTCGATTATCCCCATGATTTTTGGATAAATATTCTATGGACTGATGAGACAAAAATTTGCATCCCATTATATCTGGCGAAAAGACCATCACAGCATTTCATAAAAACATCATACCAACATACAAACATGGTGATAGTGTGATGGTCTGGGGCTTTGCAGCTTCTGGATGAATTGCCATAATTAATGGGACCATGAATTCTGCGCTCTACCAGAAAATCCTGAAGAAAATGTCTGGCCATCAATTTGTCACCTCAAGCTCAAGCACATTTGAATTTTGCAGCAGGATAATAATGATCCAAAACACTAGCAAGTCCATCTCTGAATAGGCTCTGAGTGGCCTAGTCAAAGTCCGGACTTGAAACCCCCTTGAGATTCAATGTGGCAGAATTAAAACAATTCTGCGAAGGAGAGTGGGCCAAAATTCCTCCAAAGTAAGGTGAAAGACTTATTGCCAGTTGTCACCAAAGGTGGCACAACCAGTTATTAGGTTTGAGGGGCCTGCAAACCACGTACTTTACATTTGCTTTTATAAGTATCATCTCCTTTTTTGCTGTATTTAAATGAAAACACATGAGATCACATTACAATTTGTGCGGAAGAACATTACTGCAAGTGATGAGAGATCAGGAAGACCTTCAACGAGCTCAACTCCTGAAAATGTCAAAACCATTCTGCAACTTGTGCCTGATGATTGTCAGAGAACAGTCCACAACATTGCTGCTAGATCCTAAAACTTTGATGCTTGAAACCATGTTGCTAATTTTGCTAAATTTCCACCACTCATGTTATACTACTATGCTATCATGATGTAGTGGCATTATTCAAAAAGTCTGGTTGAATTGTTGCTTCTCAAGTGTTGATGGATTTACAAAAACACCTCATAAGCAGAGACAGAGAGCTTCTGCGTCCATTTAAAAGCCTTTTACACTCTCTCTGGAAGCATGGTGGCTTAATGGTTGGCTCTGTCGCCTGGGTCCGGGTCTGTGTGCATAGAGTTTGCAAGTTCTTCCCGTGCTTGGTGGGTTTCCTCCAGGTACTCTGGGTTCCTCCTACAATCCAAAGATAAACAAAGGTTAATTGACATTCCCAAGTTGCCTGTAGTGTGTGAATGATAACCAGGTGTCGAGTCGACTCTACAGATAAGCTACAGATTTTTGAGCTGAAAATTCATTCTGTAAGTCTGTGGTTCCACCGCATCACCACTGAGATCCAGTTTAGACTAGATGAATTACACTGAACGACCTGTGTTGTTCTAGGAACCAATTTAATACGACTCCTGATCTTCTTGTAATTGGCCATTAGAGGATGGAGAAGCTGTGGCCATACAAGGAACACATGGCTAGCAACAATCTTCACATAAGGTTCAAATGATGCATGGTTGGTATTAAAAGGCCTTTCATTTCAAGTTTTTGTATGTGCCAGCTCTTAAACAATCCAGTTTAATTTTCCTCCTAATGTGACATCATATAATCATCCGGCTAAATGCTCAGCTGTGCTCAGCTCTCCTGTTCTCTGGTGAGTGTGGCTCAGCAGTAGCTCATTTACATAGACACTGAAATGGCATGTTTGGAAGAAAAGTAAAACAGAGAGTTTGAGGCATAAAAATGCATTATCAGTGTAATTACAAAAATTTTTTTTAGTGGTTTATTCATAACAAACCTGTTTTTTATTACGTTCTTCATTTCCTTTTCTGTGCTCTAAATAGGAAACAAAGATCCTCATTCTCAGCCAATATTACAGAGCAAGGATTGCGCTACTTGGTCAGGGAGGGGCATCATGAATGGCAATCCAGGATCCACCCAGTCATTTCCATTACTGCAGAGAAAGACGTCACAGGTAGAGAACCGAGACTGTGTCTACCTGCATATGTCCATTATATGTTCCTTACTTGTTACCTTTTAATTTTTAGATCTCTTTAATAAAGGAGCGCTCTAAGGACGATATCTCATCCATTGAGTGGAAAAGGTAATGTGGGCCATTTTCTTATTGCACCCATTTAGAAACCTGAATAAATATTGCTAAGGTCTTTTATTCTTCAATTTCAAATAATGTCTATATGGTTTCAGGTGTGAGCTGCCTTTCCGACCGAGTCAAATCCCTGTACTTAAAACAGAGTTTTGCTCTCATCCACTACCTCGGTTAGCATACTGTACTGTGTCAGTCCCACCATGAGAGTGTGGAAGCTGGTCAAACCTGGCCTTAAAAAACACAACAGGTCTGTTCAGATTCTGGTCACAACAGAATTAAATTATTTTCAAGAGTATTTCAGAAATCCATACAGACTTGAAAATATTGTATTTATACATTTCATAAGCTTTATATAATAAGTGATGCCATTACATGGTCCACCAGATATGAGAGAAGCCACACCTAAACAGGTAACAGCAGAGACACGCACACACTTACTTTTAAGGCAAGGGAACTGATCTCGCAAAAGGATACCATTTTTTGTAGTGACCTCATTTTTTATATACATACAGTGCATGATCAGTTTTTGCTTTACAATCTGGAACACCTAATTAAATACATGATGGCACATTTAATATCACATATTCAGATGGGTCTCGTGTGTGTGAGCACTGCCCCTGCTTTATGTGTTCTTTTTATTTTGGGGGGTGGGGGGGGGGGGGATTGGCTGTGGCTTAAACAAGCTAATTAATTCTCCCCTGATGTGACATCATTAAGGGAAAACCCTCCCCTGGCTAAATGCTTAGCTCTGCTCAGTTTACCTGTTCTTTGGTGGGTGTGGCTCAGCAATGGTTCATTTATAGTACTTTTCAAAAGTTTTTTTTTTTTTTTTAAGATTTTGCAAAGTGCCAGACTAGGCTTCCTGAATGACTCTTCTAGCTCTCATGTTTGCCATTTTTTTGCCTCTCATTTTCAGTTCAGTCCCTGTACCAGTTTCAGAGGAATGTTTTTGTTTGTTAAGCCACACAGTGACCTATGAATCATTTAAGCATAAAAAAAAATCTACTTAAAGGCATGAACCAGTGAGAAACAGGTGTAGATAATAACAGATCATTAGGCTGGTGATTAGTATACTGGTGATGCTGAATGCTGAGTGGTTGGAACAGACGAGTTTTGAAATTCCAGACTAGTACTGCCTGATAAAAAATTAATTTTTAACAAAAATACAGAAACATCAGCATACACATTGGAATAAATGAAATTACATATATAATGCCGAATGTTTCCTTATATATTGTTCCTCTGCAATTAACATGCCGACAATAAACACACAAAACAAATTGTTTTGCTCAGCTGTGACATTTACATTCTGTTAAAGAACTTTTTTAAGTTTGTTAACACTGTTTTGCGCACAGGCATTCCCAATCACATAATTTTGCTGGAAAATCCTCTCCATTTATGATTACCGATCATCTCTTGCAATAGCAGATCTGGCACTGTGCCATGATTCTTTGACGTGTGATGATGTCATAATCAAAGCAGATTTCTCACCGATTCTCTTGTAACAGAAAGACAGAGTGAAACACAATGAATTCAATTCTATTCAATTGTATTTGTATTTTTCTTCCCTCATGGCTTAAAAACATGCTAACAAAGCCAGACAGGGACGAAGAAGCTGGAGCTCGCGTTAATGGTAAAATGGACCAGGTGAAACCTTCGTCTCCAAAGAACAGAGACCAGAAAATGAAGATCAGATGTCTAGAGACGATTCAGGAGCTGAGTGAGGATCCGGAATTAGCCGAGGTGAGGGTTAAAGCATACGTTCAATTAAATTCAGTTTTATTCATATAGAGCTTGTAACAATGGTACAGTACATGTTTTATGGCGTTCCAGGTCATATGTGATGGTGGTACAGGTGGTGTGTGATGGAACTACAGGAACTAATAAACAGTGCATTCTGACTAGTGCAAAGGCCAAATGGGATGGGATGCTTCGAGACTCATGCTCATGGTGCTAAGGGACTTGTGCTACAGAAGTGCAGGAGCAGAAGGTGAGGGAGGCGCTACAGAAGAACACGTGAGAGTGTCAGAGGAGCTTGTTGCAGAAGATGATATAGGAAGAAGGATGCTCAAACAGGATAACAGCAATGTGCAGAGACATTTCATTTAATTTGTTACAAAATAAATCAACATTATTTAGATGATATAATGATGGCTCTGAGACTAGATGTGTTTATTACCATAAGTAACACTTTACAAAGGAACTTGTGCGACTTTAGATCTGTATTATCTAGGGCTAATAATAGAGCTAATAATAAGCAATAACAACAACAACAACAACAACAAAATTATTATACACAAAGCTAACAATGTAAGTAGACTTAAATTCTCCAAATACTCAGCCATGTTCAATGCAACAGTCGACACATAATCCCATATTTCAGATAGACATCTTTATTGGTTTAATATGGGGATAAATTCTAGTAGCCCAAATGAGTAAAGATAACAGTTTTGATCTTGCCTTAAATATAAACTTATTTAAAACTTACTGGACTGGATGTGAGGAGAAGCCTAGTGTAAGGTTTCAGTTTAAATTTACACCACACATTTCAAATAGAGACCAAAATTTTCTCATTTTTAATTAATAAATAATGCCTGATTCAATCACTGGAGCAACAATGGTGATGTTAATGTAAGTCAGGAGACTAAGTTAAATCAATTAATTACATATCAACCACCAAAATTAAGTTTAAATGTAATTTAGTAAATCAACATTAATGAAGCTATGTTTAGGTTAAATTAAGATACAGTGTAGGCATGTGACAAAAACCCACTTATTGATCTTGCTGGCAGTAAGCCATGGTGGCATAGAGGGTCCAGGGTTCGATTCCCGTGTGCATGAAGTGTGCGTTGTATGTTCTCCTGTGCTTGGTGGGTCCCTTCTCTGGTTTCCTCCCACAGTCAAAAGACATGAAGATTAGGCTTTTTCCAGATTGTGGACCATATGGAATATATTCTGGATTTTTAAGGAAAAAAGAAATTTCATTTCAAAATTTCATTGTGGGATTTTGCCACCTGGGATTTAGGTTTGGTTCCGGTACTTAATTAAAAAAAAAAAATCTGAATCATACTTAATGAGTTAAGCATACTTAATCATTACTTCCACATCCCTCAACAATCATCACTGACATCTTCTGTGATGATCTCCAGTGTGTGCTGAACATTTAAAGATGTATAACACTTGTGTCACAAGGAGTTATTTCAGGATAAAAACATATCCAGCGTGTCTTGGCGCTACACTGTAACATTATACTGTTAGAAGTTGAGGCTTTCTTTTCTTCTGATGAACATAAATTACTAGTGACGTCACAGTGACACAGAAGCTCCGAAGTTTGTTTTGAGCAGAAGGGGGCGTGTCCAAATGAAGGCTCGCTTCGAGGCGCGTGCCGGGTTACTGGGAGTCACGTGACCAATGACAAATGAAGCCTCGCGTTTGCCGGAATCACGTGACTTAATCAATATATTTGAGATTTTTGTTCTTGAGTTTATGAATCAAGATTCAGAAAAACTTCTCTTTTTCAAGTTTTTTAAGGAACATTACATTTACTCTACAAAATATTTTGGTTTATATTAATTACCTCAATTTATCTCAAACTCTAGTGTTATTTACCCTAGTGTTCCCTCCTCTATTTGTGTGATTTAGACATCGATTTGTGTATTAGGTGCTTAACACTGACTGGCGGATTTTTTATATTCCGTTCAGAGATTCCAAACAGTGGCTTGTTAGTTATTATTCATGTTTATATTTATAATTAAAAAAAGAAAAAAGGGTTTCGCTATTTCTTCTTTTCCCCCTATTCTAGATCAGTTAATTTTAAAGATGGTGATTATGTGCATAAACGTTTTTAAACAGGTCATCTGCTTGCGATGTTGCTCTTTGGTTGCTACACAGACTTTGTCCACTAGATGGCAGTACAATGAGCCCTTAAATGAAGCTACATGAAATTAACCTTTTGGTGAAACTATTGGTTGTGAAGCCTCGACAACTAAATCAGGCCTCATATCACCATCAGTATAAATAACATTTGTACTAAATATAATATGGTGCCTAAGACATTTGCACAGTACTATACATTATTTGTGTCTGATGCCAATCTCAATACCTCACTTTCATCCGAGGTAATCTTTATTTGCGGATTAAAGTCTTTTCAAATGCATGTTCGGTCTGGATTCCCTACAAGTGAGCGTCTCCTCAAATCAGATACATGAAGAGACTGCATGACTTGGTAATTGAACAAGACAAGGAAGGTCTTTACAAATTTATTAACATTTTCATAGAAAAGATTTGTACAGGCTGCGTCATCGTCTGTTTTATCCGGTGGTCCCCAGTCGCATCATTCATCTGATGAGAGAAAACAGGAGAGAAAGCGTTTAAATATACAAAGTCCTTGATTTGTTTAAGGTGTTCATTTGAAACACATTTGTATGTTCTGTGTGGGTAAAACTAAAAATCACATAAATAAGGAGGTGACAATAAAACAATCTAAAGCTTTCCTGACACTTGCCTAAATCCATTTCCAAGCCCTGAAGGACTGGAGGATAAGCAGAGGGGATCACTAACGGTTCATACTAATTACCTTTTGATTTATCTAAATGTTATGATCATTCAAGCTTCTTGGGGTTGTTGACCGCCACGTAGTGATAGAGCACCACCAGGAGGAACAGCGACACTCCCAGCATGTTGGCGAAAATAGCCAGCTGTACGTCTGTCACCATGCTGTGGGAATAATAATAATAACGATGATAATAATAATAATAACAAACAGCCCTGTAAAAATGACTAAAAACAGCTTTACATCCACTGAAATGTAAAACTGCATGGATCATTGAATTAAGAAATCGCAAACTAACTGGCTAACATTAACTAGTTCTGATTAGGGAAGCAGAAATTCGGCTTTATACGGTGAATCAGATTATTTTTCTCGACTTACCAGATAGAGTTTCAGTTTTCAAACAGCTCGACTAACTAATGAGAGCCTTAGGTTTGATGCACAGAAGAGAGTCGGCTCTTTAGTAACAGAGCAGAATGGGCGTTTCTCACTATGATGCATGTATTGTGTCCCCGAAAGTCACATGACTAATGACAAATGAGGCCTTGCATTTGTTGGAATCACGTGAGTCAACTCATTCACTGGTTTAAGTAAAGGCTCGTTCGTTTGGATGTCTCGCTATTCCAGTCATCCTGTCCGCATCTACTAAGGGGACACTTGTTAGACAGCGAGTGTTCTTAATTAGAGCCCTTCATTTTTCCCCTGTTCATTGGAGGAGGGGTGATTTATTTTGTTCTTCAGCTATTTAAGTTCGTAACAACATTTGCTTTACAGAGTGGATTTTTGTGTGTGGAAAAACACACCTTATATACATGGGGGGGCCCAAAAAATGTATAGACACTTCAACAGTTTTCTATGTACATTTTGGGGTGCAACAATTAATCCACATGATTAACTAAAATCGATAATCAAATAAGTCAACAGATTTAATTGGTGATTCATTCAAGACATTATCGAGCTTTTGTAAAGGTCTGACGTGCAAATGTTAGGCTTACTGCAGTGAGGTGAGTAATAGCTTGATGTCCTGCTGGTGAACACCTTCACAAGCAGGAATATCCTAAGTGTGGGAATATTTCACTCTTAAATCGAGTAAAACAGCCACTTTAGATTTTGTTTCATTAGAAAAGTTCATTAAAAGACATCTTTATTAACTTGATTGTAGGCTACAACATGCATCATACAAACTCAGGCTAAATTTAAAAGATTCTAAGCTAAATAAAGTGCTATTGAGTAAGTGTGTCATCTTGTAAAGTGATTACTTGATTATCATTTCAATAACCAATAGATATATTATACAGTCTGTAATGTAATATACACTTATATATACACACACATACACTGTATACACAGTGTATGTACATAATTGCACTGCACTAGATGTCCACCAGATGTCACTACAATCAGCTCTTAAATGACTCGGAATCAATAAGAGTCGATTCTTTCAAGCTTTAAAGGAACAGATTCATTAATCACACTGGACTCTTATAATTCTCAAATGGATCGCTGCCATTATTCCTAAAACGGACAAATTTTGATATGATGATTGATAACTGTATGATTGATAATATTTTCGTGCTCTATGTGTGTTAAAAATTTACAAAACAAAAAGATTCGATTCTAACCGAGTCACTCAGGAAGGACACATCACTACTACAGATTAAGTCATTGACCAACTACTCCATACATGTAAAGCGTCCATATTTCCACAGTCTGAATAATAAAAAGCCAAATACTCTTTTATACAGTACTTGTTTCTGTTGAACAGTCTGGCTAGCTAAAGCTTTGCTAACAAAACACTGGAGCTAGCTAACGCTAATAAGCTAAAACAGATACGCCTGGTTAGATATAAATATGAAACTCCTCAAATTAAGCATGCAGTCGCATTAATAATTAATGAGAGGTGTAGGTGTACTTTTGCCTGTGTGTAATAAAAATAATCCCCTTACGTGAAGTGTTAGAGTTGAGTTTGATGCAGAGAGTCAGAAGGCTGATGGTACCCGAGCAGCAGCTTCGCATCTACTT